>NC_091135.1:33454754-33781337 GCF_041381155.1 Argopecten irradians | reverse complement strand
GATCATATATATATTACAACTGTGTATAATTATAATGTTTTCCGGTGGAGTCTTATAAATACCTAAGATAACTGTAAATAAGACGTCATGATTAACATAAACAAGATTCCCTCATCAGTTATTGTTATGATGTTCTGTATTAACAAATTAAATAAAGTTTAAAGTTGTATGTTGGCTTGTATTGTCATACTCCACGAATCAAGTATAAGCCTGTTTAAAATGTAATTCATCAACCAAATGTTACGCAACCAAAGTGAGAAATGCAGAAACAAAGTATCAATGCCTAATAAAATAAAAAAGAACAATAGCAGAAACACATTCTCTTCCCATGATATTTTAGTCAGGACTTGATATATGCTAAAAAAAAAACACAAAATATAGTGAAGTTAGAATGGGAACCTAAGTGTCAAACGGATGCCAACCCACTATAGTCGTACTAAAATAACATATCACATTTAGACAATATTAATAAGCACATCATAAAGTAGTAGTTTCAGCAGGAATGTTTCTATCTAAACATGCATAAGGCATAAAAAGCAATAATTTTGCAGTACATAATTCATGTGTTGTAACTAAAGTTTGTAAGACAGATAAAGCCATTTGAATAATTTTCACAGCTTAATTCATCAAACCTAATGGTTTTCAATAGATTAATGGCGAAAAAAATGGCATTTCAAAATTTCCGCCCCGTTACAGCACATATAACTTTAAATATAAATATAGAGAAATATGGAATAAAGTATAGAAAGTTGCATTGTTTTCGAAAGTTTTTACCAGAATTGTCT
Organism: Argopecten irradians; assembly: GCF_041381155.1. NCBI lineage: Eukaryota > Metazoa > Mollusca > Bivalvia > Pectinida > Pectinidae > Argopecten > Argopecten irradians. The sequence continues at coordinate 33,780,552 of NC_091135.1, read as the reverse complement.
AAAGTTTGTCTTTCTATTACGCCAAAGTGATTCCATAAGTCCCTCCGCTCTTTGAGAGGCGAGGTCATAAACCGACTATAATGATATCCAATTCTTCTTTATCAAACCACGTGTTTGGTTTGTTTGTTTCTGATGTAACTATATATATATGTAAGTCCTAAAACCAGAGTCTTTCAAGGACGTGGCAGGTATAGAGATTAAACTATGTAACTAGCATCGATACGATTATGCGTATAGTTAAAAAAACATTAACAATATTTACTGTTTGTTTTCTTCAGGTCTTCTCTTCTTCGCCATCCTGATCCTGACCAACGCCACCGGAAACATCGCTGGTTAAGTGTAGATCACAAACGCTGAAATCAACAAATGACATATGATCAAATGGTAAGTCATGATTGACTAGATCATCTTCCTTTGACAGAACACTTAACCTTTGAAAATTAGTTGCTTTAAAGGCCCACTACCTTTCCGAAACGGCTTTTACTTTTTAAAATGGGAATGTAAAACAAGATCGATAATTTTGTAGAGTCTTAAGAATTATTAACTTACCGTTAATACTACATTCATCATCACCTTCTGAACGATTTGATTAAAATAAATAAAATGTTAATTTTCATAACGTGGGTCGTCTTATGCTTCCCGCCGTCGTCCTAAGTACCGCACGGTAGTAACGGCGAAATGACTCTTCACTGTTATTATATATTACGGAAGAAATCTTGCATATTTTCAGTGTTATAAGCTCGTCTTAGGCCATCGATGTATATTTTCTAATGTTATTAATGTTTTAAAGAACCTTTATGTTTTACTCTGGAAAGGTAGTGGACCTTTAAAGGCCCACTACCTTTCCGGAGCAAAATTTAAAGGTTTCTAAAAATCATAAATAACATTAGAAAATATATACCGATGGCCTAAGATGAGGTTACAACACCAAACATGTGCAAGTTATCCTGCGTAATATATGATAACAGTTGGGTTTCATTCCGCTATTTTGCCTTCTGCTGCAGTGATAATCAACTACCGCGCGGTATTTAGCACGACGGCGGGAAACATAAGACGACCCGCGTTATGAAAATTAACATTTTATTTATTTAAATGAATTGTTCAGAAGGTGATGATAAGTGTAGTATTACCGATAAGTTGATAACTTTTGCGACTCTATAAAATTATCGATCTCGTTTTACCTTTCCATTTTAAAAATTAAAAGCTGTTTCGGAAAGGTAGTGGGCCTTTAACGTAAAATACTCGTTAAAAATCGTACGCTTTAGCAAAAACATTCGTATTGAACCATTTTCTGACTTTGGCTTCATAAAAATATATCTTAATGACAAGGCAAACAAACTTGAATGAGTGTATAAATGTTAAAATTAAAAATTGTACTAAGTGTATTTATCTCTTTTTTTTTTCAGAATTCCACAGACGTCCTGTTAACTTGTTATACTGCGTGAACCATATTGTTGCTGTGATAATAAATGTCAATTTATACCTTAAAACTGCTTTTTCTTTATCGATTCCTCTTCAATCGAGTTTCATTCCATCATTGCATATTACTGAGTTATCTCCCTTGCAGGTAGGTATCGATTTTGACGTCATTACTTTCTGAGCATAAGTAACGTCGTTTTCTGAAAATATGACGTTATGCTCCCAAATACAAGGAATAACAATCAATACCTAGCCGCAAGGACAGATACATGTAACAATGTAATCTGCAAAAACATAGGATTCTTGCGAACAGAAAATAGATGCTAAAATATATTTGATAATCCATAGACTGATTCGTTTTTTATCATGACTCTGGAGTGATTCAGAGAAAGATATTTAAATTCTAATAACTTATTTTTTCAACGGCTTCATAAATTTTGAACAAAGGCAAAACTCGTGTATGGGATACAAAGAAATAGAAATGTTTGTTGAGAATGAAAACTGGGCGCAAATACTCGGAAACCTATGTTTTAATTCAAAATGCTTCAGTAGTCTTCTGTTAATAATGACTCAATACACGTACCTTAAACGCTTTGATAGTTTAACGAAAACACATGGGGCCGCAGTGGCCGAGTGGTTAATATGTCCCGATATATTACCACAAGCCCTCCACCTCTGGGATGCGGGTTCGAATCCTATTTCCGGTGGTTTTTTCTCCGGGTACTCCGGTTTTCCTCCACCAACAAACCTGACACGTCCTAACATGACCCTGGCTGTTAATAGAACGTAAAAACTAGACAAACCAACGAAAACACATCCATCATCAACAATGTTACACCTCAGAATGACGACCAGTGTTATTATCAGTCTTAAAACTTGAAACAAAATGAGTCAAAGATTCGTCTAACTTTTGGTCAATTTTGAAATATATATATGTAACAAGAGAGAAGAAAATGTAGCGGTCGTCATAGGAATATGTAACGATTGTTACTTACAGTAAAAATTACGATAAGCCGAACTTCAACATATCGAATTTTTCAAGATGTCAGTTTCTCAAACAAATCTTTCAGCCGCATTTTTGTCCTATATGCAGTGTAATATTAAGTACCTTACCAAATAATAAGTTGAAGTCTTAAGTGTCGAATTATTCTACGAGTCGAAATAAATTGGACATTCCATTCAAAGCTATCAAAATGTTAACTTACCACCGGTTAATCTAACAAAAAAATGTTGCTCTACACGGATATTAACTTTAATTTCAAATCTCCAGCGCGTAGCGAACTGTTGCAAATTTCACATGTATACATCTACATCTATGAAATAATGACCACCTTCTTCTGTTTGAAGATTATTTTTTGTCATGTTTTGGGTGGAGAAAAAAAAAAGCTGGAGATTTGAGAGAGAAAAAAAATAATAAAAAACAAATTATGGAAGACTTTTTAGGGCAGTTTGAAAGATTATGGTCGAGTGTATGGATGATATGGTTTGTGGCAGGCTGTTCAAATTACTGATGGTCCTTGGGGAAAAGATCGTTTACGTGGGTTTGTTCTACATGTGATTGTTTGAAAAGAGTTCTGGTGTGCATGTCTGGTGGGACGAGATGGAGTGAAAAGTAGATACGCATGTTTACTTTGTCATTTATAATTTTGTGGAGTCGCGCGTTTTTCTGTCTGTCTTCAAGTGAATGTCAATTTAGGTGAATGAATGAATGAATGAAAGAATGATCTATATTTCTTATTATACGTGCATATTTATTCATAATATAAACATTAAACATTTATAACACAGAGATATTTACAAAGCACATACTATACATATGTATATATAAGTTAAATAACTAACACAAAATCTCTTGCATACTACGTATATTCATGCTACATATTTCAAACATATATCGTTAGGCATTAGTTATAGTACTTTTGCACATTTGGACATTTTCCAACATTGACTAGCCATGCGTGCTAGATGTACATGTATAACAAAACACGTTTTTTCTTCACCAACTTTAATTGTTATGATCATATGCATATACAAAGTGACAAAAATCGCATAAATTGTTGAGATAGATATAATATTATACATAACTTGTCAAAATGTATTTAAATTAGCCACATTCCATCTTAGGCAGTGTTCCGTTAAATGTACATGTATGTTTCACACTGATTTTATTGCAGCAGTTCCATTGGAGTTATGACGTGCTGTAATTTACGAATCAAAAAGAGCTTTTAATGTTATATTAAAGTCAGTGACCGTTAAGGAAATATTTTTTCCGTATGTCCTCTACCTCTATGGCGCTCTGATGCGTCATTCCAAAGAAATATTGCATTAAAGCATCTTCTTTGGAAAAGCTTTTATTTGTTTAATGCTTTTAGAGAAATATCTTAATTCAAGCACACGTAAGAAAATTTTAACAATGTTATCTTCAAAAAGTGTAATTTGGGGTTAGCGTCATGTTAGGACCGAACGCAGTGAGGTTCACCACTCATCGCATAAGCCTAGTAGGCATAATCGAACGCAAATAGTTTAATGTGTACAATATATGTGAAACGGTGTCCATACATGTAAGCTTAGAAACGATTAGATTCCATGAAAATACGCTCAAATAGCAAACAGGCTAATTTCAGTGACATTAAGCCTAACGAAACGATTCTGTGAGTGTCAAAATCCACGGCATTTGAGGGTCGTTGGAAACCGCCAACATTTTTTCAAATCGATGTTTCTCTACTTACTTTATACCGAATTTTAATCCCCAAACTCCCAGTCTTTAGACAGAGAAGTTTATCACCATTTTCAAGAATAACACAGAAGTCTTCAGTGCCGAAGGATGATCTGCGACTAAGTCCCGCATTTTAAACACGTTTTATTCCCAGCCCGGAAGCATGATTATTGGACTGCATTTCACATACTACAGACACAATGGGGTTGGATTTCACAACAGGGTTTAGTTAATACATATTTAAATGTCCAGCTACAAATAATTATCAGACGGAAATACAACATTCAGTTAATTCCATAACAATTACACAAAGTTGAGTTCACACAAAAACCAATTAAAAAGGTTTGATTATGTTTAAGATACCAACTAATCAGCATTTTCACCACAATCGTCATTTTCTTCGAAACCGGACCCCCTGCTCATCGAGCGACCGGATTACACATTGACTGCACTGCTAGTACTGCGCAGCAATTTTTGTATTTGAAGCTACATAATAAAGTTTTATGAAAAATTTAAGCCATTAATTCTTGAATATAAAAATCCCCAAATATTTCAAAATCTCCGTTTTTTATAGTGACGTAACAAACGCACAAAGAATGAAGTTATTTTCGGAACTACATTTTGTGTTGCCTTGGTGACGAGAAGAACTGCAACTGGCGCTGTTCCGATAGCTGTACATACATGTACGATAACTGGCATACAATGTTGCAAAATTGTATAATAATCTTATACCGAACACATATAATTTGACTTTTTTTAACAGCGGAATTTTTAAAATTGGTTTGATGTACAAATCTAAGGATTTGATTATCAATTTTTTACAATTGCATTGACTGATGAAGAAATTCGAATCAAAAACGTGCAAAATGATACATGAAACTGCTTCGCGAATTTATTTCACTACAAAACGCAAATGTTAACTTTCTTCATCAGTCAAATGCATTTCAAGCAATCAAAATCTGATTATTTCTAAAGCGATGACATGAATTCTAATACAAAATTGATGAAAAAAAACAGTATTCGTCACGAATTTCGCTATTGTTGTCACAATGTAAAATAACATGGTTGCATTATTATTGAAAAAAACCACTCCACATTATTGACATAATTCCATTCAATTTGATATACGACGATTTATACAAACATTTGAAATATAGAAATAAAAATATAACTTGTTTTTTATTGACGGACTATTAAATCGATTCAAATCTTTGATAGAGGTGCATCCATAATTGATATAAATGAATGTACCTGCAAATATACCTACGTAGTCAGACGATATATGTCTTATAAACACACAAATTACAAGTATTAAAAAATATTAAGTATATGTGAAGAAAACAGTTGAATTTCACAATTTCTGTATTCAATCCCGAGAAGTTTAATTATTGGTATTCTCTGATAAAATAGAACTTTAAACATTATACTGTACCACAAGTCTTTTTTTTTTATAAAAAAATCTTTTTTATTTTAAAGACATTTTGTAGCAATGCTATATAATACATTTAATTACAATATAGATAGTGCCATCAACACCATCCACAATACTAAAAAAGGCAGATGAGAGAAGGAATTTAGAAGATGTGCACGGGAAGGAAATGGTGAAGGAAGACTTGACATGAAAGGGAGATATGAAGTGACATGGTGCGGGAGGAGGAGGGGGGAGGGGGACAGAATGCACACTTTTAATTTTCGTACTTGATGATTTCACTTTACAGCATTACCACCATTGAAAAGTTTGAGCTGCTTTATTCTACTTCATGAATAAAATATATCAAAAAATAATTAATTCGCATCAAAAAAAAAAAACATAAAAATCTGTAGCGACTATGGTACGCACCTTATGGGGGGGGAAGAATTTTGATGTACTGATTGCCGCATGAAACCAATAAGGAAAAATTGAATTCATTTTACTACATTTCTTGTGTCTATATTTGGTCATTTACTATGAGTAGATCACCGATTTTTTTTTTGTTATATTGATTGAGTATTGATTTAATGTTCTGTCGGAGATGGAACATATCTTTTACAAAAACTATCATTTGTTTCACGGGGGTGTGCAGAAATAAGGATAATATATTTCTCTCGGAAACCTTAAACGTTTCAAATTTGAAAAAATTGGTAAAAAGGGACATCTCGGTGTTTTATAACATACATTATCCTATTTTGACGAACTCCGATATAAATAATTATCTACTTTGACAGTAAGGATGTTCTTTTCAATTCGTTGCATTTTTCAATCACAGAATAATATTTTTTTAAACACTGATTCAGTCTATCACTTCAGTTGGTGGCGTTCCACACCCAATTAACCATTGATGTGGTTTTTTATTTTTTGTATATAAGAAAGACATTTTATTTGATTTACAACAGTAAAGATATAAGTTGGAGTATCTGCTTTTAAGTCTTCATTGACTACGGCCAGTCCCGAGGAAACGAATCGCAGGGTAGGAGTATTCGATGAGTGATAAAGTCACCCTATTTGGAAACCCTCCGACTCCAATTCACAAAACGGTTGAATTTTTAGTATTTAGTTTCAGTACACTGTAACACTCTAAATTTGCAGTCATGGCAATTGTAACATACGGGGATGGCCCCAATCAGGTTTTAGGGGATAGTTCAGTTTTTGGGCATTTACAAAACCCATTTGGGTACATTGTGAACCTTTGTTTTTGAAAGACTAAAGAAAATATTTCTTTACAATGGACTTGCAAGACCTGAACAGGGAGGAAGGCAGTATGATCGACCTAGACAAGTTATCATGTCATTTGGATTACATACGGAACAAAGATCTGAATACACGAGTTACGTCAGGGTTTACCTCGAGGCTAAGGAAGATGTTGTGTACCCTATACGTAAGTCTATTTTATTGATAATTCGCGCATTTTTCATGTATAGGAGAAAGATTAATTTTTGTTTTCCTTGGCATGTTCATCAAATGTTTAAAAAAATGTTTGCCCTTCGGAATCCAAGGAAAAATAGGCAGAGATACAAAATCCAAAAGATTGCTTATCTGCATGTATGTCTTCGACGTTTTCAACACAAAACCTAAAAGTTTTTGACAATTGTAACGCCAGGTCATCTTTATCGATTATAGCCTAAGAAGACATTGCAATTATTAATAAATGCAAGATTTCCTTTGAACAATCAATGTTAACAGGTGAAGGTACATTTTAACTGATTTCCCGTATGGCACCAATAATGAACTACGACACGTTTTACTTAAAGACTTATTCAAAGTTATATGTGACGTATCTTTTATACTCACGAATCAAGAAAAGCTTTTAATATGTTATTCTTCACCTAAAATTTACCAATATTTTGAGAATTACAGTACTTACAATGTATAGGGATGTAATTCTAAATGTACAAATAAGATCTGAAAATGATTTTTGGCAGTATTGCCAAAATCCTAATCATTGCATCTACAGCGCAGTAAATGTGAGTACATACGGCAAGACATCGAAGTAAAGTTGTCGTCTGCAATTTCATTTAAACATTTTACAGTGTTACTAGTTATTTTAGAGGGATTTCTACAGGTATGTGTTCATACAAGAATTGTACAGTACATAAATCCTTTGCTGTAACTAACGTTTTCATGACATCCTACATTGTTTGTCTGCCCATTCCATGATCTTCCTTGCTTAACTACAAAACTTTAATGTTGTTATGAGATTACGAAATAAAAAAAATAGCATGTCAAAATTTCGCTCATTTATTGCACATATAACTGATAATTAGCGTAGCATTTACATTTGCCTAACAAGTTTACGGAAACATTCCTCAAACTCGGTTTACGTCCACATTTAAAAAATAAAGAAACCTTTTTGTTTAGGTATTTTCTTTAAACATGATTACGTACATTTAATTTTACAGCTGGTTTGGGTATTGATTTGATGATGAAAAAGGGAGAACATCTTTTTTCTTCACGAAGGTGCTGGAACAACTAAAAAAACATCGCACAGAAAGCTGGACTCCGATTTGCTGCCACTTTGATAGACAAAAGAAAACATGTTGCTTTCTGTTCATGTGTAACTAAATAAAGGATGATTTTACCACTAAGAAATGACCGTAGATAGATTTTTTTACTAGTTCTACCGTTTAAAGTTTCAATAAAAGGTCTCCAATCATAATTTCACTCTCGTGTTGTTTTTGCTTGTTTTTTTTTTTTTTTTTGCCGAAACTTCAACTTGAAAAACAAGAGGTCATTGGGCCTAACCGGTCTTCTGACAACCTGGACAATAGTCGTATATATGACATTAATTACATATGGTATCCACGGTGGCCATCTTGTATCTAAAATTAATAGCAAACCCGAAAAATAACAAACACTTAGTAGGGACACAATGGATAATTTCAGGCAAGTGTTTAAGTTTAAATTGCTGTGGTAAAATTTGAGAAGTTCAAGATGTGTTTTCATGATGGCAGAAACTTAGGACAAGATGAAATTAAAATTAATCCATTTCCCTATCTCGTCTCATTCCCCTGGAATACTAAACAAATGTTTTAGAATTTTGTTCTTGTTTTTTTTTTTTTTTTTCAGCATTTTATTCATATTGCAGTTACATGTATTGTAGTTGCCCATATGTAGAAGGTTACGTAGCACGATTGCCCTGACGGAGACATAACACAGGTTTTATGCTAAATCTATCATGTGTTCGTGTCTAACCTGGTCGACATTGCCTAAAAGTTTCTCAATGTTGTGCATCTAATCTTATTGAATAAAAATGGACCTAGCAAAAATTCCTAAAAAATTAAATAATAAAGGGTTTTAATTAAATCTTTTTTATGAAATTTATCGGTTGAGGACCAGATGAAGATCAGCCTTGGCCCGGTCTTTATTTTTTTAATAAGTGGGGGAGTCCCTGTTTTGTGCTATGCTATAAAGAAAATAAATATCAATTAATAATTCGGTAATTTGGTACATCCCTCAAAATGGAGGGTTTGATTTTAAAGTTTCTTTTTTTTTCAAAAATTAACTATAACATAAAATGGTGTTTACGAGTCATACAATTCCTGCGGCTTCCTCCGAGACTGTGCGTCTTGACCAAAATGTTGTAGTTTGACATTGAAGGTAAATACATGGCAGCGGGCGTTTTGGCAAAAAATTTTGGATAAAAATCCACATCATAGACTCTACTGAAATAAATTAGCTTTATTTTGCCATTGTGATTGAAGTGCTCAATTTAAGGCAGGTCTTCAGAAAAAAATTGAGTACAATTTTCTGCAATTTTGGGCTAAAAATCATGATATTTTGCAATTTTCAGGTATTTTTTTGTTGTTACCATGGTATTCACATGCATGAATAAAACGCAGAATATGGCAAAATCTGTATCAAAATATCAAATTGCAATTGCAAAAGTTGTGTTGATTATTATTTATATACTTTTGTACAGGTATTTTTACAGTTAAATGACTATATCTATATTTCTAGGGCATGCGTCTTATTTTCATAGATTAATCAAATCTACTGTTTCTTCTACCTATATTTGCATTCGCCCAATTGACATACTAATAAAAAATGCAACTAGATACGATTTACGATTTATTGTTTTAAGCGACGTGTAATTACTGTTGTGGTTTTCATCGATAGCCATTTTTCATTATGACCTCATCGATTGCTTTTTAACTCAAAAAAGCACTTGCATTGTATTCTTCTTCTTCCTCCTTTAGTCGACAAAATTCTACTCTTACTAATTCAGCGGAGGCGTCATCTTGTCCCGCCGTCCTTAAAATCATGACGTCACGTCATTGTTCCTGACGTCATTGTATTAATTCTGTCATGACGTCACCATGGATTTCCAGCCAATGGAAATCCCTCCACGTCATACTAACTAGCGACATATGCAAAAATATTACACGTGCCAAATCATGGGATATCAGACAGATTATGTGCTAAATAGAGGATCTTATATGAGTGGCTATGTAATATGAAGTTTTCAAACGAGTTCAATAATAATTTGATATGCCACGATATCCCAACAATTGATTATTCACAATGAGAGTAGTTTGACAACTTCATAATTTCTCATTTTATTTTACATTCAATGTTAAATTTGATTCTACTAAAATATTCTTTTTGGGTTAATATAATCTTGGAACCTTTGGAATGAGGCAAAGAAGTTTAAATCAGATGAATCAGCAACAAAAGAGTAAAGTTGCTGTCGAATGTTTTAACGTCTAGCATCTTGCCCTTATTTGAACATAACTGAATGGGATGTTAGCTGGTGATAACGATGCTTACTGAATGCTAAATAGTCACAATCTTCCACGAATATCCAATTATTCCTATCAACAGTATGATCAGACCCATATTTGTTTCTTTGATTCCTGTTTTATGTGAATTAAAATAAAATAAAATAATATAAAAACACGAACATTTTCAATTGCGCCCTAATCGCGTACCCGTCTAGTATGCCTCAAATATCGTCAATGTGTATCTAATACTTGCCTTGTACCAGTAAAAGATTATGCCGTTCGGTTGGGAAAATGTCCCGGCAACATTTCAACGTCTTCTGAACAGCGTGATATCAGACCTGGAAGGCTGCAATGGATACATTGATGACGTCATCAACTATCACGACACGTGTGAAGACCATCTTCGAGATACTCACTATCATGATATTGACTGTAAACTTACTGAAATGTGAATTTTGTCATGCAACTGTTGAATTTTTAGGTCATGTTGTAGGAAAGGACAGGTTAAAACTTGTTCATGCCAAATAAGAAGCAGTTATAGATTTTTCAACTCCTGGAAGCAAGACAGAGCTGATGAGATTTCATGGTACATATATGGCTGGATACACGGACAATTTTGTCAAAAGTTCTCTGTTACAGCAGCTCCACTCACTGCTTTGTTAAAGAAACATGCAAAATAGGTCTTGTCAGACGAATGTAAGTCTGCCTTAGAGAAATTGCAAGCCATATAATCAAACTCACCGGATTTTACTGCTCCGGATTTTCAAATTTAAGTAAACAGTTTATAGCTGTTTGTTGATGCCAGCGATGTAGGCGTTGGTGCTGAAGGTACGGAACAAATTGACCATCCAATTTGTTATTTCTCGAAAACGTTTGACAAACACCAGAGAAATTATTCCATCATTGAGAAAGAATTAATTTTTGCTTTGAACCAATTTGATGTATAACTCTGCACTACAGTTGTGTCTGTGTTGGTCTTCACCGACCACAACCCTTTGACATTCATTGGCAAAAAAAAAAAAAAAAAAAAAAAAAAAAACAGAACAAAAAAAACAACAACAAAAAAACAACAAACAGGTGGAGTTTGACTTTGCAAGAGTACAATCTTGACATTAAACATATGAAGGAAAAAACAATAATCTGGCTGATGCTTTATCAAGGATTTACATGTTACTTGATATTTCAAGAAAGTTACCTTTCCAAGAAAACTTTCTTTTCTTTAAGGAGGGTGAATTATGTATGACACTAAATTACATGTAGCTATTAAATAAGGGAGCTAACTCCTACAAGCTATATAATCAATGCATCCTTAAGTCCTATCGTTAATTTGGGTTATAGAATTTCTAGAATTTCATTATGTATAAACATACATGTTTGTAAACATGTTGATTATACGTAGGGATCTAGAATGACCGATTTCCAGAAAGTTCTATGTTTTATACAGTTTTAATTAAAATATTTCTAGAAATAGAAGGTTCTCATCTATTCTTGAATTAGGATTTAGCTATATATACTCCAGCTGTCCAAGGCTAATCAGAACTATAATGAGACCTGTGATTAGACATATCAAGAATTGTACAGCGACATTTTAGATTCTACTGGGAGAACTATTGTGATTTTATTTGTATATTGGTACTTCATATTGCCTGGAACATTACAAATAATCTGTGGACATTCATTTTCCTCGTGAATTTGTGATTACTGTTAATTCGGAACCTGGAAGGATCACGGGACATTCGCATACAGATGAGTAACACTTTAATTTATCGTTTTACTCTTGTACCACCACCACCAATTACTTTTGATATTGTAAACCATCTCTTATCATATTGTATATATAATTAAGTTGTGTTTTGAATTTAACTGCTAGTTTCTCATTTCTGTTATTCTTGGTCGTAACACGATATCGGTTAAGTATTGGCCTAACTTTGTTATGGTATTTTCCCCATATTATTTCCAATATGAAAGTAAATAGTAATGCTACAGTAGCTAATTGACAAATGGAAATATAAATATTTGTAATTTGTTAAACAATTTTACGAGCTTTACAAATCCCAATTGTCTATTGTAAAGCAGCGATGTCCGTATCTGTTATTGTTTTATCCATCACCATATTGTTGTTCTACCTTTGAGAATCTGGATGTATTTCTAATTGTGGTGTCACAACACATTTTCTGAAATTTGCTGTTATCTCGTCAACATCGGCATAACACAATTTCATAAACAATAGATATCAATAAATAAGGGTGGAATAGAAATAACTATTACTAGTAGAAGTTAACTGAAAACAATTGTAACACATTATATAGTTAATTTGATTAAACTTCGTACTTTCCTACACGTACAATGTAACTGCATTGTTTGACTGGAAAAAGATTTGTCTTCAATATGTGTTATCAAAAAGACAAAAAGAAATTTTAGACAGAAAGATAAAAGATTAATACTAATTCAAATTAGTTAAAAACAGTTTTGCAACATTTATTAAAGTGTTGAGAGAAAAATGTGTACAATAATATACATTTATTATAAGACAAAATAACCCATAGCCATTTACCTTTTATACATAACTTTAACAATTCACCGATTCCCAAATAAATTATTTCAAAAAAGAAAACAATTACCCAATCAATTGTACATTTCCTATATTTGATATTCGGCTATTACTAAAGTCAATACGCCACTTAATAATAGAATCTGAATGTTGATGTTGCAATTACTTTTGCATTGTTGGCCGGAGAAACCCTACGCTTTTAACCAGTTACACATGAGCAAAAAGCGACATGTTTCTCCTTGTCTATCAAAGTTCCAGCCAATCGCAGTCCAGCTTTCTGTACAATGGTGTGTAGCTGTTCCAGTGTATATTTACAGCTGAGTCCAATGCCTTCGTGAAGGTAGAGGCGTTCTCCCTTTTTCATCACCAAGTCTTTACCCAAACCAGCTGTAAAATTAAGTTTGTAGTGCATTATTAAAGACAATTTGATTCATTTTAATATGATTAAGAAACTCTATAAACCGGTAAAGAAATGACAAAACCGAATAAGTCCTCATATCCTAAATAACACACGTCCATTCTATCAAGTCTTTAATAAACCCAGACTTACGTATCGGGAACTGAACATCATCATTAGCCTCGATGTAGGATAATACGTAACTCATGGATTCGGGATTTGTGTTGTGTACGAAATCCAAGTGATACGAGAACTTGTCTAGGTCGATCATACTGCCTTCCTCCCTTTTCAGTCTAGTAATCCCGTTCAGATTACTTCTTCGTTTAAGACCTTGGTAATGAAAGACAATTGCTATGATAATATAATGATGGTCTAACAAAATAAAAAATATCAAAAATGAAAAAGAAAAATACATATGCGAAATGTTAACAATCTGTCTTTTTGTTTGGTGATTGTTTTGTAATTGAAAAGGTTAAATGTCAAATTGAACTTTGTATATCTAGTTTTAAAATTGGAGCTCACTTGACTGTAATATAAAAGACTATCAGCCGTGCCCCACAGTAAGCTACAGAGCTAGAGGTTGTCATATCTTTGTAGATGTATTTGTAATTTTCATCATGAAAATTAGAAGTCAACATAATTTGATTGTTATGTTATCGACCCTTCAAGCTCAGGGTTTAAAGTTGATGTCTGGATCTCTCGATTTATGTGCAGACGGCTAAACCCACCAGCCGTTTTATTCTATGAATTCCAAGGTCACTTATCAAACGATGTCTAATCGAAATTAACGCCTAATTGTGCCAATTTTTTAATTTCAATCAAACAAAACATATTGTAAAAAACGCATTTATAAATGATCTTGTACAAAGCTGTTTTCTTTTGTTAAACTTTGACTGACTATAATGAAAATAGTTTGTTTCTGTGAATTTTGTCAACTGAAAGACTAATCTCCATACAATTCAATTCAACTTTACAAAAGGAAGTAAAAATATCTTTCATGATATGAAGACAAATCTTCTAAGGGTCTGCCATTAAACGTATAAACAGCATGCGTGTATCATTGTGTCCGAAATAACTTTCATTATTTGTATATGTACGTCTTAGGAAAAATTCAACAAAGTCAACTAGGAACTGCATTAAACTTGACCTGAATCATTTTGGTAAGATTTTAATATTATCAAAATATATGTTGTCATCAAAACCTAATTATTAAGTGCAATATTTCGAATGATTTTAATATTAACATCCAAAACAGAAATACCTGTATTATCATTGTATGCCTTTAGGATATCCATTCTATTCTGGGTAATATCAGCTGTAAATACCAGGCGGCATTGATCTGTAAATATTACACAATAATTTAACAATTCAAAAAAAAAAAAAAAAAAAAAAAAAAACAACACACATTTTCATTTTGCTAACATAGGTATCTGAAACAATCGATCATGGATTTAATTATGGACAAACATAGAATATAAACCATTATTTATCTAAAGAAAACACCAGGCATGTCTAACCACATTCCTTATTGGAACACAAAACCGTCTTTACCCTATTGCCGAAGTTTGTTGTACTAATCTCCCATCTTTATTTATGATAAGCATACATACATGTACCTAAAACGTATCATTCTGAAGAAAAAACAATGCATTTCTAACCACTTGCCTTCTTGGTAGACAAAAGCATTTCTACCCATCGACGAAGATTTTTTTTGTACTCTTCCCCATTATTATTATGATAAGCATACATACCTGTCATTATGGTTGAGAAAAGCTTTAGTTTACTTATTTGGTCCTCATAGGGGAGAGCAAAAATACCTCCTATCCAAAGGACCAGTTTTACACCTTTGATCCGTCTACAAAAATAAAACAATGTTCTGTTAATTTTAGTTACGTCCAATTATGAAATATTGCAATTTGAGTACATGGAAGAAAGCCTGAGTTAAAAAAATGATTTACGTTCAGTGTTTGGACATAAATCCATGTTGGCTAAATAGTAAAGCCATATATTGACAATTTCCTTTGTATTCCGTAAGAAGAAAATATAATTTTAAATGAATATTCAAAAAACTGATATTTTCACAAGTCTCCTAAAAATCTCAGCACATTTCCTAGTGCTTTAAAATTAGCATTCGTCCTAAGACGTACAAATACCGATAGTGTTGGCTAAGTCACGCATGAGTCCTAAACAATGGTATTATTTGATGTTTAATGCTTTTCATATACAATATAAGATCGCATAACCTATACTAGTACTACTTTGTCAACTATATTGAGAAATATTGATTTTATGAATGAAGTTCTAAAACTTAAAACTAATTCGGATCAATGACCTTATTAGGTTATGATGAGGATCTGACATAGTACCGATTACATTATATTTATTTATATGGGTACAAAGGTTAATAATATATATATATACCATTAATTATTAAACACGAGGATATAATTGAAAAATAGTAAAATCATAATCTCTCATCTGTAATATGCAAACCTACTTCAATTGTTCCATTCCTTGAATGAAATCCGACGCAATTGGATGAACTTCAAGCAAGTCGCCAAAATCGTCTTTTAAGGATTTTGCTGCTTTTATTAGAAACTCTGCCGAAACAAACTCAGGTTAAACGTATTCTGGATACTTTCAACATAGGCGGCATCTAAACCTTACACATGCGCAATACACAATATAATCATAGTTAAAGGATGGGAGCTTTCACAACTTGACGCGGTGAATAATCACAAACTCTTAAATTAATTGTTTCTGAAAGTTCAAGACACCACTTCATTTCGCATATTCACATCGTAACTAGATATTATGTTATCAAATTTATATGCTAAGGTTTTTCTCATAACTAAGCATTATAATTTACGCTTTAGCACGAATATCAGATGAAAACTGGTCAGTCATACTGGATGGTCGGAATATAAATTCCAGGATCAGCGTGCCTTGAACAGCATTGAAAATAAAATAAAAGCAAGATACATCTAAATTACAACTCTTTTAAAACATTAAATACAACACAAAAATCAAATTAAAAGGTTGAAATAGAATTAAAAAAAAGAATAATTACCCCCTGAAATGTCCAAGGGATAATACATTAGCGTCTTTTGTCTTTTAAGCAATTCTTTTATAACAAACCGCGTTTTAGAGCAGTCTCCGCTACCAAGGTCAACCAAGGTCAAATCATTGGGAACATCCGGGATGATATCCTGTAACATTGAAAACAGACGGTTCACAGTTGTTTTATTATATATCATCTACCCAAGTTGATTCTCACAAGTATAGGATAATGTGAATAAAAAAAATTGATGGGCGGTAAATGAATTTTAATTCTAGAGCTATACCAATAGAATATAGGTTGAAATCCACATGTTACCAAAAATATTCGTATCCTTGCAACATTTTTACATTTGCAACTATTCTGTTTTATTACTTCTGGAGAGTGAAATAATAAAACATGGTATTTTTCACCCGAGTGAAAATATCAATTTTGATATTTCCACGTAATATTGACCAATCAGAACACAATTGTTTTAGTGGCATAGCCTATTTTAAATAATCAAAAGTATTACGTGTATCTTTCCTGCAGGTATGGCGTTAGAATTGTAACTGCTGTCCCTATTGCATGATCGTAAAAGGCGACTAAATTTAGGATTTTTTTTCTCTTCTTCCTAACTGACTTTATCTTTCCTAACGCCTCCCTTGGCACCGCCTCATTTTTGGTCTTGAGTTGAGCGTTAGCCCCTGTGAGAAAGGCTCTGGGTTCTGTCACCTGGCCGAGACACACCAAAGTCTATAAAAGTGGTAGTTTCTGCTCCTGCTTAGCCCTTAGCATACAGGGAGTTGGACGACTGGTTCGCCCGTTGTCAGTATAATGTGATCGGGTGAGGTGTGTTGCTTGGTGTCTTCGGCGGCATGCTTCAGTGATATAGCACTATAAAAATGGCAACAGTTCCACTATACAAGAAGACACAACATGAATATACCGCAGTCTCCCAAAACATTCACCTCACACAACATACCCACAACACACCGCATACATGGGAGGCCGTCCTTATATGACCATAGCTGTTAATAGGACGTTAATTAATCACACAAACAAACAAATAAACAAATCCTATTAACCTTTCATGTATAACTGTTGGAGCACAAATGCGTTACATTAGATTATTTTATGTTATTTGTTAACGAAATGTGTGCCCAATGAGTGAACTAAATGTGTAAGCGAGAAAACAGCGACTGATTGAAATACATTTACTAATATCAGTTGACCAAGTTTATATCTAGAACAAAGATATTAAGATTTAAGGAACAGATTATTCCTTGTTTCTGGATGATGTCAGTTATATTTCATTTGAAATGACAGCTTTGATATTTTTCGCGAGTGAGAACCTATTTATATATCAAGAAACAAGGGACATCCTTAATTTATCAAAAAGGAATTCGTATCTCATACAAAGTATACCATATACATGTACGGTCATGAAGCATTATGCATACTCTGCAACCTGGGAGAGCATAACTTTATCTCCTACATGTTTTAAGTTGTTTAAATCATTAATACAAAACGAAATAAGTCATTTGAATGCTCCACGTACCTGGACATTGTGTTGTAGAATCGACAGCTCACTTGCAGTTATATAGTAATCATGATTATGCTCGCAACTCTCCTTTTGAAGTCTTGATCCGATTTCGTCGTATTTGTATGAAACAGGTATATACTTTGGGCTTGACTCCAATCCTGCCACCAATTTTTGTTTCTGCTCATCTGCCATTTTTCTATAGATATTATGTTAGAAATGCAGTCAGTCAAAATGCTGTATGATGTATATGATTACCGTAGAAGACGTCCATTAAAACTGAAAAATTAAACATAGGTCCGTCCGTATGACTGAAGTCAGTCCTGGCAGAAAAAAGGTTATTTTTAATAATATGTTCATGGGATAGAACTTTGATCGCGAACTTTGACTTAGAAAATATTACGAAATGATTGAATAATACATTATACTCTTATAGCCAGTTCTCCAAAATTTGATGACGCTAAATTTTATTTTCTCATAATAAAACTATATAAGGGGGATGTCGTAGAATTTGACCCATAAAATATTACGAAATGATTGAATATTAAATTAAACTCTGATAGCCAGATCGCCAAAATTTAAAGAGGCTAAATTTTATTTTCTCATAATAAAACTATATATGGGGGATGTCGTAGAATTTGACCTATAAAATATTACGAAATGATTGAATATTACATTAAACTCTTATAGCCAGATCGCCAAAATTTAATGACGCTAAATTTTAATTTTCATATAATGAAACTATATAAGGGGGATGTGGTAGATAAGACCATTTCATTCGTTCAAACGCGGTCTCATATACATCATCTAAGATCTAAAAATGGTTAGGCGAGATTATTTTTCTTTTATATGCCTGATTTTTATAGCAACGTTAATACTAGTAGATTAGTTAACTACCATTAGAGAATGAATCTTAATGGAAAGATGGGCAGATTGTTCATAACCGTTTTTAAATACAGTAAAAACGCGTTATATCGCCACTCGTTTTACCGCCAAACCCGCTTATCGACATGAATTTATTCAGAATGGATTTCCCTCCATACAAAAACATCCGTTATACCTCCAAATCCGCCTAAAAAGTCTGTTTCAGCACGACACTGAAGATGACTAAGTTTAGGCATAATTAAGATTTCAACGACAAATCCGATATACCGCCAAACTCGATATATCGCCAAAATCTAGGAAAACAGAAGTTGGCGATATATCGGGACTTTACTGTAGTTGCCAACATAT
The DNA here is from genome assembly GCF_041381155.1 of Argopecten irradians. Taxonomy (NCBI): domain Eukaryota; kingdom Metazoa; phylum Mollusca; class Bivalvia; order Pectinida; family Pectinidae; genus Argopecten; species Argopecten irradians. The sequence continues at coordinate 33,761,458 of NC_091135.1, read as the reverse complement.
AACTGACCCATTTACGATATTAATTTTTATCGGGATGTTCGAATGATCATTGCATTATGCATACCAAACTTGCCTGTAGCTTTTCATGGACGGAAAGCAATTTCCTAAAGCATGTTATACATTTTGTATGTTTTGGAACATATGCCTTCGAGTATTAAATTCCATTGATGAGATGATAATTTGATCTATCAATATATAGATTGAATAAAACGATAAGAAGTTGATGGAATATTCATTTCAGCTTTTGATCTATATATATGGTCAAAATTATCATCTCTTAAAATCTTTTGAAATAATTCAAAAACTTTAGTTAGAAACGTGTACGTTAGATTACAATATACATTTTGTTTTCTGGTAAACCACATTTTATCGAACAAATCTGTTTCATCTGTGTGTTTACCTTATGATGTTTAGGTGATGATATTCGTTCACGATTCACGGCTATCTTGGGGAAATGAAATGGCCTGTTTTTTAAATATTCATCACTACGTCCCAAATAAATAGCGGGAATGTGTTGCTAAGGACCGAAGAGGTGGTGTGCTTACTGGCATGCATGCGTCATTCGTCAATCAGATTATGCATAATCATATATAAGTTGTTTTTAAAATTCCATGGAAAAATATTCTGTCATGCAGTGGCCCGGCCATGATGACATTTTAAAGCGAACGGGTGTCTTTGTAGAGAAAATGGCGTTTAAAAATACGCCATCAAAACCTATTTTTGCATTAAAAGGAATCTTCTTTCACTGACATATTAATCAAAATACTGAAAGAACAATTTTATACAGATTTAAAAACTTGTATCTATAATCCGCTAATCTTAATACGAAATTTCAAAGGAGATATTAATTATGCAAATTTAGCGAAATTAAGAAATAAAAATAATTTTTTTGATAAAAAAACAATATATCACATTTAATACATTGCCTTTTTATTAATGTATCAATATGTTAATGGCCACTTTTATATATATAAATAAACAAAACAATTACACAAAAAAAATCTATAGTAAACACTTAAATTTTATGTATGGTCAGAACATTCCACTGTGCTTAATATTTATTCAACAATTTAGCTTCAAAGCAAACCAATCACTTACCTGCGTCTTCGCGTCTTTGAAGGCTGACTTCTGTTGCAAATGCAATTTGTCTTGTCTAACAGAGATAATAAACTATAACAACAGACAGTACAGGAGAAAATATTCCACCGCAACAAACATAAGTTTGATGTTATTAAACTAAACATTGCAGCTGTTGATTTATTTATACCGCACGTGGTATAAATTCTGTATTAAATCCGACTTCTCAATATCGTAAGCGATATTTTATTATTAAGCGGCCTTCACTATAAAAAGATTCATATCCCACAGTGCACCGCGCTCTCCACCATATTTTCGGACACGGTTCGGATATGCTCTGAATACCACGGATGTAAACATGATCGCCAGCTGATTGGGTAACAACATGGGAAAAACGGAAGAAAGTGCAGTAAAGAAGGGAGCTACGAAGCACTGTGCATACGGAACATGCAGTAGCGACTCGAGGTACCCGGATCGACAGTCAATGTGTGATGTTTTTTTTATTCGATTTCCTCAACGCCACCAAGGACGTATATGAGAAGTATAAGTCACACTGGGTTTTGGGGAAGTCCAAGGCAGGCGCTTTTGTGTTTGTGCACTGACCGTGACGTTGGGCGACAACTGATTTTCCTTTGATATCCGCCGGCGCAGCCTTTGATGTAGCTTGCGGGTGCGAGGGTTACCGTCTTACTTTCTGAAGCGGTGCTGTCATTTCATGAGCTGTCGATTTTTTTAACGAAAATTTAAGACATATCCCCTAAACATTCCGTCTTTAAAGCAAGTTATAAACGTCGTGAAATTTAATAAACTTTACAATGGTGTTTCGTTTGACTCGATAAGACAAGTATTTGTTGAGAAAAACGGTTTTTATTCCCGGTTCATAGGCGTCTCGCGTGGTTTTTAGTAATGTAAAGAGACAGACACGAATCCTTCTCACTTATAAATCCTTGGCGCCACAGAGAGCTAGAGAAATGTCGACGATGAGTAAAGGCATGCAGTAGACTTGCATTTGATGAAACGAGTGTGACAAAAGACACATACATTTGTAGCATCCACTTTGTTGGGGGAAGGGGCCTACCAGTGACCACCCAGATCCATTGCCTGCTACCGCTATTAAATATGATGTAATGCTGACAGCATTAAAACATGTATAACGTTATATAATACAGATAGTTCTTCTGCAGTAAAATCTATATAGTACGATGCTGTATAATGACACGTACAGTACAGCTCACGCGGGTTTTTAATTTCCCACTGGCCCGTCACGGGCGTGGGCATCGTGGACCCCACGGCCCACCGGATATGACGGTCCGCGACGATCCGTCATATTGCGTGGGCATCAATGGTGCCCACGTGATATCGCGGTACGTGACGATCCGCGATATGAAGTGGACTTAATTCAACTCGTGACACCGTGTTTCGCGACGATCCATCATACTTTGTTTAACATCCAATTCAAAACACTTCTCTTTGAAATTAATAAATTACGGTAAAATTTACGTTAAAAAGTGAACGAAATGCCATATTTAGAGGGCTATATTTCCGCCATTTTCAAATCAATTACTTTGAAAATTAAAACTCTGTACAGAGAGAACTATCTGTATTATATAACGTTATACATGTTTTAATGCTGTCAGCATTACATCATATTTAATAGCGGTAGCAGGCAATGGATCTGGGTGGTCACTGGTAGGCCCCTTCCCCCCAACAAAGTGGATGCTACAAATGTATGTGTCTTTTGTCACACTCGTTTCATCAAATGCAAGTCTACTGCATGCCTTTACCCATCGTCGACATTTCTCTAGCTCTCTGTGGCGTTGAGGAAATCGAATAAAAAAAACATCACTCATTGACTGTCGATCCGGGTACCTCGAGTCGCTACTGCATGTTCCGTATGCACAGTGCATCGTAGCTCCCTTCTTTACTGCACTTTCTTCCGTTTTTCCCATGTTGTTACCCAATCAGCTGGCGATCATGTTTACATCCGTGGTATTCAGAGCATATCCGAACCGTGTCCGAAAATATGGTGGAGAGCGCGGTGCACTGTGGGATATGAATCTATTTATAGTGAAGGCCGCTTAATAATAAAATATCGCTTACGACATTGAGAAGTCGGATTTGATACAGAATTTATACCACGTGCGGTATAAATAAATCAACAGCTGCAATGTTTAGTTTAATAACATCAAACTTATGTTTGTTGCGGTGGAATATTTTCTCCTGTACTGTCTGTTGTTATAGTTTATTATCTCTGTTAGACAAGACAAATTGCATTTGCAACAGAAGTCAGCCTTCAAAGACGCGAAGACGCAGGTAAGTGATTGGTTTGCTTTGAAGCTAAATTGTTGAATAAATATTAAGCACAGTGGAATGTTCTGACCATACATAAAATTTAAGTGTTTACTATAGATTTTTTTTTGTGTAATTGTTTTGTTTATTTATATATATAAAAGTGGCCATTAACATATTGATACATTAATAAAAAGGCAATGTATTAAATGTGATATATTGTTTTTTTTATCAAAAGAATTATTTTTATTTCTTAATTTCGCTAAATTTGCATAATTAATATCTCCTTTGAAATTTCGTGTTAAGATTAGCGGATTATAGATACAAGTTTTTAAATCTGTATAAAATTGTTCTTTCAGTATTTTGATTAATATGTCAGTGAAAGAAGATTCCTTTTAATGCAAAAATAGGTTTTGATGGCGTATTTTTAAACGCCATTTTCTCTACAAAGACACCCGTTCGCTTTAAAATGTCATCATGGGCCACTGCATGACAGAATATTTTTCCATGGGATTTTAAAAACAACTTATATATGATTATGCATAATCTGATTGACGCATGACGCATGCATGCCAGTAAGCATACCACCTCTTCGGTCCTAAGCAACACATTCCCGCTATTAATTTGGGACGTAGTGATGAATATTTAAAAAACAAGCCATTTCATTTCCCCAAGATAGCCGTGAATCGTGAACGAATTTCATCACCTAAACATCATAAGGTAAACACACGTACAGATGAAACAGATTTGTTCGATAAAATGTGGTTTACCAGAAAACAAAATGTATATTGTAATCTAACGTACGCGTTTCTAACTAAAGTTTTTGAATTATATTAAAAGATTTTAAGAGATGATAATTTTGACCATATATATAGATCAAAAGCTGAAATGAATATTCCATCAACTTCTTATCGTTTTATTCAATCTATATATTGATAGATCAAATTATCATCTCATCAATGGAATTTAATACTCGAAGGCATATGTTCCAAAACATACAAAATGTATAACATGCTTTAGGAAATTGCTTTCTGTCCATGAAAAGCTATAGGCAAGTTTGGTATGCATAATGCAATGATCATTCGAACATCCCGATAAAAATTAATATCGTAAATGGGTCAGTTATATGTTGGCAACTACAGTAAAGTCCCGATATAGCGCCAACTTTTGTTTTCCTAGATTTTGGCGATATATTGAGTTTGGCGGTATATCGGATTTGTCGTTGAAATCTTAATTATGCCTAAACTTAGTCATCTTCAGTGTCGTGCTATAACAGACTTTTTAGGCGGATTTGGAGGTATAACGGATGTTTTTGTATGGAGGGAAATCCATTCTGAATAAATTCATGTCGATAAGCGGGTTTGGCGGTAAAACGAGTGGCGATATAACGCGGTTTTACTGTATTTAAAAACGGTTATGAACAATCTGCTCATCTTTCCATTAAGATTCATTCTCTAATGGTAGTTAACTAATCTATTAGTATTAACGTTGCTATAAAAATCAGGCATATAAAAGAAAAATAATCTCGCCTAACCATTTTTAGATCTTAGATGATGAGACCGCGTTTGAACGATTGAAATGGTCTTATCTACGACATCCCCCTTATATAGTTTTATTATATGAAAATTAAAATTTAGCGTCATTAAATTTTGGCGATCTGGCTATTAGAGTTTAATGTAATATTCAATCATTTCGTAATATTTTATAGGTCAAATTCTACGACATCCCCCATATATAGTTTTATTATATGAAAATAAAATTTAGCGTCATTAAATTTTGGCGATCTGGCTATCAGAGTTTAATTTAATATTCAATCATTTCGTAATATTTTATAGGTCAAATTCTACGACATCCCCCATATATAGTTTTATTATGAGAAAACAAAATTTAGCCTCTTTAAATTTTGGCGATCTGGCTATCAGAGTTTAATTTAATATTCAATCATTTCGTAATATTTTATGGGTCAAATTCTACGACATCCCCCTTATATAGTTTTATTATGAGAAAATAAAATTTAGCGTCATCAAATTTTGGAGAACTGGCTATAAGAGTATAATGTAATATTCAATCATTTCGTAATATTTTCTAAGTCAAAGTTCGCGATCAAAGTTCTATCCCATGAACATATTATTAAAAATAACCTTTTTTCTGCCAGGACTGACTTCAGTCATACGGACGGACCTATGTTTAATTTTTCAGTTTTAATGGACGTCTTCTACGGTAATCATATACATCATACAGCATTTTGACTGACTGCATTTCTAACATAATATCTATAGAAAAATGGCAGATGAGCAGAAACAAAAATTGGTGGCAGGATTGGAGTCAAGCCCAAAGTATATACCTGTTTCATACAAATACGACGAAATCGGATCAAGACTTCAAAAGGAGAGTTGCGAGCATAATCATGATTACTATATAACTGCAAGTGAGCTGTCGATTCTACAACACAATGTCCAGGTACGTGGAGCATTCAAATGACTTATTTCGTTTTGTATTAATGATTTAAACAACTTAAAACATGTAGGAGATAAAGTTATGCTCTCCCAGGTTGCAGAGTATGCATAATGCTTCATGACCGTACATGTATATGGTATACTTTGTATGAGATACGAATTCCTTTTTGATAAATTAAGGATGTCCCTTGTTTCTTGATATATAAATAGGTTCTCACTCGCGAAAAATATCAAAGCTGTCATTTCAAATGAAATATAACTGACATCATCCAGAAACAAGGAATAATCTGTTCCTTAAATCTTAATATCTTTGTTCTAGATATAAACTTGGTCAACTGATATTAGTAAATGTATTTCAATCAGTCGCTGTTTTCTCGCTTACACATTTAGTTCACTCATTGGGCACACATTTCGTTAACAAATAACATAAAATAATCTAATGTAACGCATTTGTGCTCCAACAGTTATACATGAAAGGTTAATAGGATTTGTTTATTTGTTTGTTTGTGTGATTAATTAACGTCCTATTAACAGCTATGGTCATATAAGGACGGCCTCCCATGTATGCGGTGTGTTGTGGGTTGTTGTGCGAGGTGAATGTTTTGGGAGACTGCGGTATATTCATGTTGTGTCTTCTTGTATAGTGGAACTGTTGCCATTTTTATAGTTGCCATTTTTATAGTGCTATTTCACTGAAGCATGCCGCCGAAGACACCAAGCAACACACCCCACCCGGTCACATTATACTGACAACGGGCGAACCAGTCGTCCAACTCCCTGTATGCTAAAGGCTAAGCAGGAGCAGAAACTACCACTTTTATAGACTTTGGTGTGTCTCGGCCAGGTGACAGAACCCAGAGCCTTTCTCACAGGGGCTAACGCTCAACTCAAGACCAAAACCAAAAATGAGGCGGTGCCAAGGGAGGCGTTAGGAAAGATAAAGTCAGTTAGGAAGAAGAGAAAAAAAATCCTAAATTTAGTCGCCTTTTACGATCATGCAATAGGGACAGCAGTTACAATTCTAACGCCATACCTGCAGGAAAGATACACGTAATACTTTTGATTATTTAAAATAGGCTATGCCACTAAAACAATTGTGTTCTGATTGGTCAATATTACGTGGAAATATCAAAATTGATATTTTCACTCGGGTGAAAAATACCATGTTTTATTATTTCACTCTCCAGAAGTAATAAATCAGAATAGTTGCAAATGTAAAAATGTTGCAAGGATACGAATATTTTTGGTAACATGTGGATTTCAACCTATATTCTATTGGTATAGCTCTAGAATTAAAATTCATTTACCGCCCATCAATTTTTCTTTATTCACATTATCCTATACTTGTGAGAATCAACTTGGGTAGATGCTATATAATAAAACAACTGTGAACCGGCTGTTTTCAATGTTACAGGATATCATCCCGGATGTTCCCAATGATTTGACCTTGGTTGACCTTGGTAGCGGAGACTGCTCTAAAACGCGGTTTGTTATAAAAGAATTGCTTAAAAGACAAAAGACGCTAATGTATTATCCCTTGGACATTTCAGGGGGTATTTATTCTTTTTTTTTTATTCTATTTCAACCTTTTAATTTGATTTTTGTGCTATATTTAATGTTTTAAAAGAGTGGTAATTTAGATGTATCTGGCTTTTATTTTATTTTCAATGCTGTTCAAGGCACGCTGATCCTGGAATTTATATTCCGACCATCCAGTATGACTGACTAGTTTTCATCTGATATTCGTGCTAAAGCGTAAATTATAATGCTTAGTTATGAGAAAAACCTTAGCATATAAATTTGATAACATAATATCTAGTTACGATGTGAATATGCGAAATGAAGTGGTGTCTTGAACTTTCAGAAACAATTAATCTAAGAGTTTGTGATTATTCACCGCATCAAGTTGTGAAAGCTCCCATCCTTTAACTATGATTATATTGTGTATTGCGCATGTGTAAGGTTTAGATGCCGCCTATTTTGAAAGTATCCAGAATACGTTTAACCTGAGTTTGTTTCGGCAGAGTTTCTAATAAAAGCAGCAAAATCCTTAAAAGACGATTTTGGCGACTTGCTTGAAGTTCATCCAATTGCGTCGGATTTCATTCAAGGAATGGAACAATTGAAGTAGGTTTGCATATTACAGATGAGAGATTATGATTTTACTATTTTTCAATTATATCCTCGTGTTTAATAATTAATGGTATATATATATTATTAACCTTTGTACCCATATAAATAAATATAATGTAATCGGTACTATGTCAGATCCTCATCATAACCTAATAAGGTCATTGATCCGAATTAGTTTAAAGTTTTAGAACTTCATTCATAAAATCAATATTTCTCAATATAGTTGACAAAGTAGTACTAGTATAGGTTATGCGATCTTATATTGTATATGAAAAGCATTAAACAACAAATAATCCCATTGTTTAGGACTCATGCGTGACATAGCCAACACTATCGATATTTGTACGTCTTAGGACGAATGCTAATTTTAAAGCACTAGGAAATGTGCTGAGATTTTTAGGAGACTTGTGAAAATATCAGTTTTTGAATATTCATTTAAAATTATATTTTCTTCTTACGGAATACAAAGGAAATTGTCAATATATGGCTTTGCTATTTAGCCAACATGGATTTATGTCCAAACACTGAACGTAAATCATTTTTTTAACTCAGGCTTTCTTCCATGTACTCAAATTGCAATATTTCATAATTGGACGTAACTAAAATTAACAGAACATTGTTTTATTTTTGTAGACGGATCAAAGGTGTAAAACTGGTCCTTTGGATAGGAGGTATTTTTGCTCTCCCCTATGAGGACCAAATAAGTAAACTAAAGCTTTTCTCAACCATAATGACAGGTATGTATGCTTATCATAATAATAATGGGGAAGAGTACAAAAAAAATCTTCGTCGATGGGTAGAAATGCTTTTGTCTACCAAGAAGGCAAGTGGTTAGAAATGCATTGTTTTTTCTTCAGAATGATACGTTTTAGGTACATGTATGTATGCTTATCATAAATAAAGATGGGAGATTAGTACAACAAACTTCGGCAATAGGGTAAAGACGGTTTTATGTTCCAATAAGGAATGTGGTTAGACATGCCTGGTGTTTTCTTTAGATAAATAATGGTTTATATTCTATGTTTGTCCATAATTAAATCCTTGATCGATTGTTTCAGATACCTATGTTAACAAAATGAAAATGGTGTTGTTGTTTTTTTTTTATTTTTTTTTATTTGAATTGTTAAATTATTGTGTAATATTTACAGATCAATGCCGCCTGGTATTTACAGCTGAAATTACCCAGAATAGAGAGGATATCCTAAAGGCATACAATGATAATACAGGTATTTCTGTTTTGGATGTTAATGTTAAAATCATTCGAAATATTGCACTTAATAATTAGGTTTTGATGACAACATATATTTTGATAATATTTAAATCTTACCAAAATGATTCAGGTCAAGTTTAATGCAGTTCCTAGTTGACTTTGTTGAATTTTTCCTAAGACGTACATATACAAATAATGAAAGTTATTTCGGACACAATGATACACGCATGCTGTTTATACGTTTAATGGCAGACCCTTAGAAGATTTGTCTTCATATCATGAAAGATATTTTTACTTCCTTTTGTAAAGTTGAATTGAATTGTATGGAGATTAGTCTTTCAGTTGACAAAATTCACAGAAACAAACTATTTTCATTATAGTCAGTCAAAGTTTAACAAAAGAAAACAGCTTTGTACAAGATCATTTATAAATGCGTTTTTTACAATATGTTTTGTTTGATTGAAATTAAAAAATTGGCACAATTAGGCGTTAATTTCGATTAGACATCGTTTGATAAGTGACCTTGGAATTCATAGAATAAAACGGCTGGTGGGTTTAGCCGTCTGCACATAAATCGAGAGATCCAGACATCAACTTTAAACCCTGAGCTTGAAGGGTCGATAACATAACAATCAAATTATGTTGACTTCTAATTTTCATGATGAAAATTACAAATACATCTACAAAGATATGACAACCTCTAGCTCTGTAGCTTACTGTGGGGCACGGCTGATAGTCTTTTATATTACAGTCAAGTGAGCTCCAATTTTAAAACTAGATATACAAAGTTCAATTTGACATTTAACCTTTTCAATTACAAAACAATCACCAAACAAAAAGACAGATTGTTAACATTTCGCATATGTATTTTTCTTTTTCATTTTTGATATTTTTTATTTTGTTAGACCATCATTATATTATCATAGCAATTGTCTTTCATTACCAAGGTCTTAAACGAAGAAGTAATCTGAACGGGATTACTAGACTGAAAAGGGAGGAAGGCAGTATGATCGACCTAGACAAGTTCTCGTATCACTTGGATTTCGTACACAACACAAATCCCGAATTCATGAGTTACGTATTATCCTACATCGAGGCTAATGATGATGTTCAGTTCCCGATACGTAAGTCTGGGTTTATTAATGACTTGATAGAATGTACGGTGTTATTTAGGATATGAGGACTTATTCGGTTTTGTCATTTCTTTACCGGTTTATAGAGTTTCTTAATCATATTAAAATGAATCAGATTGTCTTTAATAATGCACAACAAACTTAATTTTACAGCTGGTTTGGGTAAAGACTTGGAGATGAAGAAGGAAGAACATCTCTACCTTCACGAAGGTACTGGACTCAGCTGTAAATATACACTGGAACAGCTACAAACCATTGTACAGAAATCTGGACTGCGATTGGCTGGAACTTTGATAGACAAGGAGAAACATGTCGCTTTTTGCTCATGTGTAACTGGTTAAAAGCGTAGGGTTTCTCCGGCCAACAATGCAAAAGTAATTGCAACATCAACATTCAGATTCTATTATTAAGTGGCGTATTGACTTTAGTAATAGCCGAATATCAAATATAGGAAATGTACAATTGATTGGGTTTTTGTTTTCTTTTTTTTAATAATAAATAATTTATTTGGGAATCGGTGAATTGTTAAAGTTATGTATAAAAGGTAAATGGCTATGAGTTATTTTGTCTTATAATAAATGTATATTATTGTATTTTTTCTCTCAACACATTAATAAATGTTGCGAAACAGTTTTTAACTAATTTGAATTAGTATTAATCTTTTATCTTTCTGTCTAAAATTTCTTTTTGTCTTCAACATTCCGGAAAATATTTCCTGATAACACATATTGAAGACAAATCTTTTTCCAGTCAAACAATGCAGTTACATTGTACGTGTAGGAAAGTACGAAGTTTAATCAAATTAACTATATAATGTGTTACAATTGTTTTCAGTTAACTTCTACTAGTAATAGTTATTTCTATTCCACCCTTATTTATTGATATCTATTGTTTATGAAATTGTGTTATGCCGATGTTGACGAGATAACAGCAGATTTCAGAAAATGTGTTGTGACACCACAATTAGAATACATCCAGATTCTCAAAGGTAGAACAACAATATGGTGATGGATAAAACAATAACAGATACGGACATCGCTGCTTTACAATAGACAATTGGGATTTGTAAAGCTCGTAAAATTGTTTAACAAATTACAAATATTTATATTTCCATTTGTCAATTAGCTACTGTAGCATTACTATTTACTTTCATATTGGAAATAATATGGGGAAAATACCATAACAAAGTTAGGCCAATACTAACCGATATCGTGTTACGACCAAGAATAACAGAAATGAGAAACTAGCAGTTAAATTCAAAACACAACTTAATTATATATACAATATGATAAGAGATGGTTTACAATATCAAAAGTAATTGGTGGTGGTACAAGAGTAAAACGATAAATTAAAGTGTTACTCATCTGTATGCGAATGTCCCGTGATCCTTCCAGGTTCCGAATTAACAGTAATCACAAATTCACGAGGAAAATGAATGTCCACAGATTATTTGTAATGTTCCAGGCAATATGAAGTACCAATATACAAATAAAATCACAATAGTTCTCCCAGTAGAATCTAAAATGTCGCTGTACAATTCTTGATATGTCTAATCACAGGTCTCATTATAGTTCTGATTAGCCTTGGACAGCTGGAGTATATATAGCTAAATCCTAATTCAAGAATAGATGAGAACCTTCTATTTCTAGAAATATTTTAATTAAAACTGTATAAACACATAGAACTTTCTGGAAATCGGTCATTCTAGATCCCTACTTATAATCAACATGTTTACAAACATGTATGTTTATACATAATGAAATTCTAGAAATTCTATAACCCAAATTAACGATAGGACTTTAGGATACATTGATTATATAGCTATAGGAGTTAGCTCCCTTATTTAATAGCTACATGTATTTAGTGTCATACATAATTCACCCTCCTTAAAGAAAAGAAAGTTTTCTTGGAAAGGTAACTTTCTTGAAATATCAAGTAACATTTAAATCCTTGATAAAGCATCAGCCAGATTATTGTTTTTTCCTTCATATGTTTAATGTCAAGATTGTACTCTTGCAAAGTCAAACTCCACCTGTTTGTTGTTTTTTGTTGTTGTTTTTTTTGTTCTGTTTTTTTTTTTTTTTTTTTTTTTTGCCAATGAATGTCAAAGGGTTGTGGTCGGTGAAGACCAACACAGACACAACTGTAGTGCAGAGTTATACATCAAATTGGTTCAAAGCAAAAATTAATTCTTTCTCAATGATGGAATAATTTCTCTGGTGTTTGTCAAACGTTTTCGAGAAATAACAAATTGGATGGTCAATTTGTTCCGTACCTTCAGCACCAACGCCTACATCGCTGGCATCAACAAACAGTATAAACTGTTTACTTAAATTTGAAAATCCGGAGCAGTAAAATCCGGTGAGTTTGATTATATGGCTTGCAATTTCTCTAAGGCAGACTTACATTCGTCTGACAAGACCTATTTTACATGTTTCTTTAACAAAGCAGTGAGTGGAGCTGCTGTAACAGAGAACTTTTGACAAAATTGTTCGTGTATCCAGCCATATATGTACCATGAAATCTCATCAGCTCTGTCTTGCTTCCAGGAGTTGAAAAATCTATAACTGCTTCTTATTTGGCATGAACAAGTTTAACCTGTCCTTTCCTACAACATGACCTAAAAATTCAACAGTTGCATGACAAAATTCACATTTCAGTAAGTTTACAGTCAATTTCATGATAGTGAGTATCTCGAAGATGGTCTTCACACGTGTCGTGATAGTTGATGACGTCATCAATGTATCCATTGCAGCCTTCCAGGTCTGATATCACGCTGTTCAGAAGACGTTGAAATGTTGCCTGGACATTTTCCCAACCGAACGGCATAATCTTTTACTGGTACAAGGCAAGTATTAGATACACATTGACGATATTTGAGGTATACTAGACGGGTACGCGATTAGGGCGCAATTGAAAATGTTCGTGTTTTTATATTATTTTATTTTATTTTCATTCACATAAAACAGGAATCAAAGAAACAAATATGGGTCTGATCATACTGTTGATAGGAATAATTGGATATTCGTGGAAGATTGTGACTATTTAGCATTCAGTAAGCATCGTTATCACCAGCTAACATCCCATTCAGTTATGTTCAAATAAGGGCAAGATGCTAGACGTTAAAACATTCGACAGCAACTTTACTCTTTTGTTGCTGATTCATCTGATTTAAACTTCTTTGCCTCATTCCAAAGGTTCCAAGATTATATTAACCCAAAAAGAATATTTTAGTAGAATCAAATTTAACATTGAATGTAAAATAAAATGAGAAATTATGAAGTTGTCAAACTACTCTCATTGTGAATAATCAATTGTTGGGATATCGTGGCATATCAAATTATTATTGAACTCGTTTGAAAACTTCATATTACATAGCCACTCATATAAGATCCTCTATTTAGCACATAATCTGTCTGATATCCCATGATTTGGCACGTGTAATATTTTTACATATGTCGCTAGTTAGTATGACGTGGAGGGATTTCCATTGGCTGGAAAGCCATGGTGACGTCATGACAGAATTAATACAATGACGTCAGGAACAATGACGTGACGTCATGATTTTAAGGACGGCGGGACAAGATGACGCCTCCGCTGAATTAGTAAGAGTAGAATTTTGTCGACTAAAGGAGGAAGAAGAAGAATACAATGCAAGTGCTTTTTGAGTTAAAAAGCAATCGATGAGGTCATAATGAAAAATGGCTATCGATGAAACCACAACAGTAATTACACGTCGCTTAAAACAATAAATCGTAAATCGTATCTAGTTGCATTTTTATTAGTATGTCAATTGGGCGAATGCAAATATAGGTAGAAGAAACAGTAGATTTGATTAATCTATGAAAATAAGACGCATGCCCTAGAAATATAGATATAGTCATTTAACTGTAAAAATACCTGTACAAAAGTATATAAATAATTAATCAACACAACTTTTGCAATTACAATTTGATATTTTGATACAGATTTTGCCATATTCTGCGCTTATTCATGCATGTGAATACCATGGTAACAACAAAAAAATACCTGAAAATTGCAAAATATCATGATTTTTAGCCCAAAATTGCAGAAAATTGTACTCAATTTTTTTCTGAAGACCTGCCTTAAATTGAGCACTTCTATCACAATGGCAAAATAAGCTAATTTATTTCATAGGTCGATTGTGTGGATTTTTCAATATTTTTGCCTAAACCCGCGCCATGGATTTTCCTTCAAGTAAAGCTAGCATTTTTGGTCAAGACGCACGTCCGGAGGAGCCCAGAATTGTAATCTCTAACCCATTTTTGTTATGTTTATTTTTGAAAAAAATGACACTTAAATCAAACCCTCCATATTGGATGTACCAATTTCAGAATTTATTTGATATTTATTTCTTTATGCATAGCTCAAAACAGGGGCTCCCCACTTAATAAAAATATAGACCGGGGCCAGGCTGTTCTTCTCTGGTCTGCTACCATAATTTCATAAAAAGTTATTAAATCCATTTATTATTTTATTTTGGATTTTAGCTAGGTCCATTTTTATTCAATAAGATTAGATGCACAACATTGAGAAACTTTTAGGCAATGTCGACCAGGTTAGACACGACACATGATAGATTTAGCATAAAACCTATGTTATGTCTCCGTCAGGGCAATCGTGCTACGTAACCTTCTACATATGGGCAACTACAATACATGTAACTGCAATATGTATAAAATGCTGAAAAAAATAAAACAAGAACAAAATTCTAAAACATTTGTTTAGTATTCCAGGGGAATGAGACGAGATAGGGAAATGGATTAATTTTAATTTTCATCTTGTCCTAAGTTTCTGCCATCATGAAAACACATCTTGAACTTCTCAAATTTTACCACAGCAATTTAACTAAAACTTGCCTGAAATTATCCATTGTCCCTACTAAGTGTTGTTATTTTTCGGGTTGCTATTAATTTTAGATACAAGATGGCCACCGTGATACCATATGTAATTAATGTCATATATACGACTATTGTCCAGGTTGTCAGAAGACCGGTTAGGCCCAATGACCTCTTGTTTTTCAAGTTGAAGTTTCGGCAAAAAAAAAAAAACAAGCAAAAACAACACGAGAGTGAAATTATGATTGGAGACCTTTTATTGAAACTTTAAACGGTAGAACTAGTAAAAATCTATCTCGGTCTTTCTTAGTGTAAATTTTGTACAGGGTAAAAACATTTACTTGTATGGCCAAATCATCCTTTATTTAGTTACACATGAACAGAAAGCAACATGTTTTCTTTTGTCTATCAAAGTGGCAGCAAATCGGAGTCCAGCTTTCTGTGCGATGTTTTTTAGTTGTTCCAGTGTATATTTACAGCTGAGTCCAGCACCTTCGTGAAGAAAAAGATGTTCTCCCTTTTTCATCATCAAGTCAATACCCAAACCAGCTGTAAAATTAAATGTACGTAATCATGTTTAAAGAAAATACCTAAACAAAAAGGTTTCTTTATTTTTTAAATGTGGACGTAAACCGAGTTTGAGGAATGTTTCCGTAAACCTGTTAGGCAAATGTAAATGCTACGCTAATTATCAGTTATATGTGCAATAAATGAGCGAAATTTTGACATGGTATTTTTTTTCTTCCGTAATTTCATAACAACATTAAAGTTTTGTAGTTAAGCAAGGAAGATCATGGAATGGGCAGACAAACAATGTAGGATGTCATGAAAACGTTAGTTACAGCAAAGGATTTATGTACTGCACAATTCTTGTTGAACACATACCTGTAGAAATCCCTCTAAAATAACTAGTAACACTGTAAAATGTTAAATGAAATTGCAGACGACAACTTTGCTTCGATGTCTTGCCGTATGTACTCATTTTACTGCGCTGTAGATGCAATGATTAGGATTTTAGCAATACTGCCAAAAATCATTTTCAGATCTTATTTGTACATTTAGAATTACATCCTATACATTGTAAGTACTGTAATTCTCAAAATATTGGTAATTTTAGGTGAAGAATAACATATTAAAAGCTTTTCTTGATTCGTGAGTATAAAAGATACGTCACATATAACTTTGAATAAGTCTTTAAGTAAAACGTGTCGTAGTTCATTTTGTGCCATACGGGAAATCAGTTAAAATGTACCTTCACTGTTAACATTGATTTTCAAAGGAAATCTTGCATTTATTAATATTGCAATGTCTTCTTAGGCTATTATCGATAAAGATGACCTGGCGTTACAATTGTCATAAACTTTTAGGTTTTGTGTTGAAAACGTCGAAGACATACATGCAGATAAGCAATCTTTGGATTTTGTATCTCTGCCTATTTTTCCTTGGATTCCGAAGGGCAAACATTTTTTAAACATTTGATGAACATGCCAAGGAAAACAAAAATTAATCTTTCTCTATACATGAAAAATGCCCGAATTATCAATAAAATAGACTTACGTATAGGGTACACAACATCTTCCTTAGCCTCGAGGTAAACCCTGACGTAACTCATGTATTCAGGATCTTTGTTCCGTATGTAATCCAAATGACATGATAACTTGTCTAGGTCGATCATACTGCCTTCCTCCCTGTTCAGTCTTGCAAGTCCATTGTAAAGAAATTTTCGATTTATACCTACATGGATAAAACGGGGTTTGTAAAACGAGAAGACAAGACAATAAGATATTATGATCGTAAGAAAATATAACCTAATTGTATTTTAAGAAAATATAAAAGTACATGTATTAATGTGGCAGCAGGCACAAAGTCCGGTATGTAAGCTTTTTAATTCGAATCAGCCATAAAAACCACAGTGCAATTTTCAAGATGAAGATGAAATCGATTATTTATATTTCATTTTTTATTCCTCCATGATGAAACAAATACACTAAACAAAATTACTTAAATCCTTGTTGTAGGCCTTTAGGATATCCTCTTTACTCTCGGTGATATCAGCTGTAAATACCAGTCGGCAATGATCTGAAGTGTAATATTGAAAATACAAATTAGCTATTAAGCATTCAGCAAGCGTCCTAATGACCAGCTAACATTTCATACAGGTAAAATTTATATTAAGACAAGATGCTAGAGTGGTAAAACACTCGGTGATAGCTATATCTGTAGATTCTAGAATCTTTGAATGCTGGTTCCACTGATTTAAAATTAGTTGCCTCATTCCAAAGGATTTCAAGATTCTATTCATTGACAAAGAAAATCTTAGTCGTATCCAACACCAGACAAAAACAAAAAGGAATGGAGTTATTTTATTAATCGATATATGTAATATAAGACTCTTTCAAAGTCTCTAGTTTTACAACAGTTTACCTATCCTTCATATCCACGTATGAAAGAGTATTTTCCTTTCATACCTCGACTTTTATTGCAATTGTACATGTACTATTATTTTTTCCGCCATTTTGAAATAAATTCGAAAAACGGACAGCAAGTCAATTCTCTAAACATGAAAAATGCGTGATATTTTCAACGCAAATCCCGTTGTTTATATCTTAAAAAAATAGTATTTTTTCACGCTGTGACGTTACGAGGCTTTATGGCATTGGTACATGTAGCTATGCAATACAGCTTCAGGCGATATGAGTGTATAGCCCTGGACCAGTCAATATTTCACGTGTAGGCAGGAGGAAAATATCTATCTCACTTAATTAACAATTGCATTGGGAGACAATAACGTTAATATCATGACGTGAACGACAAAACTTCCATCCTCTCAGTTTGTCCAATACATCCCTGTCATCATGGTAGAGTTCAACCTGAGAGTGCTGAATTGGTCCTCATAAGGCAGGTTGATCATACTTCCTAGCCAAAGGATCAGCTTCGCACCCTTTATCTGTCTGTAACAGATCAGATTATTCCAGACACGGACAACACCATTATTGCATATAGTACTCTCTCTCTCTCTCTCTCTCTCTCCCTCTCTCTCTCTCTCTCTCTCTCTCTCTCTCTCTCTCTCTCTCTCTCTCTCTCTCTCTCCTTTTCTCTCTATCTTCATTGATATAAGTGCAAGTGCAAATAGCTGTTTTAAAGCAATATGTCTGTACAAAAATGTATGAACAATATTAATCGATATTATCGCAATATTAGACAAATTGCATGTAATAATAGTGAAATAAATTTTGGGATATATAATGATTGATATATAGAGTTATAGCTATACGTTTGTGTGGACTTACTTCAACTGTTCTATTCCTTGGACATAATCAGATGTCACGGGATGAGTTGATAGCGAGTTACCATATTCTTTTGTAAATTTTGTAACGGTTTTCAACAGGAACTCTAAAGATACGAAAGATATTCTTAGATGATATATTATTCTCAATATTAATGAAGCAGTTAAACAGTTTTGTTGAGGAGAATGTTTGTCCTTATCTTAGGAGGATTAATGAGGGTAACTTTGTCTGATTAGTTACAACATACAATGTAGTTTGGTATCTAACCGTTAAATATACGAAATTTTTCGCCAATAGTCAAGCGAAAATCGAAACTGTGATAGTGCTTAAATATATCCATGTAGTTAACATATACGTTTGCTGACCAAACGCGGTACGTCATGTGTTAACTAGCGTAATGTCATACTTTGCGGAGAAAACGTTCCATTATCTACCCGCAAGGGAGCTAACTCTGTAATAAGACAGATTAATTCGGGTGAAATTCATTGTTTCAAATCATTTCTTGATGAAGTAATTGTTACGTTCATGTATTTGTTGGTAAGAGTCAGAAATTAGTTCCATGGTGTCTAGATTATGACTTTTTACTCGAGAAAAATGATTATTAAAGAGTGTTAAATTGGCCGGTTCCGTCCAGTTTAGGTCTAGGGGAAACCTAGAAGGAATGCTACTAGTGTATAAATTTAGTTTAGGGGAATTCGATGAATTAGTTTAGCGGTCATTTGGAGTTTTTATTTAGCTTTGCTTGGAAAGTATATTTAGCTTTAGATACCTCGAGTGTGTAATTAATATAGGGAGTATTCCTGGATTTCTCGAAACAAAAGTGCAAACTTAAGTCAAAACTCAAGTTTTTCTCCTTATGTAACTTATATGAAAACTAAACAACTTAAGTCAGTTTGGGACTTAAGTTTGTTTCGAGAAATCGGGGCCTTAAGTCTTTACTTAGATTCCCTAATATAAATGCTCGGCTGAGAGAATATTTAGTCTAAGAATAATTTCTTAAATCTTTACTTAGATTCCTTAATTCAGATCCTAAATTTTTAGTTTGTAGATGTAGGTTATGATTATGAATGAGCTTATTAGTGAAGGGGTATAAAAAGGGCTGCTGTCCTGGGACCGCCGCTTTTCTTATCTGGATTTTACAGGAGTGCTTTCCCTAAGAGCGGGGCGGATTGAGTGCGCTTTGTAATTGGAGTGTTTCGCTGGGAGCATGACTAGATTCATAGCGTAGTAAGTTTTTCGAAAGAATTAGAGATATTCCACTTAGATGCTTGAACTTAATTTGATAACTTGGAATTTTGATTTGGGATCGTGAATTCAGAGAAAGTAGTTACTTAGGATTGTCAGTTTTATTTCGTATCAAGCGTGTTTTGTCATCCTGTACATATTGCCAATTGTTGTAAATAAATTGTTAATCTTCCTTCAAGTGGCTTTGTGGTAATTGGAAGAAAAACAAGCGTAGCAAATGGAAGTTCCAAGTAGGATTATTATAAAACGCGACTACTGGTGTCCAGAAGGAAAATTATTCAGAAAAATTAGTATAATACATGAAGTAAAAAAAGCGACATAGTTTATTTAATACCATAAACCACTTAAAACTTTATTATCCTATAATTACATGCGTGGAAATACCTATGTCCATAACGTAGTGCATATATGGACAGTGTTTCATGTAGATAATACGGTTGCAATAATATAGACTTTATTTTATTGTAAAAGAACGTAAATATCGGGTGTCGACAAATGGAAATCCTGTCGATCTATATCGACAATGGGGAAAAATATAGGGTATGGCTAAAATGTTTAAATATTTGTTAAAAGTTACTTTGGGAGTCAAAGAGAATTCGATGATGGCATAATGGATAATGGATAATTATAACACTACAATAGCAATAACACGTAACTAGATGCAATATCTCGTTTCATTTTAGGTTATCTTACCCGAAGGTTCAAATGAATAACCTTGACCTTAATTAAAGGTCACAGGGAAAAAATAGACTAAAGTCTTCAAATTCGGCCTGTAGCTTGCTGGAATAAAGAGCTACCAAGTATGATCAAATTGATGACCGGCATTTAAGGGCATAGGGGTCAAATAGGTTACATCTTTAAACGACTTCAATCTTGTCAATAACTAAGAGAGCGAGATACCTTATTTTGAAACAGTAGCATGCTTTGACAAAGAGTCACCAATTTTGTTCATATTAATGACCTTGACAACCATTTAAGGTCACAGTGTTCAAAGAGGCTAACATCTGTATACGGCTTCAATCTTGTCAATAACTAGGAGACCTAGAGACCTTATATTGGGCCGGTGGCATAATAGGATAAAGGGTTACCAAGTTTGTTCAAATGAATGACCGTGACCTACTTTTAAGATCAGATATATTATATCGGAAACTTAGAGCTTCAAGTAAGGAGTCCCTTATATTGTCTTAATTGTTAGCCACCACTGTATACTCTAAACTATACAATAGTCAGATGACCTTTAGGGTTCATTGGTCTCTTGTTTTGATAAATGCGTCAATGGGGCGGATGCAAATATATTTCCATAAGTGTTATAAATACGAAAATTACTACATTTCCCTTATAATATATTTAGTTATTCAACATATTTGATACTTTATTTTCATGTTAAATTTTAAATCTTTATGTTCGAATCATACTGATATGTTGTCATTGACTATTGATGGTTTAAGATGAAGTTACAACACCAAATAAATGCAAGATTTCCACCGTAGTCTATGTTAACAGTGAAGACTCATTTTGCTGTTTTGCCGTCTGGCGGAGTGATAGTCATGATCAACTAGCACGTGGTAATAGGAACGACGACGGGAAACATAAGACGACTCGCGTTATGAAAATGAACATTTTATTTATCCTAATTAGATTGTTCAAAAGGCAATTATAAGTGTAATATTAACGGTAAATTAATAACTTATGCGACTCCTTAATCATTGCCGATTAACTTTTCCATTCTAAAAATTAAAGACTATTTCGGAAAGGTAGTAGACCTTTAAATATAATCTTCTTCTTTTTTAAATCAGCATATAAATTACAACATACCTTCTGAAATATCTAAGGGATAAAATGTTAGTGTGTTCTGTCGTTTGATCAATTCGTCGATAATAAACCGGGTTTTAGAGCAGTCACCGCTCCCAAGGTCAACCAAGGTCAAATCATTGGGAACATCTGGGATGATATCCTAGAATGCTCAAAGTTTAAAAAAATGGTAAAATGCGCTTTTGCAAAATGTTAACTCCAATTCAATGTCAATATGGTTACATTTGTAAGAAAACACTCAAATAATTAAGGTGTCGAAAAGATTTAGAAAATTAAATCCATCTTTTTGCAATACTGTTTAGAATGATTATTAAAGATTGACAAGATTTAAGTCGATTTAAACATAATGCAACAGGCACATATTATATTTTCAGGTTATATATAACGTACATGTACACTTTGTTGAAGTAAGGATATTCTACTTGTTGTTAAATAATAACCCTGATGGACTTCAACGATTTCCTGTTGAAGTTGTGATCCGATCTCGTCATAGTTGTACCAACAGGGAATATATTTTGGACTTGACTTCAGTCCAGTCACCAATTTTAACCTTTGATCCTCTGTCATTCTATTACGAGAAAAGAAAACTGGTAAATTGTTGTCATTAGCCTTTCTCGACGATATAACATTGAATCAAGTATGGTGAATACGTTTTAATGTGGATGATCGTTTCCAAAGTATACCCTATCGTTTCCTTTTAATAACTTGATATTACAGCATCAACGAAACATGATTCGCCTATTTAAACTGCTTTTTAATATGTATATAAATACCGGCATAATGATCGTATAGATATACGTATTATCTGTTTTCCGTTATATTATCTCTAGCTCCATTATGCACATTAAATACGAATTATGAAGATTGTTTTTACAACATTCCTTGGATTGACAAGCTTCAATACTTGTCTATTCTTCTTACTCATTTAAAGACGCATCTTGTTTACTTATGATTTACACATTTATAATATATGCAAAAGGATGATAACCAATATTTAGTGCAATATTTTATATCTTTATACACTTTATGGCCTGTGAAAGGCAAACATTTAAAATCCGCAATTTTGAAACATTTTTTTTAAATTCCTTCTTTTAGACTCTAAACAGCGTACTCCTTCATAGAGCGTAATTATCATAGGTATTATTCAGCACACACAACCTATTTTTTCTGTGTGCGTGTTTTTTTTTTTTTTTTTTTAACTCACACCATGGGAACAATGAGGGCACAAGTACGTCATCACTTTTCTAATCCAAAACTAACCACGAATTTCACTGATTTTTTGTCACAACGTAAAATATTATTCCGAAATATTGACACAAAATTTATACATTTCTATACTTGCATAGACCCAAATGAAGTGCACTTCGCCAATTAACAGTTGACTCTCGGTTTACAATATTTGTACTCAGCTTTCCGTTTATGATCAGTTTGGCCCAGCAGGTAGGGCGTTAGCATTGTACCTGTTGCCCCTATTGCATGATCGTAAAAGGCGACTAAATTTAGGAACTTATTTTTTCTCTTCTTTCTATCTGACTTTATGGTTCCTAATGCCTCCCTTGACACCGCCTCTTTTTTGGCCTTCAGTTGAGCGTTCAACCCTGTTATGAAGGCAATGGGTTCTGTCTCCTGGCCGAGACACACCAAAGTCTATAATAGCGGTAGTTTCTGCCCCTGCTTAGTGCTCAACAAACAGGGAGTTGGACGATTGGTTCGCCCGTTGTCAGTATAATGTGACCAGGTGGGGTGTGTTGCTTGGTGCCTTCGGCGGCATGCTCCAGTGATATAGCACTATAAAAAGGGCAACAGTTCCACTATACTAGAAGACACAACACTAATATACCGCAGTCTCCCAAAACACGCACCTCGAACTTCACACACGCTACATACTGCATACTTGGGGGGCCGTCCTTTCATGACCATGACTGTTAATAGGACCTTAAAATTATCGAACAAACAAACAACATTATGATTAACAGATGGTTGGTTTATATGTCATTAGATATTGCTGTCTTGACAAATTCTATTGATATTAAAACATCATTTGGATATATTTTATTTAACGTTACATAGTATATAGTTGCGCGAAAACTTTAAAATGGTATTTAGTAATTTATAAGTTCAGATCAATACCAGATAAACATTCATGAAATATAACACTAAACAATAAGTGCATGTCACAAATATGACAATCAATATACTGAAACAAATGACTTATTCTTTGCTGCAGCACCAAGGCGCACGCGTAATGCCCGCTACTACATAAGCAACATTGATCCCCGATCAATTAAAAAAGGCCTTGGTCACTTCCTATACGAGAAAGGAATAACGGTTACACATCTCGTGATGTTCGAAAACCGCGCAAATAAGAAATCGGCAAAAATTAATGTCATACCGGAAGATACTGTGATAATAGAATCGCCTGGCTTTTGGAACGGAAAAATTCGATGCCGCCGCTGGCTGAGCGAACATGATTGGAGGTTAAAAATCGAGAAAAGAAACATGGACAACTTCACGTCTCATCAAAATGAAAACACATTCAGCAATGTATACTATGATTTCAGAGAACTTTTTCCCGTTTTCATTATTAATTGTCATGAGCCTTTCTATTCTAACATGGAATGTACGTGGCCTTTTATCGTCGGCATTGAGTCTTTGTAATGTGATTGATACCCTGAAAAGTGACATTGTTGTTATAACGGAACACAAACTTACAGAAAATTCCGTTCATTATCTACATAATTTACATCCTGACTACTTTGCTTACCCAAATGCAGGACTTATCGAGCAAAATAGCGGTGGCGTGGCAATAATGGCACGGAAGGATATGTTTTTTCGTATAAATAACCTTGAAATATCCCTAAGTGATCGAATAGTTGGCATTGAACTTCTTACAAAGAAATCAGAACGATTGTTTATATTCGGAGTTTACATTCCTAATGACAATATATATATGATTATCTGGAGGAAATCGAGAACTTGGATGATTTATATACCCAATTCAGTGGTCAGGGGAATATCATTATAGCCGGGGACCTAAATGCGCGATATGAAACGTCCTGTGCTATGACGAGTAATACGAAACGGGAATATAAATTCCTATCTGACCATACCATGTTTGCTCTTAACAAAACACCCCTATGTGGCGGATACGACCATACGTTTACTTCAAATAGACAAACTTTAGACTATATCTTGATACAAGACATATTTAAAGATCGTGTTTCATCATGTACCGTCTTTTCTACTGAAGATACTGAGATAGCATCTGATCACCATCCCATCGTAGCCCAATTCCAACTTGATATTGTAAGGTACAAAAAGTTTAATCAAGTTACGTCTAATCCTGCTTGGTCGAAGGCGAAAGTAGATAACCTTATTGCATATCAATTATTGGTTGATTCCGAAATAAACAACCAATCTGACTTCAGTCATCTTGATGCCACGACACACATCGAAATGCTTAGCGAACAATTGACATTGATATTAACCAATTGAGCTCAGCAATTCATTCCGCATTCGGAACACAATTCTGTGTTAAAGCCGTACTGGACGAAAGATGTCCGTGTAGCTCATAAAATTGCCAGAGCAAAACGGAAAATATGGATAGAAGCTGGGAGACCGAGGGGAAACCAGTACAATACCTACCGTGACTATAAAGATGCAAATCGGCAGTTTAGAAATATGCATGAGGAAGCTTATAATGACTATGAAACAACTATCAACAAGGAACTAGATAAGGCAGCTGATTGTGATATACGTCTGTTTTGGCAATTAATTAGACGACGAAAGAAACAACCACGGAATATCTGTAATGAAATCCGAGTAGACAATGTAACAGCTCGTGATCCTGAAAATATAGCAAATCAGTTTGCAACATTTTTCGAAAATCTTTATCGGTTTCCTGATGAAACCTCAATACCAGAACATAATACACAAGAAATGTGTGATGAACAATGTGAAGAACTGAGCCATGAAATTTCATTCGAGGAAGTTAAGGACGTTATTCACAAAAGCAAACTACGTAAGGCCCCAGGAATCGACGGAATAACAAAAAACATATCAAATACGGTGGCCGGGCAGAAATTATCTATCTGATGAAATTATTTAACCTAGTTACAAGAACTGCTACAACTCCTGAAATATGGAAAAGGGGTGTAATTATACCAATATACAAGGGAAACAACAAACAGAGATGGGATCCCGATAATTATCGACCAATTTCACTCTTACCAGTAGTGTATAAATTATACGAAAGTAGTAATCACATACGACTGAGTTCGTGGCTTTTAAGAAATCATCTAACCTTCCCGAACGAACAACAACAGGGGTTCCAACGATATATCGGCTGTCAAAAAGCTTCGTTCATTCTTCAAGAAACACTGTACGCCAATATTGAACAACATAGCAAAGTGTATGCTGCTTTTCTCGACATTAAGAAAGCGTTTGATACCGTTTGGCATGAAGGGCTCGTACAAAAACTGAAATCAAAAGGAATAAACGGACAAATACTTACCATTATCAAAAATACTTACTCAGGACTGAAAAGCACTGTTCTATGCAACGGTACCAAATCCCGGTGGATTGACATGAAACGCGGATTGAGGCAAGGAGGAACTTTGTCCACATTAGACTACCTAATCTACATCGACGACCTTTTGAATGAATTGGCGGATTCGAAACTTGGTGCACCGCTAAACTCATTACAATGTGGCAACCCCACGCTTGCCGACGATATAACGCTAGTGGCACTATCACCGCGTTCGTTGCAATACCTTCTTGATATCTGCGAGAACTACTCATCCCAGTGGAAGTTCCTATTCAGTGAGACTAAAAGCTGTACAATGATATTTGGTGGACGTCCTAACGTCGATAACTATAGGTGGACATTGTCTGGTGTGGATTTGGAAGTTAAGGATGTCCACGAACACTTAGGTATCCCAATAACTAGTAACTTGTCATGCACGAAGAAAATGGAAAAAAGCTGCAAAAAAGGTCGCGCATCACTTTTCTCTGTGAAAAACTCTCCAGGCTTCAACATTTAGCGGCTCGGAAAATCCAAGATTTCCCAGCGCGCGCACACGGCCGGACATATCCGAAAGTATGATTGGCCTTTTCTGTATTAACGCAGAAGTTGACAGACGAAAACTTCAGTTTTTACTTCGAATAATTAAATTACCGATCAATTTTCTTGCTAAAAAGATTTTCCTGACTCGTCTTTATACTTACCTTAATAATGAAGTTCCGGAACAACGAGGATTTATACCCGACATCTGCGAACTCCTAAATAATATAATCTTATGGATTTATAAGAGAATTATATTTCAACGAAGACAGAATTTCCATCAAAGATATCCTGGAAATTTTTTGTAAACTCTGCTATTAGGAACCTCGATACGAAGTTATGGCTCGATCGGATGGACAAGCAGAACGATTTCGGTCGTTTTAAACATGTCCACACTCAGATATTCGCCAACGAACTCTGGACTACACCGAAAACCCCATCAGATCTTTCATGTGCGCGCTTTGTTTCAAATATGTTGACATATCAACCTCAAAATAACCATGAATTGTGTCCAAAATGTGGAAAAGGACGAACGGACACCATTAGACATTACTTGACACAGTGCCGTGTGACTCATTCTTTAAGAGACAAATTCATGACTGATGTCCTCGACATATGTGGTATTGAATGTTTTATACTACTAGACAGTCAGTCAGATGAAGGCTTTGTGCGGATTCTATTCGGGCAACGCAATGATCATCTAAAAGACATAGAGGAACCATTTCACAAAATGGCTACACACTACGTAAGAGCAGCTTCACATGCATATTTATCCTCTACTAGTGACAGACAATAAGAAAGAATGGATTAACGTTTCGCGACGTGAACGCGTAGACGTACGCCTGGTTCTCCCTTCTTCTATTTGAAATTCATGAACTTTTATAGCTGAAAAAAATCATTTTTTTCTTTTTGTAATTTTTTGTATTTCTTTTGAATTTATTATTTGTATCTCTATAAGATGAATTAAAGATTGAATGAATGAATGAATGAATGACACAAAATTTATACATTTCTATACTTGCATAGACCCAAATGAAGTGTACATCGCCAATTAACAGTTGACTCTCGGTTTACAATATCTGTACTCAGCTTTCCGTTTATGATCAATTTGGCCCAGCAGGTAGGGCGTTAGCATTGTACCTGTTGCCCCTATTGCATGATCGTAAAAGGCGACTAATTTTAGGAATTTATTTTTTCTCTTCTTTCTAACTGACTTTATGGTTCCTAATGCCTCCCTTGACACCGCCTCTTTTTTGGCCTTTAGTTGAGCGTTCACCCCTTTTAGGAAGGCAATGGGTTCTGTCTCCTGGCCGAGACACACCAAAGTCTATAATAGTGGTAGTTTTTGCTCCTGCTTAGTGCTCAGCAAACAGGGAGTTAGACGATTGGTTCGCCCGTTGTCAGTATAATGTGACCGGGTGGGGTGTGTTGCTTGGTGCATTCGGCGGCATGCTCCAGTGATATAGCACTATAAAAAGGGCAACAGTTCCACTATACTAGAAGACACAACACTAACATACCACAGTCTCCCAAAACACGCACCTCGCACTTCACACACGCTACACACTGCATACTTGGGGGGCCGTCCTTACATGACCATGACTGTTAATAGGACCTTAAAATTATTGAACAAACCAACAACATTATGATTAACAGATGGTTGGTTTGTATGTCGTTAGATATTGCTGTCTTGACAAATTCTATTGATATTAAAACATCATTTGGATATATTTTATTTAACGTTACATAAAATATAGAAATTCACAAGTTCAGATCAATACAAGATACATTCATGAAATATAACAATAAACAATAAGTGCATGTCACAAATATGACAATCAATATCTACATTTTGTTTATCATTCCTGTTATAAAAAAAAAGAAAATGTAACAAAAAATATGAAACTAGTTTGTATACGTCGAAGTAAGTTGTATAGTAGGCCTACCATCGACATCGGATATGAAAAGATAATACATCACTCTTATCAATTTCAAATATTTCAATTCATATATGTAAATTACTTATATTATTTGTATGACGATACTACATTACAAAGACTCATGTCTTTTACTGACCAAATGACGATAGGTGTGACATACTAAATGAAACTGCTAAGCAGCCAAATACAGTGCATATGAGGTTCGGTTATCTTGATTACAAAATATAACACCAGTTTCAATCTGATAAGAGCCATCTGTCGTAAGATATCAATATTGATTCATTAAGATTTTATGTTCGATATACATAGTATATAATATGACTCCTTATTTATTATCACAGACGTGTTTGAAGTTCTGAAACATAAATATATACAAGTGTCATAACTATATCTATATATAAGAGTCAGAACATCATGATGACAACAGAAATGGTAACATGGATATCGTTAATTGAGCAATACCAAAATAGCTCTTCCATCTTATGATTTAAATCGTCATATTAAAATTTTGTTCCTGATTTAACTATCAAACTGTACCCAAAAAAAACTTACGACAATTAATAACCTAAAGTCTTCCCGATTTACCTCCCGAATAACCATCTCCAGAAATGACTAAATACCGATACATCATTAGTGTACTATCGGTGCGAGAGATTAACATTTATTTCATATTACGTTATACAAGTATGATTGTACGCTTAACTCTAGCATCTGTCAGTCTATATTTACATTTTTTCCGAAGAAACTCTCATTACTCTAAGGATAAGCATGATTTTCATTATAAGTGAATACATGCAGCCTAGACTTGGTGTAGTAATATAACTTTATACAGGAATGGGAGTCCTGATTACTGACAACAAGTTAGTCCATACGGGAAAACTGACACTGACACTGAAGTAAAATTATTCAGTCTAGTTATGACATTATGAAAGAAAACATTAGTTGTCTTTTCAATTCATCTATAGGGACTTTTAACACAATGACTTTTGGTTTCTCATTAGGTTAAAGTAGGTCCATACTTTTGAAAACCGCGCCAATTCATATGACGCTATATACCGGAAGCTGCGGAGGTAGTTTTGAATTCCAGAATGGTTTCCGATACGCTACGACATTCCACTTGGATATTTTTTTTTTTCAATTTGTGAAAATTGTCTACAAATGATGTTCGATGTTTAAAATTATTAAGTAAATAAAAAAAGCAATGAAGTAAAAATAGATGACATCTTTGAGGTTTTTGTGGTCCCTGTCGTTCATGGGAATGGATTTTCAAACACCGGAAGTAACGTTCGTCGCAATAAATGATAAGAGGGGACCTGTCCGGACCGAAATTCCGGAATTCTAAAAAAAATTGCATACGGATTTTCTTAAAACAAAAAATTTAGAGAAAATCATGAAAACAAGCAGACATAAACCAGATATAATATCACAAAAACATTTAAACTGATGTGGAATGTTGTTTTTGTGGCATAATTTTAAAAAAATAGTCAAATTTGACCTATCTTAGCACTAGATGAAATGGGGGTAGGGTTGCGAGTAACAAACTTCAAGCTTACAAAATTGTGAAAATTTGATCGAGGACCCCATGTTTTTATACGATATTTGAAACATATATTACCTTGGGCATATCTTATACAAATATTTTGAAATTGACATTGGTTTTCATTTCCTTTTTGACCTATTCATTGATTTTTAAGGGGGGGGAGGTATAGCAAAAGATCATAATTACGTATAGAATCGATCCTGAGAAATAACGAAAATTAGTAAGCATTTGTAAAATTATAAGAGTTTTGTATATTGTTCTATCGTTAGAAATTTAGGACAAAAAATCAACAGGGTCGTGACTACATTCACCCTAATATAACAGAAAACATAATTTTATGAATTTTTCTATTTCCAGCCAGCAGATTTGCACGGATGGCATATTTCAAGCTCAAATATCTCAAAAAGTAGTTCAAGTACACCCATTTTTCTTTACAGATTTAAAATCTACATGAAAAATGCAAAAAAATAAGACCTGTCAGAAAAAAAAAATGATATGAGTTTTCCCAAACGTATGGAGCTACCTAAATACTGTTATAATAGCGGGAAATTCAAATATTCACTCGCATCTACAATATGTTTTACTATGAAAAAGAAAAACATAGATGTAAGTATACCAATTAAAGGATTGTTAGATTGCAATGATTGGTTAAACATAATGCTATCCTGATGGTAGATAAAAAGGTGGCCGAGTGGTTAATGTCTCGATATATTACCTGCTCTGGGTAACGAGTTCGAATCCCATGTGGGGCAGTTGCCAGGTACGGACCGCTAGTCGGTGGTTTTCTCCGGGTACACCGGCTTTCTTCCACCACCAAATCTGGCACGTCCTTACATGACCCTGACTGTTAATAGAACAGTACAAATTTCCAATAATTGTAATTTAACAACCCTTTAATTGTTTAGTAATGACCATGTGTCATATCAAAGTAATCTAATGGCGACGACAGGTGTCCCGAGATTTCCGCCGATAGTGAACGCCATAACTGAACGGTACAAGTGTATGGTAATTTTACTTAAGGATTAACTTGAATAGATTTTTTATGTTATGGAGATATAACACAAAAATCTGAGTGTACTCTAAATAAACCTCGAAGCGGTTTATGATGAGAGTACACTAAGATTTTTGTGTTATATCTCCATAACATAAAAAATCTATTCAAATTAATCCTTATAATTCAATTTACTAAAGGTAATCTCTTCAACATTTAAAATTCATTTTGGGACTCTTTTGTCTATGAAATTAATACGCCGTCATCTCAGCCAATCAGAAGCGACGTTACAAACGGCGACGCCATTTTTTCCTTTATGGGCTGATAAAGTAAATTTTTAAGCCAATGAAAATGCTCGTAACAAGCAAAATTGAATTATATGTAAATATATACTGTAGTATCTCATAAGGCATAAGGGTTCTTATAAGGGAACACGGTACAACATTACCTTGTGGCTATAGTTAATATCGAAAATGACAAATAGTTATCTTTATGAGATACAGAAACCGGTTATTATAAACTATTAACTTAGACATATCCATTGCATATTAATGCCATACATAAATGCTCTTGAACTTTAGAGAGATATTTTTAAGAAACAAAAATCTATGTAAACCATCCATATACTGTATGTAGAGCTTCTCAGTAAACCGGAAACGGAAATCACAAATTGCAGTGAAGTACACGACTGTTTTCAAAGTCACACTCACGGGAAATTACAAAGCATGCACATATTTAAAATCTATAATGATAAATATCGCTTTGATTTTTCAATCGGAAAAAAGTCTAGAAAATGTCTGTCAAAATGGCGCATTTATGAAATGTCTCAGTTGCACAACTTTAAAAATAACCGATATATGGCTCCGTAAACATCATCATATAAAAAACTCGTCTCCAAGCGGGTTTTTTTGCTGGCTTCCTGTTTTAAAGGGATTCAATAAATCACTGATGTTTATCATATTTGTAGTTAATACATAAGTCTACAACACTGTAAATTTTCAGGGGCGTATCTTTCAAAATGGCCGAAAATTTTGACAGAACCTTACTTTCACAATTTATTTCTAAACTTCAAATCTGTTTTGTGTGCCCCTACCGCTTTAAAGAATTTTCGGCTCGGCAACGTTGAAGTATATGTAGCGGCAGTCACATATCCTTGTAAGGAAGAAATGTTACATATAGTTGTTTCTCATAATATCCCTAACGCCGCCAGGAATTAAGCAAGGATAGAGTTATATAAGACCTTGTTTGTGGCAGTTATTCAATGAATGCAATATAGAATAGGAACGGAATGTATATTTATTTAATATTTATAACTGTTTTGTTTGCTAATTCCTAGGATAATCTAAATGGTGAAATATACACCGACAATGTGATGATCCGTATGTTAAATATCGATTTTTGTAGTTCATATTTAACAGTATCTTGATGGAAAGGCAATCTGACCATATACCATCTATACAAACACAATCAGTAGCTACCAGTACACGAAAGACACAGGCAAGTATTAACTCTACCTAATTTGATTGATTGCAAACGTTTGAATTAGAAAACACTTGACGTCAATTGGTTTTAATTGATATATATTCACATTCAAATTAATCACATGTAGATCAAACGAAAAATCATTATCGATCTTCACAAATCTACATTATTATTCGTTTCCTTCATATAAGCTACAGAATCTACAACTATTTCGCTTTTTGATAATATTGGTTTTTAAATTTCTGACACAAAAAGACAAATGAATCTCGTAACAAAACGCATATCATTGTTTCCTTAAGGTTCCCTGCTGGATGTAACCCCCGATGTTTAAAATCTTTTGTAGAATAAAAAGGTATAGTCATACCGCGTAAGTGGATTATACTTATCAATGTTTGATTACTCAATATCACAAAGGTTTTATAGCAAAATACCTTGATAATCGCATCGAATTGATAATTTAGACAAATTATACGCAGTTTGGCTAGATAAAACATTCGGTGTATAGACCAAAAATCGAAGTTTACTCTTTTTATAAGCTGCTAGGGGTTAATTCAGAGTGTCTCCGGAATTTATTATAAATATATTTATTTATTACATGTATTTCGGTCAATCTTCGAATAAATGAAATTTGATACAATCCAATAGCTAGTTGATAACTTGATTATAAATACGAAATTAAATATTACACACTTCCTTCATGGCACAGGCGTTACATGGATGATCTGTGTTATTTTATAAACTACCAGTAACAAAGTGAGGGAGCTTGTTTCAGTGTGAAAAATATGTTGTTTGAAATTCATTTAGTTATTTTAGATCAAATAGGTAAATGACATATACATTGTATTGGCCTATATGATACAAAAAACACTAAGGAAATTTACCACATCTTCCATTTCATATCAAGATCAGAGAAACGCGTGATTTGTGAAGTAAGGTTTACCTTAAGAGACATTCAAGGTAGAACCGAAATTATCAGCAACTTATTGCGGTAAATTATAACTTGATACCGTTGTTGTACCTGTATATGCTATAAGATTCTACATCCAGCAGATAGCTGTTTACAATTACAAAGGGAAAATGGCAGATACAATAAGGGCGAGAGTGGTGGCAGGATTGGAGTCAAACCCAAAGTACATACCTTTCTCGTACAAATACGACGAAGTCGGATCAAGGCTTCAAAAGGAGAGCTGCAGGATGGTTCAAGATTATTATTTAACTGCAAGTGAAACATCTATTCTACAACATCAAGTCCGGGTAAATAATATCTTATAAATCTTACAAATGTTAATGTTTTACGGCAATAAAGCGTACAGTCTGGATAATAATTGGCTTTGTTTGTTCGCGCATTCGTTAGATTCATCACCTTACAAAAACTGTGCATTGTGGGTGATTTTATTTTTGATCTACATCATACTTTACTGCGTGAATACGTAACCTACTGATACTATAATAAAAATAAATCGTATCTGTCAAAAGTCTATTTGAACAGTTTTATTTTAGTAGAAATTTAAAGAAAGATGGTCATTTTCATGTTGCATGTTGCAGGATATCATCCCTGATGTTCCCAATGATTTGACCTTGGTTGACATCAGTAGCGGTGACTGCTCTAAGACGCGATTTGTTATCGACGAACTGATCAAAACACAGAACACACTGATATTTTATCCCTTGGACATTTCAGGAGGTAATGGTGACTTTTGGTAGACGGTGGGTTTCAAAAAATAGAAAACAGTTAAATGTCTTTCACTCGAAATGCAATGGACCGGTTAAGAGTTATTATAAACAGTCCAGCGGGTTATTTTAGTCATACGATGTCTTAAATTATGACATTTGAATTGCAGTTTTTACAACCAATGTAATAATGTTACTTGATGGAAATGGAAACACAATGCGCATCTAAATGCATTACTTGCATATGACTTTGAATTGATTATCGTCACTCAGAAGCGCTCGTTGATTCTATGATACCTAGACAACTGCGTCAAACAACAATATGCAATACTCAACCAACAGCACGTAAGGTTGTTTATCATTTTGTCACCATATTATATATACTATTTCATGATGGACTAAAGGTCAGCTAGGTCACAAACTAGAAAACTAAGACTACAACTTTTGAAGAGGAATGTTAATGTTTCATATGATATCCCCATGATATGGACAGGGTTGACACGACAGAACAGTTGGTTTCGGATTCAATATTTCCTTTTTTTAATTGAAATTGAATAACTATTTTATGCAAACATGTCGTGTATGTACTATTAAGGTAATGTTGGTATGCTAATAGTATTGTGTCTCTACATACAACTATATGATGCATTAACAAACGAAATATGAAAAAAAAACCATAGAATAGTTTATAAAGATTAAATTTGAAATACATTAGGCCAGATGTTTGCAGTATTCTTGTGTTATCTCACTATTATGAAACTATATTTCTATACTCAGGCCAGATGTTTCAGTTAATTAAAGATCATATAAATAGTTTTTAGCTTCATTTGTGTCAAATGAAGGTTGATGTGGTTCGTGAGGACTAGGTTGATTCGCAAAGATATATTTCCTAAATGTTTTTGTTTAGGTATGTTTTCCTTCATTGCGTCTATTTTATTATGGAGACAAGCATACATATAATGAGTAAACATAATATGCGAACATCATCCTACCTAAACCAATTTTATGTCACGGAAATATCGTTTCGAGAGAGGGGGGAAGAGAGAAGAGGAAGGGAGAGATAGATAGAGATAGCATGAAGAAAGAGAGAAAGAGAGAGAGAATTTACTGTGAAGTTGGATAAATGTGAGTGTTGTCTAGATACTTTTATCCTATACATTATTTTTCATTGTTTTATCAGACAAATCACAAACAAAAAATTAGGATCAAATATGTAATTTGAGGTAATGTTATACATACATGGAAAGATATAAGTCTAAATATCTGTACTCCGAAGGATAGATATGGTATATTTTCTGAACATTTAGTAATTAAGATCCAACACCATCCAAAAACGGTCTTCCAAGTGGTTTTCATGGATAAGGGATGAATACCTATTTGGCTAAAGCTCGTGTCTTTTCAAAATTAACAAACTCGAGTTTGATAAACATGATACATTACAGTCACTCGTTAGAAAACATGTTTACCTCATAACTTTAACTTTGCCTTTATAATGTGGTGATCGATTGGTTAAGAATCTACATTCAGGAAAACTACCAACTACCATATATTGAGTCACATATATATATCTTTCTGCCATATAATATCAGCTAAATATAGTGTCTAAAAATCGCAAATATGCGTAATATGCAGTTGATGAAACTCGATGGTTGTTTAAATCCATTCCTTTAAAACTCATAAAAGTTACGATAGTTGACGGACGAAAGGATAGTCAGAAAGGTCATAAACGGTCCCCGTGAGAGTTCGGAATGACGACAAGAAGTCACGGGTGTTTTCGGCAACAACGATACAATATCGGATAACTTCAGTACTTAGTAATGATATCCCGAATCATATATGTTTTTATTTAAATGCTAATGAATTTATCACATGAATTTTTTTATTGTGAAAAATGTATTTTCAAATTGTGGGATAGAAACATTCTTGAATCTTGAATATTTTTCTTCAGAGTTCTTGTTTAAAGCAGCAACAAAACTCAAAGAGGAGTATGGTGACTCGCTCACAGTTCACCCGATAGCATCTGATTACGTGGAAGGAATAGAACAACTCAGGTAGGTTAATGTCTCAACAAAATGTAGCTCAATTAAGAATTTGATAAACTGATATATTGGTTTATTCGGGAAAACATAAGTAGCTCTTCAGACAATATATCGCAAGATATTGCGAGGTATGTGCCCCAATCACTGTTAAGTGGCCTATCTTTGTATACGTTTAACCAATAAAACAGGAAGTGTTGAACAAATATACAAATGTGAAAGTCTATACCACAGAAATCCCAGACGTAGACATATCAATCGGCATCTACATTTAGAATTAAGTTCAGAAATTATTTTCAAATTGTTAACAAATTAAATGCAAAATAGTATGTGCGTCTTCTAAGCAAACAGCTCGGAGAAAATGAATCAATGTTCAAAATACAATATTTATACACCAGTACTTTATATCTTCTAGTTATTATTTGGTTTTGGTGGAGACATTGTGTTTGGTTCTGTATTACTTTTTGTTTTGTACCGCATTATGTTTCATTCCTTTTCCTATCCTGAAATCTAGACCACATATTTAAATCATACGATGAATAAACGAAGAAAACATAATTTCGAAATTGAAAAGAAAACATCGAAAACCTTTCCATTTATTACTTTTTACCTTTCTGGATAAATTTCATCACGTTTGAATATGACAACATATGCAGCTGCATATCTCATTATTTCTGTATGTTTGTCTCTTTGATCTCTTATAGACAGATTAAAGGCACAAAACTGATTCTTTGGATAGGAACGATATTCAACCTTTCATATGAGGATCAAATTAATATACTGAGACTCATCTCAACCATAATGACAGGTACATGTGTTTAAAACACAAAATTAAGAGAGAGGAGAAATGATACCATAACATACTATTAATACCATGATTGTCGTATGTTGGGAAAGGATAACCCCAGCCTATTTTATATTATTGAAAGATTTCCAGATAATATTTATCTCAAACTGAATGCAATTTATAACCGGCTTCTGCCATGTGTCACCGTATAAAATTTAGTCGATTCCAAGGAAGAATTATTCAAAGATAGACATTTTTTATGTTCTTGGCATATACGTATTTTCCATTTTATTTGTAGATCGATGTCGACTGGCATTTTCGGCTGATATTACCTTGAGTAGGGATGCCATTATAATGGCCTACAATGATGATGCCGGTAAAGTATTTTCTAAGAAACTTATATCAAAATTTTCAAAATGCAGTTCTTTATGTGCGTTTTTACATATTTTGAAACTTACTTCCTACCATTTTGAATGGCCTTTGGCCAAATCATGAAAAAGACAACCTTGTTTAAAGGATTATATGTAAACCCCATTCGCCACTAAACTCCATTTTTAAACTGAATTTCCCCCTAGTCGGAAATACAGATTTCTTCGATAAGTAGTATTTCTACTAGAAGAACATTTAATTTTCGGTTAATTTAGGATGTGTATCGGTTCATTCGGTAGATCACTTAGTATTTGTTCTTTCAAAAACGTAACGAAATAATAACGTGTTTTGGAAACGTGGTCGTTATCTCACAAACGAATTATGAGACTTTTTTGTTATATACGTAATGATAATTGCTTACATTAAATGAAAGATAATGAGAAAATGAAAATAATGACGTAGCACACAAAATATTGTTACGCAATGCGCTAAATGTGGTCGCAATTAATAACTGTTGTTCTGACTTCATATGTACAGTGAACAACTGGATACGATGATACACTTGCTATGCATAAGGTATTACATTTTAAAACATACTTAAGTCGTAATAAGGAGACTTGTCCCTGTTGGAATGGCGTCTGCCAGTCCGATGTAACGTTCTGTTTCCAACAACCTTTCAATCATTAAGATAACTATACCTATGTCTGATAACATGACTGTATTAGATTATTTTGGTATTTTAGCGGTACTTTTAACGCTATTCGCGCTGCCATTGAATATTAGTGAAGTAAAGCGCTATGTATGTCAATTAGTATTTCTTATTTTGAACCACCGAATTGAGTTCATTTATATCCGCGCTAATAACATATGTTTCGCATTTGCGTTAAAATATGACTTTGCTTAAATAAAAAGTTTACAGTTTTATAATTATTTTTTCCATACTAAATGTTGAATTTTGATTGGTCAATTTTTTATCACTTTAAATGGAAAAAAATCCTCAGAATGGCGTGAAATCCCGACGTGACCGGGACGCCACAATAGAAACATTGACGTTGCGCTGATTTTGAAAATAATACATTGAAAATCAGTGGAATCATACTTGTAAATGTTTTTTTATTTTTTTTTATTTTATGAAGAAGTCTGGAAAATTAGCTATAATCATTGATGTCATTATTTGGTTTTAACTTCATTGGGTCGTGAATGAAACTTTTGCTTAATTGATACCAGATATATGATAAAATAGTTAACGAATTACACTGTTTTGGTAGATCATACTTTTCTTACAATTCTCTTTAATATTTCAAGGTTATAAACGAAGAATGAATCTTTACGGAATTACAAGGCTGAACAGGGAGGAAGGCAGTATGATCGACCTAGACAAGTTCTCGTATCACTTTGATTTCATACACAACACAAATCCTGAATTCACGAGTTATATAAGGGCCTACATTGAAGCTAAAGAGGATGTCCAGTACCCTATACGTAAGTCTGACTGTGGCCAGTATAAATAAGATACATATCAAATGTGTGCATATGGGAGAATAACAATATAGCTAGCAACCTAAATTGCTATGTGATCGTCCTCCCTAGTACGTACACAATCTATTTGACATAGTTGGGCTCGATAAATGAGAGATGTGAAGTTATTAGTGGACGATACTTTGGTATTAACCATTTTGCTGCCACAGGAAGTTCCCTGATTTCCTGAATTTCCACGATTTTGCTGGGATTTCAAACCCACTATTATGACGGCATTTAGTTATGGTGTCAACAGTTTTGCATATATATAGTCTCATCACGAAGTCGACGTCAAGAGTCTTGAAGACGGTGTCTGTGCCAATTAAAGCAAATAAATAAAGACATATCGCGCACTCCAGATGACAAGTGATACCTCTATGGAAAGCTGAAAAATTATCCACTAGCTCAGCTTAATGAGTAATATGGTCTTCGCAGTAAGAAAGTTTGCGCTGCAGTCAAACATATCGATGTCACAAAAGTTGTTAATATTCATAGATTTTGTTTTCTGCGTAGTGGAAAATTGACATTGAACAATAATACAACGTGAGTATTATTTATTATATAAGTAGTTGCATACTAAACAATCCCTTTGACGAGAAATCTTTTGTTCTGTTTATCACCTTCTTGATTTCTTGTCATTAACTATTATCACGGATCATTTCTGTCAACGCGACAACGCAACAAATAGCAATCGTGAAACTTAATATCCACAAAATTTAACAATTTTACAACTTTCCTGTAGTATATTTGTGCATCTAAGTTGAACCGTTTCGGAATTACAATAAACTGTAATTTGTTATTTTTGTTTACATAGTAACAGGTCAATCAACAAAAATAAAATGTACCGGATAGCAGAATATACAGAGTACACTAGCCTAACATTTTTACAAAATTTCATGAAACTAAGTTGAACGGTTTCGTAACTTTAAAACTGCACAAAATACAAAACGTGACGTCAAAATTCGTTAAAATTAAAATCGTCCCTGTGGCAGCCGAAGGGGTTAATAATATGTTTAATTTCACATAGTAAATTGTTTATTAGTTTCTGACGTTTTCATATTAATCTTATTAAAGGAACAATTCGATAAAAGCAATGTGTTTTTTTTTATTCAAATATAAAATAATAAATGACACTGTTGTGGGCATGGTTAAGGGTAAATTTCTTAGTTATCACAGTTGAGCGGGGAACGAGTTTTTAAGTTTGCAAAATTGCATGAACGTACATGTAAAGAACATAGCGATATCAATCTTGAAAACTTTTATTAGAACCAGTTCATTTCCGATATAGATAACTTATCCCATTGCATTTTTTAAATAAATTATCATTTCAAAGATTTATTAGTATGTTTATAGGGTTATATATTATGATTATCTTTATGATACGTTTATTGAAGACTTTTAATTACAAAACATTATAAGAAAATAATGAATTAACCAATAATTACCAAGATTGCATTATAATCATAGATCACAATTTGTTGCAAAAGCTAGATTTTACTTTTACTAATATGTAATTGCAATTTGAATAAACTTTAAACTGGCGGACATTCAAGATAATGTTCCTTTATCTTATGGGAAATGAGATATCAATTGGATTGATCCATATTGCAAGTACCCCTAATATAGCTTTGAATTGAATGTCAAGCAATTGATTTTTTTACAGCTGGTTTAAGTATGGAATTAGTGATGAAGAAGGGAGAACATCTCTACCTTCACGAAGGTACTGGACTCAGCTGTAAATATACACTGGAACAGTTACAAACCATTGTACAGAAAGCTGGACTCCGATTGGCTGGAACTTTGATAGACAAGGAGAAACATGCTGTTTTCTGTCAGTGCGTTACTAAATGAAGAAATATCAATATTCTATTAGATCTTTTCAAAACTATTTCAATTATATAATATATATACATGTACACAGCTGGTGTGGTAACACAGCTGGTGTGGTATAACTGAAAGAGTTAGGGTTTAGGGTTTGGGGTTTTATTGGTGAAAAATCATAATTGTAAAGCGAAGGTTCTGGAATTACAGGTAAATATACTACAAAACAGCTAAATACCATTATTGCGAAAGCTGGACTTCAATTGCCTGGAAATTTGGTAGACAAGTGGGAACATACTAACATTTTGTAAATGTATAACTAAACAAAAAAAGATATGTGTTTCATCGTTCAAAAAAATTAATTAAATAAAAATAAATCAGCTAACTTATTCAAATCTTGTACGACGAAGAGTTTGATTTATTGTTGTGAAAATAGAATACAGGAGATTCATGATAATGTAGGAAAAAGAGGAACAATGACGTGAATGGAATCTTTTATGTACCAGATTGATTGAGTAACTTAATGACTGGGTACATAATGTGCGTCTCCTGTCTTATGATTGGGTACATAATGTGCGTCTCCTGTCTTATGACTGGGTACATAATGTGCATCTCCTGTCTTATGACTGGGTGCATAATGTGCGTCTCCTGTCTTATGACTGGGTACTTAATGTGCGTCTCCCGTCTTATGACTGGGTACATAATGTGCGTCTCCTGTCTTATGACTGGGTACATAATGTGCGTCTCCTGTCTTATGACTGGGTACATTATGTGCATCTCCTGTCTTATAACTGGGTACTTAATGTGCGTCTCCTGTCTTATAACTGGGTACTTAATGTGCGTCTCCTGTCTTATGACTGGGTACATAATGGGCGTCTCCTGTCTTATGACTGGGTACATAATGTGCATCTCCTGTCTTATGACTGGGTACTTAATGTGCGTCTCCAGTCTTAGGACAGGGTACATAATGTGCGTCTCCTGTCTCATGACTGGCTACATAATGTGCGTCTCCTGTCTCATGACTGGGTACATAATGTGCGTCTCCTGTCTTATGACTGGGTACATAATGTGCGTCTCCTGTCTTATGACTGGGTACATAATGTGCGTCTCCTGTCTTAT
Organism: Argopecten irradians; assembly: GCF_041381155.1. NCBI lineage: Eukaryota > Metazoa > Mollusca > Bivalvia > Pectinida > Pectinidae > Argopecten > Argopecten irradians. The sequence continues at coordinate 33,719,621 of NC_091135.1, read as the reverse complement.
GACTGGGTACGTAATGTGCGTCTCCTGTCTTATGACTGGGTACATAATGTGCGTCTCCTGTCTTAAGACTGGGTACGTAATGTGCATCTCATGTCTTATGACTGGGTACGTAATGTGCATCTCCTGTCTTATGACTGGGTACATAATGTGCGTCTCCTGTCTTATGACTGGGTACGTAATGTGCGTCTCCTGTCTTATGACTGGGTACATAATGTGCGTCTCCTGTCTTATGACTGGGTACATAATGTGCGTCTCCTGTCTTATGACTGAGTACGTAATGTGCATCTCATGTCTTATGACTGGGTACGTAATGTGCATCTCCTGTCTTATGACTGGGTACATAATGTGCGTCTCCTGTCTTATGACTGGGTACGTAATGTGCGTCTCCTGTCTTATGACTGGGTACATAATGTGCGTCTCCTGTCTTATGACTGGGTACATAATGTGCGTCTCCTGTCTTATGACTGGGTACATAATGTGCGTCTCCTGTCTTATGACTGGGTACATAATGTGCGTCTCCTGTCTTATGACTGGGTACATAATGTGCGTCTCCTGTCTTATGACTGGGTACATAATGTGCGTCTCCTGTCTTATGACTGGGTACATAATGTGCATCTCCTGTCTTATGACTGGGTACTTAATGTGCGTCTCCTGTCTTATGACTGGGTACATAATGTGCGTCTCCTGTCTTATGACTGGGTACATAATGTGCGTCTCCTGTCTTATGACTGGGTACGTAATGTGCATCTCATGTCTTATGACTGGGTACGTAATGTGCATCTCCTGTCTTATGACTGGGTACATAATGTGCGTCTCCTGTCTTATGACTGGGTACGTAATGTGCGTCTCCTGTCTTATGAGTGGGTACATAATGTGCATCTCCTGTATTATGACTGGGTACATAATGTGCGTCTCCTGTCTTATGAGTGGGTACATAATGTGCATCTCCTGTATTATGACTGGGTATATAATGTGCGTCTCCTGTCTTATGACTGGGTACATAATGTGCGTCTCCTGTCTTATGAGTGGGTACATTATGTGCGTCTCCTGTCTTATGACTTGGTACATAATGTGCGTCTCCAGTCTTATGACAGGGTACATAATGTGCGTCTCCTGTCTTATAACTGGGTACATAATGTGCGTCTCCTGTCTTATGACTGGGTACATAATGTGCGTCTACTGTCTTATGACTGGGTACATAATGTGCGTCTCCTGTCTTATGACTGGGTACATAATGTGCATCTCCTGTCTTATGACTGGGTATATAATGTGCGTCTCCTGTCTTATGACTGGGTACATAATGTGCATCTCCTGTCTTATGACTGGGTATATAATGTGCGTCTCCTGTCTTATGACTGGGTACATATGTGCGTATCCTCCCTTTGATATGACAGTAATTAGATGTTAGATGTTTTGATTAATCAAACACAATATGTCCGTTCCATTACACATTTAATTATCTCCATTGTTTTCATTATCTGACCTGTATCGACTGTTGTATCTATAGCTATTTGGGGTAAACCAGTCGCTACATCCAAACCCAATTCTTGACTTAACAAAACAATTACATAGGTTAAACTACGGTGGCTGATTTGTGCAATTTCGTCTTTTCGTCTTTTCGTCCCGAAAAGACGACAATTAAGAAACCTTTCGCGGCGAAAAGACGAAAAGTCAAACACGAAAAGACAAAAGTGATACACGCTCATTAGAGACTTTGATTCTCGTCTTTTCGCTATCAAAAATCTCGTCTTTTAGCCCCGAAAAGACGAAAATTAACAAACCTTAAATTTCGTATTTTCGTCTTTTCGCCCCGAAAAGACGAGAATTAACAAACCTTAAATTTCGTCCTTTCGTCTTTTCGCGGCGAAAAGACGAAAAGACGAGATTTTTGAAGGAAAAATTAAAGACGCTAATTAGCTTTCTTCACTTTCGTCTTTTCGTGTTTGACTTTTCGTCTTTTCTCCTTGAAAAGACAAAATTTAAATTTGTTAATTTTCGTCTTTTCGGGCCGAAAAGACGAAAAGACGAGAATTAAGATATTTAATTTTCGTCTTTTCGCACCGATAATACAGACGAAATGGCATAAATCAGCCACCGTATTAAACAGGGTCTTAAACCTTAACAAACAGTATACAAGCTGTCACAGACCTCCAGCATATTTCTAATTTCGATTACATATTTCAAGGCTGAACCAACAACCGATATTTAATATAAATGAAATGCTAATTCAAAATTAATAAAAAAAAAATGCAAGCGAAAATAAGATACTTATGATATTTGTACAATGTACATGTAAACTACATGTAGTTTTTTTCATATATCAAAACCATACTTATAATTTTTGGTTATTATACGACAAGAAGAAAAACATTCTGGATCTGCTTTGCCTTAGGAGGCGTGCCTTTCTGCTAGGCCTACTGTAGGCCTAGATCTAAACAGTGGTGTTTTAAAAAGTGGAATATTACAGATTTCTACAATTTAAATTTGTTAAACATTTTTATGAACTCTCATTTTGTAGTTTTAGCAATGATTTTGCTCACGTCGTCAGCAAAGAAGGAGTGTGAGATATTTAGGGACTGGTTGAAAATTTTGTTGCCTGCATGGACTGATGAAGAAAGTTAATCTCGTGCAAATGAAGTTATCTGCCTCGGGAAATAGACAAATCTCGAGAAACAAAACCAGAAACTTGCTATATCCCTCAACACCATATTTTCACTGTATATTATCAAAATAGTGTGAAAAAAGTAATATTAAGCATTGATGTCACTATATTTTAACATCATCGGGGGTGATGAAAGAAATTTGTTTGCAAATAGTGGCGGATTCTAACAAAAGTTCGCAAACAAATACAATGCTGAAATATAGTAAGATATGTATTCACATCAATATAAAGCCTTCCAATACTTACCACCTCGAACTGAGGACCAATACGGATCTATAACACTGGTAACGCCCCATAATCCGCCCAACAAAAATATCTCCACTACAGTGTAACAAATGCAGAATCTAAAGATTTAAAACATTATGAAACAAAGAAAGAAATTTTAGAGACATCTAAATTTTTAAACAACAGCCTAAAAACTTAGTTTAATGACTCTTGTTGAAATCTAAGTTTGATTAGCATACTCAATATAAGGTTACGAAATATGGAGATCAACGTTGCAGCACCTGTCAGTATCTAGTCGAAGGAGGATCGCAATTCTTCAGGGAAGCTAAAGGAAACGAAGATGCTAATATGATTTGTGAATCAAAAAACATTTCATGCCCTGGTCCAAGGATCATGAAGCAGCCTAAGACTTAAGTTTTTGCTTAGTCAATCAAAAATTTTCCGAATACACTTTTTATCTTCTTACGAATCTCCAGTCTGGCAGAATTAAAATGCATACATTTCCTAGTATTTTGCATTAATATTATTAATAGAAAGCAAAACGAACTTACTTAATATATCTATTGCAAACTTATACATCAAAGGCAAATGTTGCACCTTTATTCGAATCTCCAATCGGCTACTGGTAGTGGACTTACTATTCGAATCTCCAATCGGCTGCTGGCAGATGATTCGATATCAAATTTCATAGTCCCGAATAACGAATCTACTGCTAACTTCAGTCCTCTTTTCATATTACGTAATATGATATCAATGTGGTATCTACAGGTATATATATATGCTATATCGATGTGCATATGACGGCCGATGCTGTGAGATCTTTACCGAGAGTAAACGCTATAAAGTTATAATAAAACACCGAAAATCAATAATTGTTATCTTTATGAGATGCAGTAATTAGTCATTATAATTTATTAGAGTAGGCAAAGTCATTTCACATGAATGTCATATTCATACCTGCATGATCAATATATATTAATGCACATATCTGTTTCGTCCATTGAAGTTATCTCCCCATAAACAAAGAAAACTTACATTATACAGGACATAGAAATTTAATATATACTATAAATAGGCATGCTAATTGAAAGGATATGCCATTGTTGTATTTTTAAACTTTTGTTTTCTGTTGATGTTTAAAGAAATCCCACTCTCAACAAAACGGATAGGACAATGTAGGGAATGTCTGGACAAAATGAAACATTGACGAACAATATTTTACATACTAACATTTAACGTGTATTTGCATACCAATCCAAGGAAATCAAAGATTTGTAGGTCGACTTATTTCTTGAAGTGTTGCCTTGGTTTATTACGACGAGATTCAGCCAAGATATTGTCCAAAAATGATTATGCCGCCGGTGTAACGTTGAAAATGGACCTCCGCTGAAAATTGACCTCGGGTCAGTTTTCCACGTTGAAAACGGACCCCGAATGCCGTTGAAAATTGAACATGCCGTTGAAAATTGACAGTGTCTTGGGTTAATTCTCAACGGCAGGTCTGTTGAAAAATGACCGTTGATAAATGACCTTGGCAAATTATCAACGGATGGTCTTTTGAAAAACGACCCTAGTACATTCACATATATAGCTGTTGCACAAACATGATTCTCGAATTCAGTTATCGCCATTCCTAATATAAGCGACCCTTCTGTGCTGGTTTTTAAATTACGTAATTACCGCGATTTGAATTGAAATTTGGTATTGTTATCATCGTAACAAATACCACATTTAAATATTTAAGGTGCTTGTATGTTTATTATGGAGAATACGGCACTACAAAATTTTTATTTTCTTATAGTCATTTTGTCCGTCCGTGTAGATAATGTTAATTTAATTGTTCTCAAACTGAGAAAATGCTGTATAACACTGAGGTAACGTTGTAAAAAAAGGAATTGTTGTTATCAACTGCATGCAAACTTTGTACTATGTGGTGTTCACTTCCGAGTACCAGTGGATAGTGTTACAGAACTATAATTATGGGATATTATTAATTTGTTTTTAATGATTTTTTATTATTATATTTTTGACAATCTGACGTTTGTCAGGTATTCAGTAATTGTTAATATATATTTATTCCCTGCAATACAAGAATACATGTATTATATATAGATCTGAGTATGGATCAGTTATGTTGTGTTCTGCGTATGGTTGTGTTGTGTTGTGTTCTTGTGTTGTTTTGTGGTTGTGTGTTTTTGTGTTGCGTGTTGTTTGTTGTGTGGTGTTGTTGTGCGATGTTGTGTGATGTTGTGTGATGTTGTGTTGTTATGTTGTGTGTTGTGTTGTGTTGTTATGTTTGGTTGTGTAATGTTATTGTGTTGTGTGCTATTGGTGTGTTGTTGTGTTGTGTGTTGTTGTATGCTGTGTGGCTTTGTTTTATTGTGTTGTTGTTGTTGTGTAATGTTTTGTTGTGTGATTTTGTGTTGTGTTATGTTGTGTGAAATTGTGTTGTGTGATGTTGGGTCGTTGTGTGTTGTATTGTGTTGTGTTGTTATGTGTGGTTGTGCAATGTTATTGTGTTGTGTATTATTGATGTGTTGTTGTGTTGTGTGTTGTTGTATGCTCTGCGGCTGTGTTTTATTGTGTTGTTGTGTGTTATGTTGTTGTTCCGTGTTTGTGTAATGTGATGTTGAGTGATGTTTTTGTGATGTGTTGTTGCGATATGTTGTGTTGTTTTAAGGTGTTGTGTTGTTGTGTTGTTGTCATTAGATGGTTTTGTATTGTTGTTGTGTGGAGTGTTGTGGTGTGGTTGTTTTGTGTTGTTGTGTTGTGTGATGTGTTGTTGTGTGATGATTTGTTGTGTGATTTCGTGTTTTGTTGTGTGATGTTGTTTTATGTGATGTTGTCGTGTGTTGTGTTCTTGTGTATTATTGTGTTGTGTTGTTTTTGGGTGGTGTTGTATTGTTTTTGCGTGGTTTTGTGTTGTGGTTGTGTTGTGTGTTGTGTTATGTGATGTTTTGTTGTTATGTCGTGAGGCGTGTTATGTTGTTGTGGTGTTGTGTGATGTGGTGTTGTGTGATGTTGTGTTGTGTGATGTTGTATATTGTGATGTTGTGTTGTGTAGTGTTGTGTTGCGTAGTGATGTTGAGTGTTAGTGTTAGATGTTGTTGTATTGTTGTTGCGTGGTTATTTGTTGTTGTGTTGTTGTGTTGTGTGTTGTTGTGTTGTGTGATGTTTTGTTGTCATGTTGTGTCGTGTTGTTGTGTAACGTTGTCTTGTGTTGTGTGGTTGTGTGATGTTATGTGGTGTGATGTTGTGTTGTGTGGTGTTGTGTTATTTTGTTGTGTTTTGTTGTGTAGTGTGATATGCTGTTGTGTGGTGTTGTGTTGTTGGTGTGTTGTTGTGTTGTTGGTGTGTTGATGTGATGTGTGATGCTGTGTGGTTTCATGGTGTTGTGGTGTCGTGTTGTGTTGTTGTGTAAAAACACGTTCTTATATTTACACTTGCTAGGCTTGGTCACTATACGCTAATACCTCCGATTTTGTTTACCATAACTGCATGGTAACATTGAACTTTGAACTTGCGTAAGGAAATGTTCTGTGCAACGTAAAAGGACTACTTTTTTTAAAAAAGAAACACATGGCTTTGTTTACATTTTGACGCAACATTACGTGTATATTGTTGTTTTTCATAGAATTTTGGAAAAATGTAAACAATATATACATGTTTTATATTTATATATGATTCAAACAATTTTTAAATTAACAATTGTATAAAGAAACGGAAAAATATCCCGACCGGGGCGACGTGCTTTCATTTTTGTTAAAAATGATGGGTGTCAAATGTAAACATTACCTCTGTGCCTATGTTCGTCCTACGATCGAGCCTTTGGGGTGGACGGGTGTGAGACCCTCTGATAGAGGTCAGTTATAAACATATCCTCTTGTCTTTGTTCTTTGAGTATTTAATCATGTGTATTATAAAACATGCACCGCTAATAATCCACGTGTTGACAGTTCCGCGTCACCACAAATACATTGTAGCCATCGAACACAAGTGAATTTGTTTCATCTATCGATGGCGATATGGATCTATGCGTAGATTATATAATCACATGGCTCCCAAGGATGTAATACCGTCAAGTCAGACGACATCTCAAACACATTGAGCTACTTGAAAATCGGTGTTTTGCCAACTTCGGCAAACTAAAGTGTGTAAGCGTGCGTCAGCTTCGCCTCGCTGCACAATAACGGTCACCGAGTTCACACATGTGGCCGTGTACAAATTCTTTGTTATTACGCTATATATTAACTTTTAGCAAAATTGAATATATATTTAACATTCTGATCTGATTAAATAAAATTATCTCTGAAATTTACTTTGTTTGTCATGTTTATTTTACACTAAAATATTAAACTTTTTTGTCGTCGCGGATGAATAATTCTACCTTACGTGAAGCGTCACCATTCGCTGTTCAAATGAGTAACCTCCTCCCACTTTTGACCGACTTTTATTGAATAATTACGTCACTTTCAAATGACGATTTTATTGCATAAAATATAAATAAAAAGTCGTGTGAGTGTAAATATAGGGATTGGATTTCGTTTTTATGTTAACCATGCTTGTATGGAGCAATTCCTCTAAGAATATATTCAATATGGGGCGCTAACGCGCCCCATAGAATATATTCTTAGAGGAATTGCTCCATACAAGCATGGTTAACATAAAAACGAAATCCAATCCCTATATTGGGTCACTTTTCAACGGGGTCTATTTTCAACGGGTCGGTGTAAAAAGTGCGTTTAAAGTTCAGTTTTCAACGGCTTTTGGGGTCATTTTTCAACGTTGAAAAATGACCCGAGGTCAGTTTTCAACGGGGGTCCATTTTCAACGTTACACCTGTAAGTCGTTTTGTAGAGAGAGCAGCTCGAACCGGCCTTAGACCTCCCGTTCGCGAAGCGAATTTATGGATAGACATTTCCCGTTAACAAAAATTTACGTACAAGTAAATTAACCATACATGTAGAGCAAAATCAAGATCACGTGTGATTACAAGGTATTCACATTGTTATTATATATAATGAAAACATTAACATAATCACTTAAACCAAAACCTAAAATACACAATTCTATCATATCCAATCGTTTTATTTGATTTGATTTTCTTTGCTCATTCGTGGGATAATCGAAATGATTGATCCCTAGGGATCAGTGTTACTTTCCCTTCATCTCCTTTTCCCTTTAGAATATCTCATACAGATATATGTATAAAATATGTGTGTATTCTAGAAATAGACCGTACAACGACTGGCTTCATTTTTTTTTATTACTTGGAAATGTTCACATGTGATTTCAGATGGGGCGCTTCCAATTAGGGAAATGCATGATAACTCATTTAAACGCTACTGACTTCTAAAGAATATACAGTTTTAACACACTTAGTGAAATTGGCAGCCAACTAATCCATAGTACCATTTGCCGCGCAATCATGTATCAATTATTGTATAGCGGTTATATTTCGCGGGGATATTATTTTCGTTATATTCGCCGTTCTACCGAAATCCACGAATTTTAAACGCCAGCGATATATTTAGCGCAACGCTGAGAAGTATCGTTATCATAACATAAAACACAATCATTCTGTATCATGTAACATTATTACTGTGTATGTACGTGTTTACACCCAGACAATTGCCGACTGAGTAAAACCAGGCCAAAATCGTGTAATGCAAATATATTGATTACAGCTTAATCACTACGTACATTAGTACGATCTGATTTGTGGTATCAGTTCTACTTCTGTGAATTCTTTCGAGTGAACTCTCAGACGTATGACGACAGTGTACACACAAGGCAGGATTAAAATCACACGTGTTGACAAGCGCAGTTCTGTTGATATATCCCTGTGTCAAATTTTAATGTACAATTTAAGCTTGAATAATACTGACTTAAAAATGCCTATATACAAGCTGTCCGCCAAATATCTGGAGCAGGTGCACCGTGAAATTAAACTCCCGTGAATATGTTCCGTAAGCTATTAACCCCGCGAATTTAAAGCGCTATATAGTAACTCGTTCACATCTCAAAAACATTTTATTACAAATCAGTAACGAACTCATTGCTCAATATCGCATCGGTTTAATGGACGAAAACTTTGAAAATGGTATCGAAGTGAATATATTTAGGCAAAACTGTACGCAGTTTCGTTGGAACTAGAAAACGATGCATAGATCAAAAATCGAAGTTTAGTTTTTATTGGCAACTTTGCGGTTTACTCGAGAGTGTCTCCTCATTTGATGTGTGTATATCTTTTGAAATTTGATAGTAATTTGATGGATTACGATAGCTGGTTGATAAAATAATTATAAAATCGAATGTATACATTAAAAACTTCATTCATAGCACATATATTACACCATCCCGGACGGTCTGTGTAATTTCAGTAACTACTGGTAGCAAAGTGAGGAATCAAGTTTCCGTTTGAAAAGTTTAGAAAGGGTTGTCAAAATCATAAAGTTGTTTGAGAACAAAGTAAGTACACAAATACTTAACGAGCATGTTATTGAACAAATAACATTAACACCCAATTGTTGCACATTATAACTTGACACTTTCTAAATGTCGTCACGGTATGTTCTATAGGAAAATATGGCAGAGGAACTAAAGCAAATGTTGGTGGCAGGATTGGAGTCAAGTCCAAAGTATATACCTTTCTCGTACAAATACGACGAAGTCGGATCAATGCTTCAAAAGGAGATTTGCGAGTTTAATGATGGCTACTATTTAACTGCAAGTGAAACATGGATTCTGCAACACCACGTCCAGGTAAATAACACCTAATTAAGCTAGCAAATGTAAATGTGTTATGGAAATGAAGCATGAAGTTTGAATCTTACATGAATTTGGTAAATTGCGCATTCTGTAAATGTATCTCCATAAGAAAACGGTGCATTGGGGTTAATTCGTTTTATTTTATCTTCCCGTACGATACCATGGAATAGGAGACCTACTGACCTACTTTTAAATTGAGAAATGTTCGTTTAAGAAATGATCTGTCATGAGGTATTTTTTTGTTTTGTTTTGAAAGAAGGTTTATGGGAGATGGTAATTTTTTATTGAATGTCGCAGGATTTCATCCCGGATGTTCCAAATGATTTGACCTTGGTTGACATCGGAAGCGGTGACTGCTCTAAGACGCGGTTTGTTATCGACGAATTGATCAAACGACAAAGCACACTGACATTTTATCCCTTGGACATTTCAGGAGGTATGATCAAGATGAGGTTTTCAAAGGGTAAACCACAGTGAAACCTCTTAAACTAGAAATGTTGTGAAGACGATCGTTCGAGGAATACGGGGTATTTGAGTTATCAGAAGTTGATCATCGACAGTCAAAAAAGTTATCATAAATTCTGACAAACACTATATGTCAATGACATTTAAATTGCAGTGTTTCACAGCATTATACTTATCCATATAAGTGATTCACAAGCATTTGAACCAGAACGCTCAAACTAACTCATATAAGATGGAAGCCATACTGATTGACGGGTTTGAAAATTAACGTCACGTGCACATACATCTTATTTTGATGCATACAATAGCTTTCGAGAATTGTGACGTACATGCTATATTCGAATGCCATGGTTCGTCTGCTAACGCACATCTCTGGGTCATGATGATTAATCATGCAACGTTTCATTAATATGCATGCAATAGCTTTCGTGAAATGTGACGTACGAACATAATTGTAACATTTAAATTTCAAAACTAGTTTGCTAAAGTTACATGTACGGATGCCATTACGTACAACCACGTGGTACAATAGTTGCATTTGGAACTCTGGTTATACAACCGAATTATTAAACAAACAATAAAATGCATAGAATAGTTAATAAGAATTTTATCTTAAATAGTTACACTAAAATAAGTACACCATAACAAGTTATTCCCCCTGATTAGCCTTATGTGGGACTTCATTTTTATTTGTGAGTGATGATATGACGTAAAAGATCATATCCCACGCTATACATAGTCTTTTTATTTTGTTAAATATTCATTGCCAGAGATTCAGCAATGATTCTAATATATAATATGTAGCAGTACAGACAGCATGCCAATGCACGCATTAAGCAATAAGAACGAAACACATTGCATCGATAAGTGATCAATCACCTGATGAGTCAGGGAGATAAGTTTTTGCCGTTGGAAACCCTTTATATACTTACCTGTCTTCTAAACTGCATACATAACAACCATATTCATGTATAACTATTTGGTAACAGTTTCTCAAAAACAAACACAATAGATATGGTTTGTCCACAATTATAATAATTTTCTGGAATGTTGGATAAATTCGGGTGTTCATATTTCCTCAAAATTCGTTATTTCAAAACACACTTCCATTGTTTTCTCAAACAAAGATCCAAGAAAGGATAGGGTCGAATAGAGAATACCACTCAATAACCGCTGTCTGTGCTGGTTTCATGCATATGTGATGAATGGCCATGTAGCTTTAAAATTTTCTGAATCAAAATATAAATAACCTTGATATTTTTTTCAGAGTTTCTGTTAAAAACAGCAACAAAACTAAAAGAGGAATACGGCGACTCGCTCAAAATTCACCCGATAGTGTCTGATTACAAAGAAGGAATAGAACAATTAAGGTAGGATAATATACCAACAAAATGTAGTTCATTCTTGGTCACATTTAAATTGAAATCACCATGCTGGATGACATTCAAGCATTGCAAATGTTTGCGAATACTGTTCCTTGCAATAAACATACATTTGAAGAATTTTGCACACTCTGTCATCTATAAGTAAAGAGTAAAGAGTTCCAAAGTATCATGGAACTTTGGAAACCTTTATAGTTGAACTTTTTACCTTTCTTGATGGATTTAATCGCGTTTGGATATGGCACTCTATGTAACCGCCAATCTTATTACTTCCAGCAAAGCGATTTATGTTTGCTTAGAAATCAGATCTGCGCAATGATACATATCTTTGTCTGTTTTCTTGACTCTTATAGACAGATCAAAGGCACAAAACTGATTCTTTCTATGGGGACGATCTTAAACCTGTCATATGAGGATCAAATTAATATACTGAGACTCATCTCAACCATAATGACAGGTATGTGTTTTAAACATAAATAAGGAGAAGGCGGGCCTTACATTTTGTTTAATATAATGGATTTCATAAGAGGGGATTTGTTTTTAATCATTTCATTGTAATATATCCATATATGAGTGATCATTTCATATGAAATTTTATGACACGAGTTATGCAAAAACCTTTTTTCACAAAGAATGATATCCATTTTCAGTTTTAGTCACGTGTCTTCGTACAAATGCACCGATAACCATTGATTTTTTATGTGTTTGGCACGTATACAATTTCAGTTTTCATTCGCAGATCAATGTCGACTGGCATTTTCGGCTGATATCACCTTGAGTAGACATACTGTTCTAAAGGCCTACGATGATGATGGCGGTAATTCTGTTTCTTAGACCATGGGATCAAATTTTCAAAATACTGATTTTTAATGTGCATCTTGCTGTACTTATTATGTAACAACATGGCAAGGAAATGAAAATAGCGTTGCAAGGGGTCTATGTTACTGTTTTTTACGATGAAATGAAAAAGGGTCATACATATGTGAGGGTGAAGTGATAAACCAATTTTGGCCTTTTTGAGAGAGCACCGTCGCCTCATAGAATTGTCTTGTGATAGGTTAGTGCCCATCCCGTCCCTCGACAATACTACATTGTGTGAGACAATAGTGCCCTTTCAGTAAGGCCACAACAGATCTAATAGTCCTCTCTCACGCAGGTCAGAAAAGATACCGGACAACAACAAATTGCACTGTTTCGTGAGATCGCCTTTATCTTATCATTTACAATTATCTAACAAATTGCACTATTTTGAGAGATCTACGTCATTTTACCGTTTACAATTATCGAACAAATAGCATTGTTTTAGGAGATCTCCTTCATGTTATCGTGTACAATAATCTTTTATCATTTAAGGCTATCTACGTAAATCAAATTTGAACGGAATTACAAGGCTGAACAGGGAGGAGGGCAGTATGATCGACCTAGACAAGTTCTCGTATCATGTGGATTTCGTGCGGAACATAAACCCTGAATACATGAGTTTCGTAAGGACCTACATTGAAGCTAAAGAAGATGTGCGGTACCGTATACGTAAGTCTGACTCTAGCCAGTATAAATATGCTACGTATAAAGTATGTGGACATAGAACAGTGACGTCACATCATAAATTCTACGTCATTGTTCTTCCGGTTCAATAACCGAGTCATATGAAGTTATTGCTAATTGATATATTGAGGTAAATAACCTGCTACCCCCTCATACGTTGTTTATGTGTTACTGACGTACCATGCATTTGTTTATAGGCATAATGATAATATCTATAAGTTATATGAATGATGCCTTATAAACCTTAATTACAATACAGAATTTATGCATTGTAAAATTCTTGTTTGTAGGCCTTATGTTTGTTTGAACGGAAATATGCCTTCAGAAATATCTTTCCAACTACCAATAAAACAATAAAAATGTTGGGTTTTTTTTTCAAAAATCGGAAAACCCTTGGCTCTATGGTCTGACCATATATGCTCATTTATTGCATTGAAGATGTAATTATACTGTTATATTATATCATTTTCAGCTATTATTTGTACTGGTTAAAATAAAACATTTGCATTGTAAGTTTATACTTCGTATTGTAATTCTCGAAATGTTGTTGGTGAATAAAATACAAAAAGCTTCTCTTGATACGTGAGTATGAAAAATATGGCATATCAAACTTGACGTTTTCAGCGCGCTTCTGCACAAAACATGTACGGCAATGTCGACTTATCCCATAACAACATAGATGGTATTACTGAATACAAGATGCAGCATCGTTTGATAAAAACTAGAACTTATACATTTTGTACTTACAAATATGATATTGCAATTGAATTTAGATGAAAACGAAGCCAATTTTGATTGAAACTGATTGTTTGGATACCTAATATATCTTTGAACTTAATATCAAACATTTGAATATCTTATTTTAATTTACAGCTGGCTTGGGTATAGACTTGGCGATGAAAAAGGGAGAACATCTTTACCTCCACGAGGGTGCTGGACTCAGCTGTAAATATACACTGGAACAGTTACAAACAATTGTCGAGAAAGCTGGACTGCGATTGGTTGGAACTTTGATAGACAATGCGAAACATGCTGTTTACTGTCAATGTGTAACTAAATAGAAAAAAAATCGATATCCAATTAAATCTTAATAAAGTTGTTGAAACAAGCAGAAGCATATAATTATAATGGGTGTTATATAAATACAGCTGATTTAGTATAGGCGTGGTAATGAATGTCTCAACATTAAGAAGGTTATAACATATCTAATTAAAAATTCAATTTAAATCAAATTATAAATTGACCACTCGTATCGCCAACACTCCCATACCCAATGACTATGTAGACACGACAGCACCAAAACACAAAAACGACCTCAGTGATCACTCTCCTGTGTGTTTATCACGTAAACCAAAGTTCATGCATTCCAATAAGTCGTTTAAGACATTTGATGAACACGTGTGTACGATACACTAGATATGTAGGTACAGCTATTTTTCGATGACGTGGATTGACCCTGATGGAAATGTTACGTCGTGGTAAACAGCCAAATCAATCTGAGTAATTAGATGAGTCCATCATAAACAATAGGAAGCTACCTATTGTTTATGATTATCTCATCTCAATCAAAATTGATACATCTTTGACCCGTTGCATTTTATACATCAATTAACGCAATTTTCAATGTCATATTGGTGTTAATTTGTCACTAAGCTTAAAGAAACATTTAAACACCAAGATTGTATTGACAATTATACAATACGACGGATCAAAGTTTTATCTGTGATGAGAAAGAAGTGGCAAAATAATCTTACTGCAATATGTAAAGAAACCTTGACAATCCCAACAAACTCTGGATACATGAGCTTATCCTAACCAACCAAATTTCATTATCTCTGAACATCTTAACTATCAATGGTGATAATGTATTCCAAAAATGTAAAATAACGAATTATGTTAACAAATATTTAACTGGGGTCGCTGGTAAGAATGTGTTAATGTATTTCCATATAATAAAGCATTATATACACGAAGAAACTAAAATTGGCAACGATATTAGCTTTTATAACCAAGTTTTTTTTAAATAGCTGGACATAAAGAAATCCATTAATGTTGATGATATTAGTGCTAAGCTATTGTCTATATTGAAATCGCTCCCCTATCACTTGAAAATAAGTATTAGACTAGAAGACATCCAGCACTGTGAAAATTGGTAAGAGTTATTCTCCTTCATAAATTGGGAGAATTGTAGATATAAGCAATTTTAGACCGAGAAGTGTTTTATCGATACCTTTAAATCATCACAAGAAGCGTGTTCACTCCACGTTTTATATATAACTTATTGATGACTGTTTTGTTGTACCTTTGTAGTCAGGTTTTAAACAGAATCATCCACTATAAAATAATGTCGGTTCGTATGTTTGCGTAATACTTGGTGATTAAAAAAACCCTTATAGATCGTATTTTGTATTTGCAGATAATATAGTGATCTGCCATTGTCTAGATTCTAATTGTTACGTCATATTTTTATGGATGCATACTATTGGAAGAAAACGATGTCATTTGTGCTCACATTATCCTAACATCACAATCAATACATACCCGAATATGTTTATATCTACATTTATAAAGTCATTCCCGCTATAAAAAGGAAAGGGTGAAAAATAAAGTGTGAAAATAAAAGTATACATTTGTACAGTAAAAAATATCATTCGATGGAACAGCCAATTTTTTGGCGAGAAAGAGTTGAATTGTTGCAAGTTCCAGTATGTTGCCACGGACAACCGACATAAGATTTACAGTAGATGAAATAGTACAATCGATAAAACGGGATATACAACATTAGTACACAATTTTAATTCGATTAAAATATTTTCATAAGAATATATTTCCATATTGATCAATTATTTTATATCCTTCAGTGAATTATCATACTGACTTAACCCAGTAATTTCTTGGCCTTTTGAACTCTGATTGTGGTATTAGTACACCAGAGCCTAACTGCCGATGTAAATTCTGGAAAATATCATACATTGGAGTGGCCGGGGAGGCCGAATGGTAAAGATGTCTCGACATATTACCACAAGCCCTCCATCATTGGTTCACGAGTTTGAATCCAACGTAAGGCAGTTGCCAGGTACTGGCCGCTGGTCGGTGGTTTTTCTCCCGGTACTCCGATTTTCCTCCACCAGGGCACGTCCTTATATGATCATAGCTGTTGGTAGGACGTTAAACTAATAAAACCAAACATATATTGGACTCAGTAGCATTAAACAGGTACTGTGCAGTGGTTATGTAAATATTCTGCCATAGACATGTATGGAGATGATTCTTCTCGTCAGTTGGTAAGTCACCCGAAGTATCACAAGATAAATTTTGCAGTCAGTGTTGGTTGGTCAATTGATTTGAAAAAGCCAATCAACACCGAGATAATTAATGCACTACACACAAACCGATATGCTGCTTGAAACACATTTTTATTATTCGGCGATTTGAAAGGGCTGCGTTGGGCAAATTTAGTATATTTAGAAATAATTAATTTTTCTTTGTTTTCATACCAAATCTGGCTTTCTGATTGGCCAATTTTTTTGCATACCACTATGAAAAAAAAAATCCGAGAATGGCGCGAAACCCCGACGTTACCGTGACGTCACAATAGAGACATTGACGTTGCGTATTGATTCTGAAAAAAGAATCCCTTGAAAAACCACTATAATGTTACGCATTCTGTTCATTTTGTTTCATTTTATCAAATAGAGTATAAAATTAATTATAAGTTTTGATGTCACTATTTTTTAATTTTATCGGGTTAAAAATTGTTTGCAAACTTTTGTGAGAATCCGCTACACGTATTCACACAGTTTGCAAACAAATTTTTTTCATACCCCGATAAAATTAAAAAATAGGACATCAATGCTTAATTGAAAGAAAGTATAAAGGTTCTATAACATGAAATGACACGGTCATTTTTTAGGTTTTCGACAATGAGAACAAAAGTGTACCTTATGTAAATGCGAGTATTATCGCTGGTTTTTGACAACAAGGAAGAGTTTAGTCTATAGTGTCTAGCATATAAACAAATATAATGCATTTACAGACTGTAGAAAGCAGATATCAAACACTCTGCATACCAGCATTGGTTATCTTGGTTACGAAACATTACTGGTATTTCCATTTGATTAGTAGTATATATATAATGGGTTAATCCAAATGTTTAATCCAAATTTCAGATGGGTAAAATCTTTTTCTTTATCTAACCATTGATGTCACTATTTCATTTTTTATTTTATTTTTTTTTCCATCGGGATATGATGAACTCACAAAAATTTGCAAGCAATAAAATTAAAAAAAATGTGTCATCAATGTGTATAACTAATTTTTCCAGACTCCTTGACAAAATAAATCAATACATAACGTCAATGTTTCTATTGTGACGTGACGATAATGTCGGGCTTCCCCGCCAGTTTCGGACTAAAAAAATCATAGTGGTATGACAAAAAGGAATCTGCTAATCATGAAGCGAGATTAATTAGTTATACTACTAAAGTTATGTTTTATTTATTTTCATACTTAATTCGAATAATGAATTTTGTTCGCAAACTTTTGTGAGAATCCGATTCGCGGATTCACAGGGTTTGCAAACAAAAATTATTTGATACCCTGATGAATTTAAAAAAAAAGTATTATCAATGCTAAAATGAAGACAAAATACAAGAATAATTTTTTTAAGTTAGTGTGAAAAAATAGTTATAACTAATGATGTCTCTATTGTTAACTTCATCGGGTTAGGAATTAAATTTTGCTACGCGGATTCACACAGTTTGCTTACTATTTTTTCATGTCACGACGAAGTTCAAAGATAGTGACAGCAATACTTAAATAGTAAGATATGTCCGGACATAAATTTAAAGTCTTCCAATACCACTTGAACAGAAGCCCAATACCGTTCTATAACAACACTGGTAACAACCAACAATCTGCGTTATACAAAGGTATCACCACTACAGTGTAACACATGCAGAATCAATTTAAATATTATGAAACCATAAAGGAAATTTTAGATGAAATTTTTAAACAGCAAAAATCTAAAACGTCTTGAAAAGACTCTTATGTTAATCTAAGTTTTAAAAACATACTCAGCATAAGTTACGAAATGTAGAGATTATCGTTGCGGCACCTCTCAATATCTAGTCGAAGGAAGATTCTTCGGGGAACTAAATGCAACGCAAACACTGATATGACTTGCGAATCAAAAGAAATACCATGCCCAGATTTCAGCACGTAGAATACTCGGAAAGTTTTTTGAAATTCTGCGCTACAAATTATCTGCTATACTGAAAATCGGAAATTCGAATAACGAATGCAATCTATAGCAGGCGATTGGAAATTCAGCTTTAGATTTATATTAGTATTGAATTTGGATAGGTAAATTGAGTCTGATATCTATTGATTATATTAATGCTTAAAGATGCCCCACCGCTGACAAATGGTATTTTTTCATTATCAAAAACAGGAGCAGTCGATTTAGTATTTTTCTTCAGTTACAAAAGGTACTTACTTTACACCATAACCACCATTGGAAAGTTTGAGCTTCTAATTTTACTTTAAGTTAGAATCATAAAAATAATTAATCGCATTCCGAAAAAAATCCGTGTAACTATATTCTATTTGGAGTCAAGTACTGATTGCACATGCACCAAATGCAAAATAAATTATTTTATATCAATTTTTATGTTAATTAGACACATATATACACGATTAAACACCAATTATTGTTCAAGTGATGCATGTCATTTATGCTCTGTCAGCGGTGGAGCATCTTTAATATTCGGAAAGATATTGGAAATTGATTATTAGAATCTCAAATTTCCAAATCAAGAAAATAAGTTTACTTATTCAATTAAATACTAATACATAAAAAGCGAACGCTGTCTCCCACGTCGGTTTAGTTATTCGTTATTCTAATCTCCATTTGGCTGCTGGCAGAGACTCTATTATACGAATCTCCAGACTGGCAGAATTATAGTCAATACTTTTCCGAGTATTTTGCATTAATATAATTAATAGATAGCAAAA
Source organism: Argopecten irradians (assembly GCF_041381155.1). Classification (NCBI taxonomy): domain Eukaryota; kingdom Metazoa; phylum Mollusca; class Bivalvia; order Pectinida; family Pectinidae; genus Argopecten; species Argopecten irradians. Next base: position 33,700,556 of record NC_091135.1, on the reverse strand, counting down.
CGAAATTATTTATCAATTGCAAACCCACAAATCAAAAGTTAATGTTGCACCTTTATTCAAATCTCCAATCGGCTGCTGACATATGATTCGTTATTAGAATCCCCCATCCCGAATAATAAATCCGCTGCTAACTTCAGTCCTATATTCATATTATGTAATATGATATGAATATCAGCTTATCTGTGGTATCTATATGTATATTGCCCATATGTGCCATATCAAGGTTCATATGACGGTCGATGCTGTGAGATCTTTACCGAGAGTGAACGCCATAAAGTTATGATAGATCTCATAAACACCGAGAGTTATTACTCCAGGTTGGTTGTCAATGTTGATGCTTGCATCAGTCAATGCAAGCAACAAAATTGATAACCAATCCTTATATTTACGTTAACAAATTAAAAATTTCCGCTGGTGAAAAAAGATTTATGTATTCGGTATAACATTATTATAAAAATTTGCAAAATTGTATCAGTTATCGTACATGTATGTACACCCACGGAACAGCCACCAGTCAGTTCTTCTCGTCACCAAGGCAACAAAAAATGTAGTTCCGAAAATAGCTTCATTCATTGGATTTTTCTACGATTAAGAATTAAGAACGGCGATTTTTGGAATATTGCTTTCATGTATAAAAAATCATTGGCTTAGATTTCATCACACTCACGAGTCATGACATCGTTTCGTTGATAATGGACGGCCTAATGTCAATGAAATCAGCCTGTTTTCTAGCGTATTTCTAGGAATCTATCATTTCTACATTTACTCCATCGTGCAATTATCGTGACGATTGGCGTTCGATTATGCCTAGGCCTAGATGCGTGGTGAAGAGCCTCAATGCGTTCGGTACAGTCTACTGTAGGCTAGGCCTATGTTCAGCATTTTTTCCGGGGCTTCAGCCTAAGTCAGCGCTTCATCGTAGTAGACGTATAACAATTAAGAAATAGATGTTTATTTTGTTGAGGTTATGAGGGTATATAATGATAATGGAGCCCGTGTTAATTTTATGTAACCCGGCTTTTTACGTAAAATTTACACGGGCTCCATTGTCATTATACCCTCATAACCTCAACAAAATAAACATATATTCCTTAAATTTACAGTTTTTCATGTAAATGAATATTAGTTTTTCCCGCGGCAGTTGCATATTTTTATTAAAATACACATATTTTTCCCGTCATCGTCAACGAATTCGATTGAACAGCTGATTGGAATCGAGTCATTCATATGTTGCCGCCAAAAGTGGGGTCATGACCTCACGTTGCTACGCCATCGACTATTCACGTAACAATAGAATCGCAGCGCGTGTTGTGCTAACATTATACACTGATAATGATAATACTAGAAAGCATGGTTATTGAGTATCAGTGCAAACTGTAAATATTTTCTTATCAAGTGTTTCTGTCAGTGTTTCTAAATGTACAACGATATTACTAGTAGGCCTCGTCGCAGAAAGTAAATTCAAAACTGAAGCGGCGTAAAACTATGTCACAATGTAAACAATGTCAAATGTAATCTCACGCTTGTCAGAGGTCAGCGCGTGACATCTTAAATGGGAAATGAAGTGATCGGGGTTAACTACATTGTAGTTTCATTGAGGCGGAGCGAAGTGAAAATGTAAATATAATATATAAGTGTAGGCAAAGTCATTTTACATGAATAAATAACACAGAAGTCGTTCGGTGAACAAAGTCCAAAGAATGAAGTTAATTTTGGAACTATATTTTGTGACGAGAAGGACTGACAGGCGGCTGTTCCGTGCTGTATATATATGTACGATGACTGATCCAATGTTTCGATATCGGAACTTTTAAATTAGTTGACGTCATAACAAGAATTGATTATCAGTTTTGTCGCTTGCATTAATTGACTGACGAAGAAGTTAATCCCGTGCAAATGGTACATGAACTGCTTCACAGATCACTTCATTTGCAGGAGATTAACTTTCTTCGACTGTCATGGCAAGCAACACAATTGACAATCAATCATTAGTGGCACATGAACCTAAAGAAACAATTTAAATTTGGGTAATATACATATGTATGACGTTTCAGATATGAAATATAATGGAAATTTCATCTTTCTTTATTTTGAAGCGGCTTGGTCGAGATTTGTTGACTGGTTGCGATAAAAATAGTAGCACTGAACTTTATTTCAAGCACTGCAAGTGCGTGTGAAATGAAAGAAAATGGTGGCTAGAAAACGTAGGTGAAGCGAACACAAATCAGTAACGTGCTCGATTGGGAAAATAGAGGATATCAATGGATCGCTGCAATGAAAGAGACGTGGTCAATTTCCCACTTGACACGTGGATTTAAGTCGGGAACCTCCCTTCGCGGTGCTTCGTCGAATGAAAACTTTTGTTTGACTTTTGATTTATATCATTCCTACGCTAAACATAAATCGTTTTATAACGAATATTAAAAAATATGACTTATTCTTCATATGTTAACGAGCGTAAATTAGAAAAAAAAATCTCGTTTTGAAAGAAAGAAATTTCGTTTTGTGTTCCAACAATAGAATATGACGCTTTATTTTCATCATGTTTGAGTGTCACGGGTGATCGCACTACACTACGCTACACTTATCACCCGTGGGCAAACTCCTCGTAAAATCCTCGTAAAATATGCTAATTTACATACTAGAATTGACAAATCAGAATACTCGATATATAGTTCGGAACTCTTCAGAATGAAGGCTGCTTTATTAGCTTGAAGATAAACAAAAAATGGCGTCGCCCATAAAAACGTGTGAGTTTTGTATAAATACCTTATACCTAATGACATTAAGACTACTCATAAGACAATACCTATTTCTGCCCTAATAAAGCTTAATATTATTACAGTAATACCTAATAAAGTCCTATACTGCTATGAAACAAGCTAACAACGCTTTTTTCATAGTTTACCTGGCCCATACACACACATGTCTACATCGCTCGTTCGCTCACAGTACCGCGTACCCAAACATTCGCCAGGTGCAAGTGTTGGTCATCTTTGTTGTGCTGCCGTGTACTGTACATAACGCATACTCTCATTGGATGAAATTCCACCGCAAAAAAGCACTGGAACCAATCAAATTCTCCATGCATATCAATTACGAGGATTTTACGAGGAGTTTGCCCATGGGTGATAAGTGTAGCGTAGTGTAGTGCGATCACCCGTGGGTCTCCGACGAAGGTCTCATCCCTACGTAGATAATATAAATTCCGGAATACCCATTACGGAGTCCGGGTCCGAAAGTAGACTTTTATTATCGACCGCACGAAAATGAAGGGGGGAAAGAAACCTCATGATTTGGACAATATTGAACATTGTTTACAACAGAGTCTTTTTTAGTCTAAAGGGTAATTTAAACTGTGATTGTGAATGATACTCTATCAGATAGTATCTCTTATTGTGTAATTTACATTTCTATTATCATGCCGCGTTGTTTACCTAGCTATAACTTAATTCCGCGTCGGCTGAGAGCATGTGTTACACACTACTGTTAGGTAATACTTTGTTTGTTTCTGTTTACAGTTTTTTACTCTGTCTCAGGACGGAGTTGTAGACAATCACGATAAATTGAATGAAAGATTAGAAAACTCAGAACCCAGACTTTGTCAGTACAGTAAAAAAACTAGACGAACGAAGGACTCGTCACACTGAACCCTCGAGTCAGCTCGTCCTAAAAAATGAGTGATATTTCGTCTACTCGCGGCCCCATGATAACGAATTACTCAGAAACTTTCCCTGATCATACTGTCTCTCAGAAACAGCTCAGTGCTGAACCCTCATTCGATAAATCGGAGGTAAACTATAAAATTAACAACCTATTTGAGCCCCCTCATGTCAACCCTGAGCATTGTTTCATTAAACCTACAGAAAAGCTCAAGATATATGAACAGGAATTACAGAATTATACCGCGAAAGTAAGATCTACTCGCAATGAAATAGAAAGTAATAATCCTGAATTATGCAACCAGTCCAAAAACTGACACAAGCCTCGTGCTTCAACACCGGGAAAATCTTCTTCACATAGCCAAGATCTATGCTTCTCATATAGATTGTTTTATGGAATTCCTTTTAGAGAAAAAAAAACAAAGAACAAAGTAGACTGGAATACGCGTCACAAAAGATGATAAACAGTAGTACAGAAGCTGAAATGTCTACAGCTTTAAATGAGATGGACCATATTTGTTCTAGAATTAAGGGTACAGGGGACAAACAGCCTTTAATTAAAACCAGTAAATTTCTCGGAGTACTACAGCAGTCATCTGTAAGAAGTAGTAATTCTGGTACCAGCATACGAAGTAAATCCAGCTCAAGCCTTCCTAGGCACAGAGCCAAAGCCCTGGAAGCTAAAGCTCGCTTAATCTTAGAAAAACTCAACTTAAATACAAGCTTACACTGCAGAGAGCTATACTGGAGGAGGAAGATACAAAACATAAAGCTGCTTCAGACAGAAAGAAGGCACAACTCACCGCAGACATTCATCTGTTAAATCAGAAAAGGAGGTCGCAGCTGCCGAAGCAAACCTAATAGCCTACGAAGAAGATTCTGAAGGCAAGAACAGTACCAAAATGAGCTCTGTGCCAGAACTGGACTCGACAAAACGAACTGAACAATATAACGTGTAACGTGGGTATACAAAAGGACCAACCTTCACACATCAAGCCTATACCTGATATGAATCCTAATTCTAACGGTCCGGAAAATGTTTCCCGCCCTATCAGTGAACTACGCGCTACGGCTCAGGAGTTCAGTCCTCCTAAGCAACTAGGTTTGAAACCAACGGATATGCATCCCTATGCTCCGGCATCGAACCAAGAACCTTAGGCTGATCCCCAAACATGTGTCTCTCGCACCTATGCATCACCACTACTCCTCTCTACCAATGCACCTCATTCTCCGAAAAACATATCATACACCCAGGAGTCAATACCACGCACACCATCTGCTATGATGTCCCCGTCGACCTACATACCCAGGCCAGTTGAGACGGAGCAAATGGACTTAAATCGCAAACAGACGTCTAACCCAACAGATGCAGTCACGTCATCTGGCATTCGGGAAATTACCAAAATTATAATGAAAGTACATTTCCTTCTTCACAGGCTGACAGCCTATTATTATAAGCCAGAACACAACTCATCATGGAAGAGTGGCTTCAATGCAGTTATCTCTGACCTGGAAGTGACCAAAATCGAGGAAATAAAACTGGGTAACGAGTTTAAACGACACGCTGAGAGGCTCAGATCTTCTGATGCCGCCAACCAATCGTCCGGCCTCATTAGGGTTTGGCAACGACTTGATGAGTGATATGGTGCCCCAGAACTTGTTGAGGCTTCAATGCTTGATAAACTCACAAACTTCCCTAAAGTTAATAATAAAGACACGAAGCGCCTATACGACCTAGAGGATATCCTATCAGAGATTGAATCAATAAAGGAGCAAGAAAACTACCGTTCCCTCACGGCCTACTACGACTCATCAGTCGGCGTAATTCCTATAGTTTAGAAACTTCCACCCTACATGCAATCCAAGTGGAAAGATCGCGCGGCGCGCTATAAGAAGGATAACAGTGTGGGATTCCCGCCATTTCAAGGTTTTCTGCAAATGTGCGCGAATTTAGTAGTCGAGCTAACGATTCCAGCCTAATCTACAAAAATGAAAACAAAACTCAGGTACACACTGAAAAAGGCAAGAAATTAACTATCCCTGTCGTATCTGCAAAGAAAACGGACATTCCACCCGATAGTGATAACAATTCACAACCTTCTACTCAACACGAGAACCTCATAAAACCCTCAATGAATGTAGAGCCTTCTAAAACCAATAGCAGAAAGGCGCCAGTTTATGAAGCTTAAGGGTATTTGTTTTCGGTGTTGCAAGGCAAATAGGCATTTTGCGAAAGATTGCAAAGGAAAATCTGTGCTCTGTTCACGCTGTAAAAGTACTTCGCCATGTACTGCCCTACACGTTTCTAGCCCAACTAGCACGACTACTAAAGGACAACCTTCAATTTCCAACATCGTGAGGGATCATAGTAGAAAGGATCTATCTAGGTAATACATTTCATCATATGTTAACGCCAAATGTACACAGTTGTGCGGTAAAAACAAAAACGGAAAATAATGCGCAAAGACCGTTCTTGCTAGAGTCTACCCAAAAGAATCTCCAGAACGCCACATACTATATGTTATTATAGATGATCAAAGTAACAAGTCGCTAGCTACCACAAGCTTCTTTGATAGATTATAAGAATGCGGTTGTGAATCAGAATATTTGATCTCATCATGCACCGGTCAGTTCATTACTTCTGGAAGCAGGGCATCTGGCTACATGATCGAATCTATTGATGAATCAGCAAGCATGAATCTACCTACTCTGATTAAATGCATCGAGATTCCTTATGCCCGGAATGAAATACCAACATCAGAAGTCGCTTTGTATCATTAGCACTTACGAAACATAACGAAGGATATCCCGCAACTCCAAGAGAGGACAGAAATCATGCTACTTATAAATCGTGACCTCAGTGAAGCCCATCAAGCATTAGATTAGCTTCTGGGTGCCAAAGGCACCCCATTTGCTCAGAGACTACATCTAGGATGGGTCGTTATCGGAGAAGTCTGTTTAGGGATCACCAACAATCCGACCTTCGTCCAAGTTAGTAAAACTCAAAAAATCGGAAAAGGTCATCCTACAATCCTAGCGCCATATACAAGCTCACACCACGTAAATGACTCGGTCTTTCGTAGGACCCCAGACGACGACAAAGCCTGGCCTTTCCGTCAATGATTGAAAATTTATAGAAATCATGGAAAGAAAAATGAAAAGAAATAAAAAAGAAAACTGGGAAGTCCCTCTGCCATTTCGCTGCAATGGACAACCCCTTCCGAACAACAAGTCACAAGCCATGGACAGAGCCAAGTCCTTGACTCCAAACCTCAGAAGAAACCCAGAAAAAAGGAACATTTTTGTTTGTTATTGAAGAACTTGTTAAATCGTAGTCATGCAGAGATAGCGCCACCTATCTCAAACACAATGGAACAATGGTATTTAACCATATTTGGGATATATCATAAGAATAAGACCTTACAGATTTGCTTTGTATTTGACTCCTCGACCACATACCAAGATGTCTCCCACAACAGTGTCCTCCTCACAGGACCTGACCTCACCAACAGCCTTCTCGGTATTCTCATTTGTTTTCGCAGGGAAATAGTGACCTTTGTAGCAGACATTCAACAAATGTTTCACTGTTTCGTCGTTACAGAAGAACATAGGAACTTCCAGCGGTTTCTCTGACACATTGAAAACGACTTAGACAAACCATTGACTGAATACCAGATGAAGGTACATACATTTGGCAACGCCCCCTCCCCGGCCATAGTGACGTTTGGCCTTCGGAAATCGGTCGAAATCAACAAGCAGAGATATGGTTAGGACGTATATAAATTCGCCAACAACAATGTTTACGTCGACGATGGCCTATCGTCCCATCCTGATGCCGAATTAGGGATCGACCTCCTGAAAAGAGCACAGAAATCCCTCCTTGAGGGAGGCATTCTCCGACTTCACAAAATATCGTCAAAATCCCGCACGGTCATGGACGCTTTTCCCTCAGACGATTTAGTCCAAGACCTTCAGGACTTGAACTTCGACTCTGAATCATCCCCGCTTCAGAGAAGTCTGGGAATATACTTGATATCGTGTCTGACGAATTTACGTTTCCTCAGAGGAAAAACCCATTCATTAAACGAGGCGTCCTGTCCACAATTAACAGCCTTTATGATCTCATTGGCTACCTATCCCTGTCATTTGCGGCAAACTATTCCTCAGGAAGTTGATGAACGCCAAGAACTTGGCCTTGGACGATCCCCTAACTCATGAATCGAAGGGTGAATGGGAGACCTGGAGTGACTCTTTGCGCAAGTCGGAAGACATTCATATTCCTCACACGTACACTGACAACCCTCGCAGCGAGGTCAGAAGGGAACTGCACATATTCTCTTATATTCTCTTCTGATGCCTCTATTGAAGCGGCGGTAGCGTATCTCTGAACTTTCGACTATGAGGACAAGATTCATATCACTCATGTATTAGGAAAAGCTAACGTTGCGTGCATGGAAGGACATACCATACCCCGCCTTGAATTGTGCTCCGCCGTCCTTGCTACTAAAATCATGCAAACTGTGTTGGACAACTCTGAAATTGAGTTCGACGCTGTTAAATTGTACTCCGTTAGCATGGTGGTCCTTGGGTACATCCATAATCAACCAGAAGAATCTAGGTCTACTTTGCTAACAAGGTAGAACGCATCAGAAGGATCACTACACCAGTGGCTGTAGATTAGCACCGACCAGAATCCTGCCGATTGGGGTACATGTTCCATTCCGTCAATGAAAATTCAAGAGAGTGTCTGGCGGAAAGGTCCTCCATTCCTAACAGTTTCTAATCTCGTGACAGAAAACCCGGAGGAGTAGAATTGGTCAACGAGGACTCTGACATAGAAATCAGGCCCCTGGTCAGGGTTGTTAAAACCAATGTATCGCAGAAGCCAACCACCAACCTCGGCTCGAATCGGTTTGAGAAATTCTCCGACTGGATCGCGCTGATACGTTGCATATCTATCCTCAAACATGTCGCTAAATCTTTCAGAAAGAAAACGAATCCGAACAGCACTCAACATACCACTGCTGATCAGGACTACCGGGATTACGTCCCTCTTCACCCGACCAAGAACGTGATTTTTATGGAAACTCAAAAGGATTTCTATATGGGTGTGTTCATCATTTCGCTTTCACCATACATTGATTCGAACGGTGTCATGAGAGTTGGAGGAAGACTGAACAGACTTATGGATATTTCGGATCAACTGAACCACATTATCATTCCTGGTAAAAGCCACGTGGGCAAGCTCATTGGTCGATACTACCATGCATCCACCAAACACCAAGGTCGACATGTTACGGAGGGCGCTGTGCGTTCAGTCGGATTTTGGATAGTCGGATGTCAACGCCTCGTAAACTCGATTATCCACTATTGCGTAAAATGCCGTATTTTAAAACACCAATTAATGCGGTTTTTTATGCTAAGAGGTCAAATTATGTGTCTAAAGATGTCGGTGTCGGACTTACCATTGGCTCGTGTCACTCCTTCTGTGCCCTTCACGTTCGTCGGCCTCGATGTCTTCGGCCCCTGGCAAGTCACCTCGAGGAGGACCAGAGGCGGTCTATCCCATACCAAACAATGAGACGTCATCTTCATGTGCTTGGCTTCACGTGCAATCCACATAGAAGTTATTGAAGACAATACCTCATCGACCTCAACGCTCTTAGGATATTCGTTTCTATTCGCGGAGAAGTTCAAGAACTTTACTCGGACCGCGGTACCAACTTCGTACAAAGTTGTACAAAGGGAGTACTAACGACCTCAAGATAGATACGAATAATGGTTGAGACGGCCCAGTGAAGGAGTTCTTATATCGCAGAGGTATCACCTGGAGGTTTTTTCGCCCCACTCCTCCCATATGGGAACGGATGATGCCTACATGCTGCTAGAGCACAACAACAAAAACCTGACCCACGAAATGCTAATTACATGAATGTATGAAGTGTGTGCCATTCTCAATACGCGACCTTTCATCTCCGTATGAAATTATTCCGACTCTCCTCAGGTACTCAGCTCTTCGCCCTCCTTACGCAGAAAACTGGCAGAGTAGAAAAGCCTGTCCAGGAACTTGGCATCCGCGACATGTATAAGGCCCAATGGAAGCATGTCCAGATCCTCTGAAATTCCTTCTGGTGGCGTTGGCAAAAGGAATACCTACACACATAACAGGGACGCAAAAAGTGACAGTCTAAACGTCATAATGTCAAAACTGGTGACGTTGTTCTGATAAAAGACAAACACACACCTAGGAATGACTGGTCTGTGTCTGGAGTCGTCGACACTTTCAGCGTAGAGGATAACCTTGTCCGTAAGGTTAAGGTCAATGTCATCAGGGATGGAACCACCTCCTACTACATCCGCCCAGTTATGGATGTGGTACTGAATCTTAGTGAGTGACTTGAAATCAACTTATCATCATCTAGAGTGTTGTGAGGACTTTCGCGCTTTCCAGAAATGTTAAAGGACTTTCGCGCTTTCCAGAAATGTTAAACCTTGTTTACCGTTTTATATTGTGTATTTGTATAGTATAGTGGTAATTGCTATTCACAATCAGGTGGGAAGTGTCGTGTCTCACCCCTACGTAAATAATCTAAATTCCGGAATACTTATTACGGAGTCCGGGTCCGGAAGTAGATTTTTATTACCGACCGCACAAAAAGAAGGGGAAAAAGAAACCTCATGTTTTGGACAGAATATTAAACATTATTTACAACAGAGTCTTTTGTAGTCTAAAGGGTAATTACAAACTATAATTGTGAATGATACTCTATTAGATATTATCTCATTTGTGTAATTTACATTTCTATTATCATGCCGCGTTGTTTACCTATATTAACTTAATTCAGCGTCGGCTGAAAGCATGTGTTACACACTACTGTAAGGTAATACTTTGTTTGTTTCTGTTTACAGTTAATTACTCTGTCTCAGGACAGAGTTGCTGACAATCAAGAGAAATTGAATAAAAGATTAGAAAGCTCAGAACCCAGACTTCGTCAGAACATTGAGGTTGGCATTCCCCATGTTTTTCTGCTATTTTAGATAGTCAATCATTGTTATATAATCTTCAAATAACATTTGAAAATCATAGGCATAAAGAACAGATGAATTTGTGCTCATGTCTCTTTAAGGGAAACTTTCAGCCAACTATTAGGTAATTCATCAGATGATCCTTCTGCAAAATATTGATTTTTGTAGTTTACATTTGACAGCATCTTGCTGAAAAGGCAGTTTGATCTTTTACGATCAGTACAAACACATTCGGGAACTATCACGAAGACACAGGTAAGTAGTTGCAGTCAACATTACTTTACCAAATTCGATTGGTTTAAAGTGTTTTAATTAGAAATCGCTTTGATCGGGGTTTTTTTAAGGAACAATTCAATGAGGCTAATTCTATTACATAACCACGAAGCAAAATATGACATAAATGTATTGTTCTATATTCCTTATGAAACATATAAGAAGAAATATTGATACATTCCACGACATTCAGATTCAAATTCATTTGACATTCAAATAAACATGTATGTTGTACCCATACCCGAGCAAAACACACGTACATTAATCAAATGCAATACATAACCGTATATAGGAGTTAGTGAAATATATTTAGACAAGAATATGCACTTAGTAACGTAAACACAGTACAGAAAGAGCTATTTGAGTTGTTCTAGACATTTTTTTTACTAAACAGGCAATGGCCAGGGTTCGACATACATGAAGTCCGACCACAATGTGTAATGACAGACAGCAAGCGAGTTTGAACATTTCACATACATTTCACTACAGTGGGCTTTTCTGGCATATCACAGTAAAATCAACTAATCTTATTTCCATTTGAACTGGTTTGTTTCCAAAATATATGCAAATTTTAATGAACTCTTAGACTGCAATGTCCCTTTAATCGATATGTATTAAAATTATTTACATGAAAAATTAGATCTCGTTCTCGATCGTCACATATTAGCAATGTAAAGTTGAACTTGTAATCACGTTCATTTATATACCAAAATTTGGAGGAGTGTCAATTTGAGCCCTCTGGTGGCCATGGCCGATAGGCATTATTTTTTGTTTACAGATACCCGGGAGTTAGGACATCATAATATGACATAATAATTCAATTTTGCTTGTTACGAGCATTTTCATTGGCTTAAAAATTTTCGTTATCAACCATAAAGGAGAAAATGGCGCCGCCGGTTGTAACGTTGCTTCTGATTTGCTGAGATGACGGCGTAATGATTTCATAGACAAAAGAGTCCCAAAATGAATTTTGAATATTGAAGAGATTATCTTTAGTAAATTGAATTATAAGGATTAACCTGAATAGATTTTTTATGTTATGGAGATATAACACAAAAAAAAAGACTTTACTCTCATCATAAACCGCTTCGCGGTTTATTTAGAGTACACTCAGATTATGTGAGTCCCTTGTGAGTTATGGGGGTTTAAACAGGAGGGACAATTTTCTGTTTTGTCCAGTTTTGTTTGAACTTAATGGTTTTTGAATAATTTTTCACGAATTATAAACCATTTACGTGTGAAAGAAAACATGTTTTGGAAAATATAACATATTGTCAAAAATAGGTCACAGTGACCCAATTTTGTTAAATGTCAACTAGTCTATTCAAGAATATAATTCATCAGATGCGATGATATAAGTATAATATAACTTAAGGCAAGAATATCATGGATGAGATGGGATCGGGAGGGGGAGCAAGGGGAGGGGGATGGAGCGGTAAGTGAGATTTGTATTTTTTTTAAACACTTATTAATGTTTTTCTTATATTCAGAGGGTCATATACGAGCTCAAATATTTTGCCACACAATTTTGAAATGCTTTAATGATTTTGTAAATGTTTTAAATGTGCATTTTAAATTTTTAAAGAATTACTTCAAGATAATCTGTCCTTATACATAAAAATCAAACAAAACGGGGAAAAGGAATTGATAGTTTCAAAATACCGAAGTTGTCTCCCCTGACCTTAAATATTTGATGGAAATATTTACTACCTAGTATATCAATTATTTGCAATTACAAATATCAATTTATTTTGAATGGATATGAATGATTGAGAGGTAATGATGAATAAATGATGAATATACCTGTAAATAATGTGAAAGCGGTGAAATCTTGTGTTCAAGATTAGAATAATCTATTTAAATATGGAAATGTGTTTGCAAGTCCTTCTGTAAAAGGAACATAATGTTATTTATATGTCTGTTGAATATAAAAAAAAATGGAAAAAAAAAGAAAAAACATTTTTTTAAATGTGCATTATATTATAAATAATAACATTCTTTCAAAAGTGATTCGTTACAGAAAAATGATACTATTCAAGCCAGTTTATCTTACTTCTGAACAATACTTTTATTATTTTTTATTATATATATTATTATTTGTTTACCTCAGAAATCAAAATCTCCCCCGTGCTCCCCTCCCCAATCCCACCTCGTCCACAGTATTCTATGCCTAAGTGTTTATATGCAAATATATTGCTTGCTCATTTCAATTTAATATGATATATAACTTCTGGTATATCATGGCACAATATGAAGTATTCTTGCATAGTTGTTATTTTACAAAATTAGGTCAATTTGACCTATATTTTGATACTAAGTTATATTTTCCAAAATGGTTTATTTTCATCTGATGAATGCATTATTTTTTATGAAAAAAATATTCAAAAATATCAATTGGTTCCAAAAAAACGGACAAAACAGAAAATTGCCCCTCCTGTATACCCCCATAACTCACAAGGGATTCTGACCTGACCTTAATAATATGTCATATCATGATGTCTAAACCCTCTAGTATCTGTAAACACAAAAAAATAATGCTTATCGGTCATAGCCACCAGAGGGCCTAGGGCCCAAATTGACACTCCTCCTTTGATTGCACAAAAATAATTACGTTTACGTTAAGCTGACAATGCAAGTTTAAAACATTCGTGTTGAACTATTTCCTTTCAAATTGTTTGCAAATGGCTCTTAAATATCGCCATTGTTTCTTAGACAATTTGCGGACATTTATTTCGTTTGAGACACCCAGTTATCGATATTAAGGATGTATTCCTCTGAGAAGTGGAAAAAAATTTGTATTAAACTTGTATTCTCATATAATTTTTTGGAAAAAGAAGTTCATACCATAGAACAATATTGAAGAAAAAATATGTCCTTGTGGTCGTTTTTGTGCTTTTGTCACTCAAAGATACCTAGTTGCAACGTATTAGATTTTGTGGGAGATTTGCCGTTTTGATCATATACACGAGAGATAAAGCCATAATTTCCCAATGAGGTGTTTGATATCTATGAATGTTTGCAGAATTTATTTTCAAGTGGTCTTCTTTAAAAATATACCAGTTATGATAGATAAGACTCATAAGTAAAACTCAGAAAAGCAACTTATATGCTACCACTAAACTTTAATTTTAAGCTTCAAAATGCACCATTTTCGGCAATTTTTACAGAAAAAGTTCTGGTATTAACCTTTTGTAAATATTTTGCATATCAATAGAAAGAAAATTACTCTTTTAAATCAGCCAGAAAAATGGGAGGTCCATGTGCTTACTTTTTGTCCCATTCAAATATATGTTATATTTCAATATTTTAGAGTAAAAAATAAAAGTACTCAAATTACCGTTAAATGAAAAAATGAAGTGACAATGGTATCTCATTTCACACATTAATGCTCAATATTTTAATTATCACACACTTAGAAAAGATTTACAGCAAAAATGAGCTCTTTACCGCTATTTAAGTTAAAAGTGGTTAAACATTGGCTCTACTCAAAGCGAAAAAAGACACATTTTCAAAATGGCCATCAAACGGTCATTTTTTTCAATTTTCTTGTACAAAATTTACTAAGAATAGACATGTCATTTTTGACAAAATTTGCACCTGACAACATGCTACAGATGTTGATTAATTGTATTTGAAACCTTTTAACTTCTTTGATCTATGTTGAAAGGAGACTTCAACGGGATTGAAACGTCAGAGGTCTATATCCTTAATACAAATATAATGTAACTATAACGTCATACTTTGCAGACAAAAACATGCGAGATTCGCTCATACATTAATGACGTCATGCTGAATATATACACATGAGGTAGATGACCCTCAGTATGCGGAGATATAATCAAAAATGATATTGAGCTATCATGCATTTTATTGATTTTTTTTCTTTATCCCATGAGAGCACTAAAACGTTTTTGTTGTAATGAAAACCACAACATAAAATTGAGTCGTATTTATACGAGGCGCCGATTGGGACTTTATCTTTTTGTAATATATCAATTTTGTGTATTTTGTCATAACGAAATCATTTTTGTCTTACAAAATTATCTTTCAGCACACAAAATTAATTTTTATCTCAACAAAATTCATTTCTGTCATGACAAAATTCACTTTTGTTAGACAAAAGTGAAAATTGAACACAAAATTCAATTTTGTCTACACAAAATTCATTTCTGTCATGACTAAATTCATTTTTGTGGACGAAATTGAGTTTCATTAGACGAAAGTGAAAATTGAACACAAAGTTAAATTTTGTGTCTCAGAAGTCAATTTTGTCACCGAATCTAAATATGGATATATGCAAATGAACTGTCTCATCACGATTTTGTGACGAGGCCTCTCATTGGATATAGTGACCGTTGGTATTGCAGGCGCAGACGGTGTTACATTATTTATTACATAATGGATAGGCTGCAAGAGTTTTTGGAGAAAGCACCTGTGTTTGTATCATCCTTGTCATTCTTGTGGATATTTAATATACTTACTTTAATCAGCAGATTATGTCACGACATGAAAGGCGCATGCTCTGGATTATCATGTATGAGGGCTAGTAGAAGGGGAGAGAGGATACGATATCAAAAACACACCGATTACGTACATACAGAAATGGATACTCAATGGAATATAGTCTTTCAAGGAAATGCACATGAATTGTCATAAGCGTAATGATTACGTACCTATTCAACAAATATTCGTTCATTATATCACAACTTTCAAGTCCGGTTACCCTTCGCCAAAGATTGAGCGAACTGTAAGCGTTTCAACCAATCGGTTAGCAACTTACAAGGTCAAAATTAAAGGTCAAACATGGACTCATTTGCATACTAAACTGACGAAAATGAATTCTGTCGAGACGAAATTGAATTCCGCCGAGCCAAAAATAAATTTTGTCGACAAAAATGAAATTTGTCCACCGAAAGATGATTTTATTAAACAAAATTTAGTTTTGTCATAAAGGAAATGAAGCTATTAATATAATTTAACATTTTTGTAAGACGAAAGTGATTTTGTTACGACAGAATTCAATTTTGTGTCACGAAATTGAATTTTGTCTACAAAATTGAATTTCGTCATGACTTTTGTCCACTGAAAAGATCGTTTGTATAACAAAACTTTCTTTTGTAATATATTATAAATTTTGTTAATCTGGACTTATTTTTGTTGAACAAAATTTATTTTTGTCTACACAAAATTGGATTTCGTGTACAAAATTACAAGTGTCCCATTTGGCGCCCGTATATTTATTGATCGGACTTCTAATAAGACAGCACTGCTTTGATTACCTATGTACGTATACTTATACATATGATCTTGTTATTGCAGGAAAATGCTATTCCGAACCGCTGTACCATTTGTTTCGAGTTGAAATAATAAAGATAAGATAATAAGAAATTTATTCATATATTGAAAGCAATATTCAAATCTTTCGACAGCTGTCTCTAATAAAATAAAAAATAATTCTTAGTGCTACATGGAACATATAATATAAATGGCCAATGGGGGTTAGAACGAAGATACGTATACCTTTTGGCCGGACACGAAATGGTACTTATATGTCATAGTAGAGCACTGCCTTAGAAAATCACTCGGGCCCAATTTTCTATAACTTTGTTGTATGTTTCCAATTATTTTAAGCGTATACATGCATTTATATATTTTTTTTTGATGGTTCATAACAGTAGGCTCCGAGCCAATCACTGATGGCATGATCAAATTTCATTGGTATAAAGTTTGTAGTTTATATTTAACAGCATCTTGTTGGAAAAAAAAAAAAAAAAAACAAAAAATAAAAAAAAATAATAAAAAAAAAAAAAAAAAAAAAAAAAAGAAAAACCAGCTGACGCAAAAAAAAAAAAAAAAAAAAAAATAAAATGAAAAAAAAAAAAAAAAAAAAAAAAAAAACACATATACCAAAAAAAAAAAAAAGATTTGTACAAACACAACCACGACCCTTACGAGCTTCTGTCCTTCCCGCCCCCCCTGACTCGAAGACACCCCCCCCCCCATCCCCCCCCCCCCCCTCCGGTAAGTAGTGACCCCCCACCCCCATACCCCCCCCCCCTGCCCCCCCCCCCCCCGCCCATTTGACTTCACGTCCAAGAACCTCAATTTACCATCCCTCCCCTCCGACTAATTTGGTTCCCCCCCCGCCGCCCCCTCCTGCCCCCCGCTCGCCCCCCCCTCCCCCACCTCCACCCCCTGTTTCCCCGCCCCCCCTCCAAAGCGCCCCCCCCTCTTCCACCCGACTGCCCCCCCCCAATGCTCCCCCGTTCCCCACCCCCCCCCCTCCGCCCTCGCCCCGCCCCCCCCCCTCGGCCCGGTTCCCAAATAACCCCCCTCCACCCCCTCCCCCCACCCCCCCCCCCCCCCCCCCCCCCCCCCACCCCACTCCAACCCCCCCCACCCTACCTCCCCCAATACCCCCGTGCTGCCCCCTTTCCATCCCCCCCCGCGCGCGGCCCCACCCCCCCCCCCGACCTCCTGCCCGCCCCCCAACTGACCCCCCACCGCCTGAAACCCCCCACCCCCGCCACCCCCCCCCCCCCCCCCCCCACCGCCCCCCCCCACCCCTTTGTTTTCCCAAACCTGTCCCCTCCCATTTATCATCACCCCCCCCCCCGACATTCACACTCAAAGTTATTAACCCCCACGTCTAGAGTGTCATACAAACACCACCTCGTGTTGGAAAGTGCAAGTGTTACATATACTGGGTAACAACTCTAGCTACGCCCCATCCTCAATAGTGTTCTAGAGAGTCACGTTAGCATATAAGTGAACTGAAATACAGATTTTGACATTTAGTGGAACAGGTGACAGCATGATATTTGGACCGACAGGATACTCGATAGAGATTTGATCGTGTATTATGGCAAATTTGAGTGAAATAATGTTGTGGTTTTAGGGCTGGTTATAGAATGTTGAACACCATGATACGTGAAGCTCGGTGCAAGATTTTGCAATTTTCGGGAGCACGATCCATGTCCAAGTTAGACAACTTACAATGTATATTTGCCGTATGGTGTGTCATTTCCAAAAATCAGCAGGCCGATTTTCAAATCTGTTCGTGGTGGAGTGCTTATGGCATTAAAGCTAGCAACAGAGACAGTTCCGGTTTAGCTTGAACCTTTGAAATAATCAAGCAGAAAATGGATCACTCGTGGGCTCCTGTGGCTCAGTGGGTGCCCAAAAAACTGTCCATACCAATGGACTGTTTCCATTCTTTTGGGTCGCTATTTACTGTCAAAAGAACCCTCGGGATTTTGAGGCACTATGAATATATATACCGAAATACGAAGCTGGCGTCAAAACAAAGCAGACTGGGTGCTTTTACGATGTCTCCTTTTTCGGCTAATTTTAGCAGAAAACAATGTTATCATTGGACCGAGTTGAATGGAAGCTCTGCATGGTGAGGCTATAACCCCAAGTCCACAGGCACAAACAAAGGCGCTGTCCAGTGTCGTACCCTAAGGCACCTCTGTTGAATTTTTTGAATGGCAGTTACTAGCAATGGATAGCGCGCGATAGTTGCTTTCGGATTGTTGCCATCGACTAAACAATAACCGTTAATTGTAGTTGTTCCATAAACCGGATATACAAAGATAAATAAAACACCTCCATACAAACCTTTTAACTACAATGCATACCTATTTTGGTAAAATAGAAATTATATTTCACTAAACCTGTACACAGGCTTGACGTCGGTGACCATCCTCTAAAGGAATTAGTAAGCCAGAGCCTAACTGCCAATGTAAATACTACAAATTATCATACATTGGGTCTAGTAGCAACATATAGATACTGTTCATTGGCAATGCAAATATTGATACAAAACACATTATATTGTTTCCTCAAAATTAAATGTTAGGTGAAACTTCTGTGATTAACTATCTTTTGTTGAGTAAAACATACAATCATTACTGTCTGGTTACTAAATTTTGCAAGTGTAAAATTTGGCGATTAACTGTTTTGGACTTATTCGCGGGGGATTATTTTCGTGATATATCTGTCTGGCCTTGTAAACTCCCATTCCTATGACAGATTATAATACGTGAAACCATGATTTTGATTATTTTCGTGAGGTATGAAATTTTGCGATTTTGAATGGACCCGCGAATTTAGCAAAATAAAAATCCCCGCGAATATAAGCAACTGTACAGTATTAATCAACTCGTTGACATCTCCAAAACATGAGATTTGGTTTTATGGACAACAAGTTTGAAAATGGTATCGAAGTGAATACCTTTAGGAAAACTACGCAGTTCCGTTAGACAATGACATTTGAACTGGAACTCAAAGTGAAGATGGAAAATCGAAGGTTTCTCTTTTTATAAGGTACCTTCCAGTGTGTTCAAAGTGTCTCCTTTTCATGTTATTGACCTGATAACATTAACACTCAATTCTTTTAAATTATTACTCTGGACACTTTCTTAATGCTGTCACGGTATATTCTACAGGAAAATATGGCAGATGAACTAAAGCAGACATTGGTGGCCGGATTGGAGTCAAGTCCAAAGTATATACCTTTCTCGTACGAATACGACGAAGTTGGATCAAGGCTTCAAAAGGACAATAACGATTTTAATGACGGCTATTATTTAACTGCAAGTGAAACATGGATTCTGCAACACAACGTCCAGGTAACTAACACCTTATAAATCTAGCAAATGTAAAGATTTTATGTAAATGAAGCGTAAAGTTTGTATCTAACTTTAATTTGATGAATTGCACATTCTGTAGATTACTCTTCACAAGAAAATGTTGCATTGTGATTTTTTCGATTTATGTAATCTTCCTATGCTTTACCAAGGATTAATAGTCCTACTGAACTACTTTTAGAATGAGAAATATATTATCTACCATGAGGTACTTGAAGTTGTTTTTTTAGAGAGAGAAGGTCTTAAATAGATAGTATTTTTTCTATTTGATGTTGCAGGATATCATCCCGGATGCTCCCAATGACTTGACCTTGGTTGACCTTTGTAGTGGTGACTGCTCTAAGACGCGGTTTGTTATCGACGATCTGATCAAACGACAGAGCACACTGACATTTTATCCCTTGGACATTTCAGGAGGTATAGTCTAAACGCGGAGGGGTATGACCCAACATTTTCTGATATAGGTTTTTTCTCTGTTGATTGTTCATCTATAGGTTGTGTATAATGAGATCCGGGTGGATGTGGAGTTCCTACCCTTGGACAATTCGAGAAATTCAAGATGGTGAACAAGATGGCTGCCAAATTCTTTAATTAAGCATAACTCTTTTAGTATTTGTCTTAGACGTATGGTTTTGTTGTCTAACCCCATGTTTTTGATATCAATTGAGCACAGCAAAAATAATGTTGAATGCCTAAATAATAGAGAAATCCAAAATGGCGTCCAAAATGGCCGCCAAAAAAGCGAAAAAAAGACATTATGTTTCCATTTGTAAACGAAACTGGTGTTATAGTCTGAATTGATGGTTTCATTTAGTATTATAATTTTAAGTTGTATATTGAAAACTACATATGAATAAATCGCAAAATGGCGTCTGAAATAGCATTCAAGATGGCCGTCAAACTATTCTAATTAGCCAGTTGTCCAGGGGGTCAAACCAAAAATTCTCCTATAAAGTTTTGCCTTTGTTGATTATATTCCTACTGGGGTATATGAAAATATCCATGTGGGTGTTGAGCTCTCTATTTGGGCTACACGAAATATTCAAGATGGCGTCCAAAATGGCCGCCAAATCACTAAAAATGCTATATTTACAAAAGTAACTGAATATTAGGTTGACTCTTTTGTTAATTTTCAGATATTTTGTAATCAATAGAAAACTCCAAAACAATTTAGTTGATTTTATAATTTTTTAATCAAAAAAACTCTCAAAACAGAAAGAAACAATGCCAGATAAGATGGTCGCTAAATTGGATTTTTCGGTGGCCATTTTGGACGCCATTTTGGATTTCTCTTTTATTTATGCATTCAACATTTTTTTATGAGCTCAATTGATTCCTTGACATCAAAAACATGGGGTTAGACATCAAACCAAACGTCTAAGACAAATACTAATAGGGAGCCGGTTGGTAGTTCGAGGAATACGGGATACGTGAATTTGAGTCATCAGAAGTTGATCATCGTCAGCTAAAACAGTTATTATGAATTAAGACAAACACTATATGTCAATGACATTTAAATTGCAGTGTTTAACAGCATTATACTTATCCATATAAGTGAGTCACAACCGTTATAAAAATGTAACATGATAGAAATGGATCAAAATAACTACACTGTATTACAAATTCTTCACCTGCATTTTAACCAGAACGCTCACTAATTAATATAAGATGGAAGCCATACTCATTGACGGCTTTGATAATAAAGGGTCGCCTGCACACACGTTATTACACAGGGTTATCTCCCTTCATTTATGTCTTGCAAATGTATTTTGATTCGGTTTCAAAGCATTATGATGTGTTTTGTGGTTCTTTGATTTAGCAATATGCGATACTAAATTGGGTCATGAATAATATGACTTGGGCCATAGACTTGCATGTTTCTGTATACCGATGGTCACTTTCAGACACTGTTTTTGTGAGGTCGTGATTGAATTGATAAGGTAACAGGTCTAAATCTGGAGAAGAGTGTTGGTAAATAGAGACCTCGAACTGGCCGAAGCGAACTATTATGGTAGAGATGTCTCGGTAACGTTGAGCAATGTTAATCATCCGTATATGTACAGTTAGAAAACTTTCTCGGTAAACTGGAAACGGAAATAAAAAGACCGTATTCAACGTCAAACTCTAGTGTGATTACAGATTATACACATAAAAAATATAATGTAAACATCAGTGAAAGATATACCTTAAAAGATGTTTTATGTGACACTACTGGTTCGAAATTTTAAGCCTGGTAACTGACAATAATTTTGAGATATATTTTGAAGCCGCAGTCTCGTATTTTTTGTATAAAGTTAAAGTAAAAGTCTTCAACACTATATAAAGTTTTGTTCTTGTTATATATTCAATGTCAAATATTTAGCTAATATCTAATAAGTCTAGTAGTACAGTCCGTAAATCAATACACTAAGAAATAAGAATGGAACACGTGCCATAGATAAGAGATCGATCAACCGATGGATCAAGATCAACTCTTTTGCTGTTGGAAACCCTTTATATAATTATCTACCTGTCATCTAAACTGCATACATAACAATTATATACATGTATAACTATTTCATAGCAGTTTGTAAAACCTACCAAACATAGATTAACCGATGCGCTCTCAGATAGGCTTATAGCCTACAATTATATGTTTAATGTAAAGTTGGATAAATTCTCGTATGCATGTTTCCTCTATATTAGTTTTTTTTTCAAAATACTACTTTGTATTGTTTTCTGAGACAAAGCTCCAAGAAAGGATAGAGTCAAATATAACACGAGCCAATAACACAATATGCGTTGTATTCATGCATATGTGATGAATGTCTATGTAGCTTTAAAGTTTCAGGGTCAAAATATTGATAACCTTGATATTTTTCAGAGTTTTTGTTGAAAGCAGCAACAAAACTAAAAAATGAATACGGCGACTCGCTGAAAATTCACCCGATAGTGTCTGATTACAAAGAAGGAATAGAACAATTAAGGTAGGTTAATATACAAATTAAATGTAGATCTTTCTAGGTCATTTTTACATTGAAATCACGATGTTGTATGACATTCAAGCATTGCAAATATTTGCGAATATTGTTCCTTATAAAAAAATACATTTGACAAACTTTGAACCCTCTATCATTTATAACCAAAGAGTAAAGAGGTCCAAGGGTATGATGGAATATAGAACTTTGGAGCTTTTATGTTATAAAACCATACATAAACCTATGAAATAGGTAAAAAAAACATTGTAAGAAGGTTTCGAAATTAAAAGCAAAAAACTTTGGAAACCTTCGTATTTGAACTTTTTACCATGCTTGTTGAATTTAATCGCGTTTGGATATGGCACTGCATGTAACCACCAATCTTATAACTTCCACCGAAGCGATTTACGTTTGCTTTGAAATCAGACCTGCGCAATGATACACATCTGTCTGTTTTCTATGTCTTATAGACAGATCAAAGGAACAAAGCTGATTCTTTGGATAGGGACGATCTTCAACCTTTCATACGAGGATCAAATTAGTACGTTGCGGCTCATCTCGACCATAATGACAGGTATGTGTTTTAAACATACATAAGGAGAATGCGTGCCTTACATATTGCTTAATACATTGGATTTCATAAGAGGCGGTTTATAGCGAAGTTTATAGCGAAGTTTGTTTGTTTGTTAATTTTTTGGGTTTTTTTTTTTTTTTTTTTTTATTATTATCATTTGTTGTCATTTAATTGTAATATATCCATATATGAGTGTTTATTTCATACGAAATTTTCTGAAACCAGTCATACAAATTCTTTTTGCTCATAAAGAATGATATCCTATTTCTGTTTTAGTCACGTATTTCCGTACAAGTGTATAGATAGCCATTATTTTCTTTAATGTGTTTGACACGTATAAAAACTCAGTTTTAACTTGCAGATCAATGTCGACTGGCATTTTCGGCTGATATCACCCTGAGTAGAGATGCTGTACTAAAGGCCTACAATGATGATGGCGGTAATTCTGTTTCTTAAACCATGGGATCAAAATTTTCAAAATACTGTTCTGTATGTGCAGTTTGTTCTACTTATAAGCTAAAAACATGGTAAGTAAATTAAAATAGCTTTGCGAGAGGTCCCTGTTACTATTACTGTTACGATGAAATGAAAATGGGTCATAACATTGTGCGGATGAAGTACTAAACCCATTTCGGCCTGGATAAGAGGGCACCATCGCCTGATAAAATTGTCTCGTGATAGGTTAGTGCCCATCCTATCCCTCAAAAATACTACATTGTAAGAGGCAATCTTATCTTTCATTAACAATTATCGAACAAATTGCACTGTTTTTAGATCATCTTTATCTTATTATTTTCAATTCTCTAATAAGTTGCACTATTTTGGAAGATCGCCTTCATGTTATTGTTTACAATTATGTTAAAAATTGCAATATTTTGTGAGACTGCCTTCATATTTTCGTTTACAATTATCTAACAAATTACACTGTTTTAGGAGATCGCCTTCATCTTCTCGTGTACAATAAAAAAAATTATCATTTAAGGCTATCTACGTAGATTAAATTTGAACGGAATTACTAGACTGAACAGGGAGGAGGGCAGTATGATAAACCTAGACAAGTTCTCGTATCATGTGGATTTCGTGCGGAACATAAATCCTGAATACATGAGTTATATAAGGACCTACATTGAAGCTAAAGAGGATGTCCAGTACTCTATACGTAAGTCTGACTCTAGCCAGTATAAATATGCTACGTATAAAGTATGTGGACATAGAACAGTGACGTCACATCATAAATTGCTACGCCACGGTGCATATTGTTTATAGACAAAATGATAATATCGATAAGTTATATATGCCATATACTAATCTATTTAAAACTATAAGGTTTGAAAAACTCAGCTGTGAGAAATCATTAAATTGACAAACATGTATGATGCCTTATAAACGTTAATTACAACACAGAATTTATGCATTGTAAAATTCTTGTGTGTATGCCTTATGTATGTTTGAATGAAAACATAACTTCAGAAATATCTTTCTAACTACTAATGCAATTGAAAAAAAATGTTTTTCAAAAAGCTTAAACCACCCCTTGGTTTTATGGTCTTACCATACATGCTCATTTCAATGCACTGAAGATTTAATTATAATGATGTTTGGAAATAATGCAAAAATATCATTTTCAGCTCTTATTTGTACTTATTAAAATAAAACGTATGCATTGTAAGTAAGTATTTTGTATTTTGATTCTCAAAATGTTGTTGGTGAATAACATAAAAAAGGTCTTCTTGATGCACGAGTATGAAAAAATGGCACATAAAACATAGGTCTTCTGTACACAACGTGTACGGCAATATCGACTTATCCAATAGCAACATAGAATGTATTACTGAACACAAGATGCAACACCATTTGATAAAAGCTGGAATTTGTACTTACAAATATAAAATTGCAATTTCAATCAAATCTAAATGAAAATGAAACCAATTTATATGGATACCTAATATATCTTTGAACTTGATATCAAACATTTGGATATCTTATTTTATATACAGCTGGCTTGGGTATAGACTTGGCGATGAAGAAGGGAGAACATCTTTACCTTCACGAAGGTGTTGGACTCAGTTGTAAATATACACTGGAACAGCTACAAACCATTGTCGAGAAAGCTGGACTTCGATTGGCTGGAACTTTGATAGACAATAAAAAGCATGCTGTTTTCTGTCAATGTGTAACTAAATAAAGAAAGATCGTTATCCTATTAGATCTGATTAAAGTTATTGAAACACTGGGTCTTCCGACACTGGAGTATTGACGTAAACTATACAAAATTATTGATAAACACGATGAAACACACAATGTTTAGTAGTTCACTGTATCAGTCAACTCGAGGGAATACCCACAAAATGTACAAGAGACAGGCCAGGTTGAACCTTAGTGATGAAGTGAGTTTATCAATGACCATACGTTATGGAATAAATTATATATTTCCTAAAATTAGATTGTTTAATCATTGTTTTATGAGATAGGAGAAAACGAAGGTCTAAATCCTCATACTTAAATAGATAGCAAGAGAATATGGAATAAAACACCGACACACAGTGAAGTACCTGGCATTTGCTGCACGTATGAATCGATTCCAAATCGCTGTCTAAATACTGAAAACTACCGCGCGTTCCTTTTGTCGATTCATACCAGTTGATAGCCTAAAAGAATTCGTATGGAATGATTCTTCTCGCAAATGGAATGGCGGAGTATCAGATAAATATCAAAATAGTCTATTGACAAGCATGATAATGGAGAAACGGTTAAACATCAAAATCAGTTATCAATTAAACATCAGAATAGGGTATAGGTTAAACATCAGAATAGGGTATCTGTTAAATATCAGAATAGGTTATCGGTTAAACATCGGAATATGGTATAGGTTAAACATCAAAATTGGGTATCGGTTAAATATCAGAATAGGTTATCGGTTAAACATCGGAATATGGTATAGGTTAAACATCAAAATTGGGTATCGGTTAAATATTAGAATAGGTTATCGGTTAAATATTAGAATTGGGTATCGGTTAAACATCATAATTGGGTATCTATTAAACATCAGAATAGGGAATCGGTTAAATATTAGAATTGGGTATCGGTTGAACATCAGAATTGGGTTTCGGTTAAATATTTGCATTGGGTATCGGTTAAACAACAGAAAAGGGTTTCGGTTAAACATCAGAATAGGGTATAGGTTAAACATCAGAATTGGGTATCGGTTAAATATTATAATTGGGTATCGGTTAAATATTATAATTGGGTATCGGTTAAATATTATAATTGGGTATCGGTTAAACATCATAATTTGGTATTGGTTAAACATCAGAATTGGGTATCGGTTAAATATCAGAATAGGGTATCGGTTAAACATCAGATTTGGGTATCGGTTAAACATCAGAATTGGTTATAGGTTAAACATCAAAATCAGGTATCAGTTGAATATCAGAATTGGGTATCGGCTAAACATTCAAATGCAATGTATATCGGTCAAAACAACCACATGGGATGAAGTACAACATTTAGATTGAGTACTTGGGCTTTCAAAATGAGATATAGATGAAGCATGTGAAATTATATGGTCATGTGATTGAATCCCACTCCGATTCAGTCTTTAACTCCAAACTGACTACAATTAGGACTGAAGAAGGCTACACCTCACATGATCCTAGTTGCTTTCCCTTCACCTTTAACTTTATATCTGAATTAGTCATTTTCAAAGTCATTACACTTCCAGTGTAATAGTTGGACAGCGGAAGAACCAACCTTCTCTATAGAAAATTGAGATATTGTTCTATTTTATAACTGTGATGGCATATTTGTACCATGAATGTCATTCTGTTTGGCGAGTAAGCAACAGACACAATAATAATGTCGTCAAGTGATATTAATATGACTTTACTGCAGTAATGTGACGTCTTATACACACTGGGAGGTGATTTTATCACTATTAAAGGGCAAAAGTTCCCATAGCACAAGGAACAACACTTGTACTTATCACAGTTTCCCTAAACATACGCGCACAAACCAGGGGTCACGGTGATCAAGTGGTTAATATGTCCCGACATATTACCACGAGACCTCCACCTCTGAGTCCCGTTTGCGGCAGTTGTACTGACCGCTGGTCGGTGTTATTCGCGAGGTGCTACGGCTTTCCTCCGCTATATAAAGCTGACACGTCATTAAATTACCCCGTCTGTTGATAGGACGTTCAACAACGAAACCAAACCAAACCAAAGCGCACTTACCTACTTCTACAAATAGGGAGACCAGTCTTATATGGTTTCGGCAATTAAAACCTAAATTATTTATTGATGAAGAAAATATAATATCAATAAATGAAATGTAAATCAACTCGCAATAATAAAAAACCTTAACGTCAGCATAGAATTCAAAATCAAAGGGAAATTACTTTATTCGCTGTAGCTATGATAGCAGGTGACAGCAGGTAGTTCTCAATGTTCTAGATATTTACAAGGATTTTTATTGAAGGACAATATTGAGCAACTAGGTAGGAGCTTCGGTAGGAATAATGAAGCATGGATTGTACACAAAATAGGTCACCCTACCAAGGCAGATGTTCAACATACTAATGCAATACTTACAGTTTTGACTCTTTTGTATAATTCAACAAATGATCAATGCATTTTAATAAAATATTGAAAAAATAAACATTGCAATTAAGCATTTCTATAAAATTTATTTTATATGTGGCGATAATGCCATGGCTGGTGAATGGCATTTGAAACGTAGGACAATCTTGCTTTAACTTATTTCACAAATGATATATTTATAATATCACATCATGCAATACCGTAAATCTAATGTGTTTAATGTGTTTCCTTTTATGATATATTGTGACAACACCACGTTTTGTCATAGTTTCGGTACGAATATTCTTCTATGTATATCACACTGTTTAAACAAGCAATCGGATAATTCATGCATCTATTATTGGAACTACTTACAAAGTTATTTCATGTATAAGTTGTCAGGTAATCGGTAAACCGAAACACATGTTCTCGATACTGGACGCAGCCATGATGTTAGTATGACAGCGGCGGAGCTGGCATATTACGGTAGTTTCGTATTTTTCCTGATGATTCGTAGTTTACATTGGAAACACTTCCGGCGTCTTAAATAGTTGCAGACGATAGTTTAATAATGATTATAAATATAAAGGTACGGGTGTTACCACAGTTGTGCTCTGTAATGTTTGGGTTTATCATTATCAAATAATATTTCACTTTGGTTAGAGATTTTCCAGCCAGCGATCCAGCATTTCCAGCAAATCCAGCAATCGCTGCACGCGCTCGGTTTCTAAACATTGCGTCATAACGAGTTTCAGTCAGTCTGCGTTCTGTCTCTGTCTGGGTCGGTCGTATATTGTTTAGGTGGGTGTATAGCGATGGACAAAGAGGTGTTTCCTCAGTTCCAAAGCTTGTCTTGTCTTTATGTATTAGGTTAGGTGTAGTTTATATGTGTTGGATGGGGACGGTTTTCCTGTATTTAAATGTAAAATTTCTGGGAATTTATTGTAAATATGTGATTTATTAAGGGAACAGTTTTACCGTTATTTTGTAACGGGATTTCTTACATTTCTGTTAGCTTAGGCTGGAATATTCTACAGTTGCATTATACATAGATTATTGAATCAGGGGGTTATTTCAAGGAACCTTTAGGAATTACTATAATAGAAGGGATTTATCTAATCTTTTGGTATTTTATTAGTACAGTTACTTTGGAAATAGACTAAAAGTTGTATTTTATACTTGGATTTATTCTGCTGAGAATATAGGAGTTGATTATTCCAAGTTGACAGTGGTTCTTAATTATTCTGTAAAAGAATGTTTATCATTTGTACTTGTAGTACAAATGTAATAGTAATGGTATAACTCTGAGATAGTTATTATTATTGAGCTTTAGTATGGAATAAATTATTTACTTATTGGATCAGATCTGAAACTATTAATTTATAACATTGTTACTATTTATTATCAAAGAATTGACTTAATACTTATTATCCAAATTATATAACTAAATAACAGATGAGACAAGTATGGAAGAATGAAAGCTATTTTATCTATATGTAAAACTATTTATTTATATGTCTCATAAATAAATGGCTAAGTTTGTACCTGTATTTTGGAATCCTGGTTGTTTCTTATAGGATTTATAACTATTCAGGTGAAATCATGGTGTAACTAAGTCGTCAATGGTTAGGGTAGTTAGGCAAGAGTCTTCTACCCCTAAAATGCTTAGGTGGCGGTAGCCGCGCTACCACTGGTTATTTTCAAGTCGGTTCTGGATATAGAGTCCTGACCACTTGACCGTCACAATATCTAAAATCAATATCAAAACTTTTATTTATTGTCCTATATTTTGTTCTAAATCTACAATAAAATGTTTATCGGAGAACACAATGTATAGATGCTATTAAGAGCATCATTATGCAATGCCTATTCCGGGAAGGTGGCTCTGTACAGTTGTGCAAAATGGCTGTTTGTTGCAAAAAAAATCGACATTGTTTCTTAGACAATGTGCGGACATTTATTTCGTTTAAGACACCTAATTATCGATGTTAAGGATGTATTCCTCTGAGAAGTGAAAACATTCTTCTATTAAACTTTTATTCTCATATAATTTTTTGGAAAAAGGACTTCAAACATATGTCCGTGTGGTCGTTTTGGTGCTTTTGTCACTCAAAGATATCTAGTTGTAACATATTGGATGTAATGGTAATTTTGCCGTTTTGACCATATACACGAGAGATAAAAGCCATAATTTTCCAATGAGGTGTTTGATATGCATGGATGTTCGCAGAATTTATCGAAGATAAGCCCAATAAAAACATAACTAATAAAACATATAATTACTTTTATTATTATTATTATTGTGGCGTAAATGGTCACGGCTCTATTTTATGAAGATTAAAAGGGAAGCACACAGGTTCAAAGACACAAAGTCAAAAGGGGGCAAAGTTCATAGGTTTCAAGTTCACAAGTTCAAAACTTCACAAGTTCAAAGTTCACAGGTTCAAGGACACAAGTTCAAGGTCACATATTCAAAAGGGCACAAGATGATCTGACCCTGGATACCCAAGAGAGTGTCAGCGGTCAAAGTTCAGTAGTTGATATCCTAAAATATTTGTCCCTGGGAACAGCGGACAAATAATCTAGACAAGTTGTAGTTGTGCGATGCGCTAACGCTAAATGGTAAAGATATGCGAAATGCATATTAGTCATATCTTTACCACCGCCACACCCTAGTGGGGGGAGCCGCACAAATACAACTTAAGCCGTGACCCTAACCCTATACTATTTTATTTTACTCCATGAAAGACTGCCCCCCTCCCAACACTACCTAATATGGTATTTACAAAATTGTTTCCTAACTTTGACATGAGCATATTGCCTTGACTTATTGTAATCCTTAAATACACTACTCGGGAAATACTGGACCCCCTTCCCCCCGGCAAAGTATTCACACCCCCTTGTAAACTATTTAGGAATATGTTGTTTCCTAACTCTGACAAGTGCACCTTATCCTGACTGAAAAAGGCTTCTGTAGCTTTAATATCTGGGTATTTTAGATAGCAAACCCCTAACCCAAGAACATCCCTTGCAACATCACTATTTAACCTACACCTACAAGCTTCCATTGCAGTTACATTATCAGAATATCTATACGACAAACGGGGTAGAACCTGTGAAAATATTAGTTTTACACCTGGAAACTGGGAATACAAAAACCCAATCACCCTCCGAAATACTGATCGAAGCTTTGCAATGGGAATTTTCCCTAAATCATTCCCTCCACAATGAAGCAGCAAGATGTTTGGATTTTCCGCTACAGATTGCAGGATCTTACTCTCTACCTGTTTGGATACCAAGGCCACCATAGCCCTGCCAGAAAATGTTGGCTCCCATTCTCTGCAATCCTAAGTTGAGACCCCCTGGTCTTGATCGTGCTGCAATTCCCGCTCTTTTAATTATAGAAGACCCCAGAAACCAAACTTCCAATCCTGAAATATCTTCAATACTGTGTTAGAATCATAGTATTATTTTGACATGCTCGATTACAGATCTGGAAATGTGATTATGGGGATACGGATATAATGACTATAACAATTAGATTTCCAACGACCTGCCTCTTTAATAACGTCAGCTGTATGACCAGCTTTAAATGCTGCAGAAGCGGCCCCAATCCGAAATGAATGCGTTTTAAAAGAAGCCGTATCCATATCTAGATACCTAAGAGCCTTTTGAAGAACTGATGAAAACTGGTATCTGGTAACAGGTTCCCCACTAAAGTGACACAACAACGGACCCCCCACCCCTGGTCTAACTTTCAGAAAAGCTTCCATGGCTTTCAAA
Source organism: Argopecten irradians (assembly GCF_041381155.1). Taxonomy (NCBI): domain Eukaryota; kingdom Metazoa; phylum Mollusca; class Bivalvia; order Pectinida; family Pectinidae; genus Argopecten; species Argopecten irradians. The sequence goes on along the minus strand of NC_091135.1, from coordinate 33,669,053 downwards.
GGACATATTTCATTATCAGACACCCGAAATTGAATTATAGTTCCCTTTCCTGATTGGTCAGTTTTGGTATATCTTAAGTGTACTTGTACATATTGGCCCTGTACCAATGTTACATCTCCCCTTCCTACAACATGACTTGGATTACCTCCCTTACACAAGCATAACTCCCCCACCCTAAAAAATCCAAAGAAGGCCATTGTAAATGCTGCATGAAAAAGTAAGGACTCAAATTTATTTAAACACACTAATGGCAGAACCTTAACAATCTGAGCTAGGATGGGTCCTGTAATAGGTAGCCTTGTATCTACCCTATGTTTTAGCCTTTTCATCCCCTCAAGAACTTTGCCTACTAAAAAATTCTGTGTCTTATCACACTTCCCCAATACTTTGCATTGGAACCCAATGCTAGAAATATAGGAGCGAGCCGTTGTGTCAGCTAACCCCCTAAGTGGCAATGTGGCAACAAAACTAACTAAGTGTTCAACCATCGGGGGCCAGACATTTGGCAGCCTATTAGACTCTCTGAATGTATCAAATGCTGACAACCCTGTACTGTATGACCTATGAGTATTCCTAGAAATAGAGGCCCTCAATAACCTATCTACTTCATCCTTGATAACAGCAGACGGAATTTCTCTGGAATTTGAGCTGGATGAGCTTGAGCTTGAGGCGCCACCGACCGGAACCGCCTCCACTGCATACGAGAAATAGAGTCTGGAATTACATTATCTAGACCAGGAACATGTTTTGCCTTGAAAATATTGTTATATTTCAAACGTTCTAATACAAATGGGCGCATAAGTTCCATTACCAACTTATCCTTAGAAGACTGAGCATTCAGGACACTGACTAACGCACTATCATCAATGTTAAATATTACCTTCTTATTCCCTAATATGACATACTGGTAAGTTGAGGGGCTGGTTCATTTCTTGCGTAAGGGCTTGTAGACGGCCTCCTTGTCCTCCCCATGACTAATTAGCCACTGCTCAAATAGAAATTCAATGTCGCATAACAAGTTAACACATTTTTTTTTAAATCATTAAAATAATTGTTTCTAAATAAAATATATCCAGTTGTTTAAGTCCACTGACATTCAATTAATAAATGACCAAAACCTTCATACCACGGGCCGTAGCCGACATGACCTAAAGGCCCAACATGGCAGAAAATTTCTAGCCATTATGAAACGGTAAAATATCGTGCTAATAGAGCATTACATTCGCTCAAATCAAATCATTACTGTAATTCGTTCTAAATAAATTAAAACAGTTTGCAAATTAAATGACATTCAAGTTAACCAATGACCAAAACTTTCATACCACGTGCCGTATTCGGCATGGCCAAAAGGCCCAACATGGCAGAAAATATCTAGCCATTCTACATCGGTAAACATCATACTTAGTAAAGCTTTAAATTCCCTCAACAATGCTTAAATGTAATAATAATAACCTAAATAAGATAATGTAATCAATATTTTTGTACCAACACCTTTTTCTACCAAATATTAAACAAACCAATTTCGTATGATTTCAATTGATTCCTTCAGCCGCACTGTTTTTCGAAAAGGAAGTCTAAGGAAAAACATGCGCTGTGCTTACTTCCTGTACAGTAAGGGAGATTACTCTAATGTCCCTTTTCCACTAATAGCATTAATCAAATATATTTAAGGTAAAAGGGGAACTACTCTAGCTGCCTTCCTACAATAACGGCATCTATTACCTATTCGAAAATAGATGGTATTATTTTCAAGTGGTCTTCTTTAAAAAAAATATACCAGTTATGATAAATAAGACTCGTAAACAAGACTCAGAAAATCAACATATTCTACCACTACCCCTTAATTTTAAGCTACAAAATGCACCATTTTCGGCAATTTTTACACTTTATAGAAAAAGGTCTGGTATTAAACTTTTGTAAATATTTTGCATATCAATAGGGAAAAAGGTTGCTCTTTCTAAATCAGTCAGATTTGCTTTTTGTCCCATTTGAATATATGTTATATTTCAATATTTTAGAATAAAAAATAAAAGTACTCAAATTACCATTAAATGGAAAAAAAGTGACAAAGGTGTATCATTTCACACATTAATGCTCAATATTTTAATTATCACACACCTAGTAAAGATTTACAGAAAATGAGCTCTTTGCCGCTATTTAAGTTAAAAGTGGTTATAAACTTTGGCTCTACTCAAAGCGAAAAAAAAGACACATTTTTAAAATGGCCGCCAAAACGGGCCATTTTTTTAAATCTTCGTATGAAAAATCTAATATGTATAATATAGAAATGTCATTTTTTGACAAAATATGCAACTGACAACTTGTTACATACATATGTTGATTAATTGTATTTGAAACATCTTAACTTCTTTAATCTACATATATATGTTGAAAACGAGACTTCAACGGAATTGAAACGTCAGAGGAATATATCCTTAATACAAGTATAATATAACTATATACCTTGCAAACAAAACTATGCCAGATTCGCTCATACATTAATGACGCCATGATTAATATATACACAAGGTAGATGACCCTCACTATGCGGAGATATAATCAAAAATGATAGTGAGCTATCATACATTTTATTGTTTTTTGGTTTTTTTATCCCATGAGATAACTAAAACGTTTTTTGTTGCAATGAGAACCACAACATAAAATTGAGTCGTATATATTTATCTGACTTCTGATAAGACAGCACTGCTTTGATCACCTCTGTACGTATAAAATGTACTTATACATATGATCTTGTTATGGCAGGAAAATGCTATTCCGAACCGCTGTACCATTTGTTTCGAGTTGAAATAATAGATAAAGATAAGATAATAAGAATTGTATTCATATGTTGAAAGCAATATTCAAATCTGTCGACATCTGTCTCTGATAAAATAAAATAAAAATTCTTACTGCAACATGGAACATATATTATAAGAGGCCAATGGGGGTCAGAACGAATATCCGTATACCAGGTACGAAATGTTGCTTATGTGTCATAGTGGAGCACTGCCTCAGAAAATCACTCAGGCACAATTTTCTATACTTTGATGTAGTTTTCCAATTATTTCAAGCGTATACATGCATTTATATATTATTTTGGCAACCAGAATCCTAACAGGGAGTCTAAATATCTACTTTACCACTCATTAGACTTCAAATTCATAATTTGTAGACTTGCGTATGATTTTCTTTCGAAAAGAGCACCATATTTATAAGTAAACAAATAATGTCTCGTTGTAAATTTGATATTTTATACGGTTTAGTTGTATTGCCTAGTAGGTAAGTGATATAAAGCAAGTACGAGAAAATGCATATAGACCTTTTAATAATGGTTTGCACAATCATTTCTTTACTTCATAAGCAGTAACAGTCACCGATTGTAGCTCTAAAGACGACACGACACCATTATCTGTCTATAAGTCTTTTAAGTTACAATATTACAGCTAAATGGGGACTGTGCTTCTATCTTGAATGTTTCAGTTACTGATTATGAATGGTTCGATCATCATCGATACTCCAGGGGTTCCGATCACTTACGTTCTCTAAACCCCTGGACTATCTCATTGTAAAACTGAAGGCAACTCAGGGGGAAAAATCTAAACCAATCACAGGCCTTCAAAATTTTCTTTGAGGACTACATCTAATAGAGAGCAACGCCCTTCTTTAAAACCACACAGTCAACTCACATGCGCACGCATTTTTGTTTTAACAAAGATTTTATTTTAGATGTCTTAGTAATATTCTCTGTAGTCGAGGCTGGCAACTCCCATTATTTAACCTACGGTAGCCAGCTTCACTTTAAACGATTAAAAAGCACATAAATGTTTATCTTTCATTCAACGTATCATTCAATGCCAATACTTATACATAATTGGAGAAACACGAGAAAAAACATCGCAAATTCTGACGATTTTCCTAACTACTAACTATTCTAGTCCAAAATCTCATTTGCATACGGGATTTACAGGTCATGTGGTTACAAAATGATGTTTGGACGTCCGGTTCGTGTCGACATCCTTTTTGCGACGGAATCTGTTTGAAATCCACAACTGAGTATATGTAGACGATTTTTATGTGTTGTTTTTCAATGACGTTGGTAATTAATGTACTATTTTATATATGCACATGCAGTCCTATATTTCACGACATTCTGTCAATATTTTACTAATGTACTATTTTATATATATGCACATGCAGTCCTATATTTCACGACATTCTGTCAATATTTTACTATTTTACTAATGTACTATTTTATATATGCACATGCAGTCCATTTCACGCATTCTGTCATATAATGTAATTTATATATGCAACACCTATATTCACGACATTCTCAATATTTTACTAATGTACTATTTTATATATGCACATGCAGTCCTATATTTCACGACATTCTGTCAATATTTTACTAATGTACTATTTTATATATGCACATGCAGTCCTATATTTCACGACATTCTGTCAATATTTTACTAATGTACTATTTTATATATATGCACATGCAGTCCTATATTTTTCACGACATTCTGTCAATATTTTACTAATATGTACTATTTTATATATGCACATGCAGTCCTATATTTCACGACATTCTGTCAATATTTTACTAATGTACTATTTTATATATGCACATGCAGTCCTATATTTCACGACATTCTGTCAATATTTTACTAATGTACTATTTTATATATGCACATGCAGTCCTATATTTCACGACATTCTGTCAATATTTTACTAATGTACTATTTTATATATGCACATGCAGTCCTATATTTCACGACATTCTGTCAATATTTTACTAATGTACTATTTTATATATGCACATGCAGTCCTATATTTCACGACATTCTGTCAATATTTTACTAATGTACTATTTTATATATGCACATGCAGTCCTATATTTCACGACATTCTGTCAATATTTTACTAATGTACTATTTTATATATGCACATGCAGTCCTATATTTCACGACATTCTGTCAATATTTTACTAATGTACTATTTTATATATGCACATGCAGTCCTATATTTCACGACATTCTGTCAATATTTTACTAATGTACTATTTTATATATGCACATGCAGTCCTATATTTCACGACATTCTGTCAATATTTTACTAATGTACTATTTTATATATGCACATGCAGTCCTATATTTCACGACATTCTTCAAATCAATATTTTACTAATGTACTATTTTATATATATGCACATGCAGTCCTATATTTCACGACATTCTGTCAATATTTTACTAATGTACTATTTTATATATGCACATGCAGTCCTATATTTCACGACATTCTGTCAATATTTTACTAATGTACTATTTTATATATGCACATGCAGTCCTATATTTCACGACATTCTGTCAATATTTTACTAATGTACTATTTTATATATGCACATGCAGTCCTATATTTCACGGCATTCTGTCAATATTTTACTAATGTACTATTTTATATATGCACATGCAGTCCTATATTTCACGGCATTCTGTCAATATTTTACTAATGTACTATTTTATATATGCACATGCAGTCCTATATTTCACGACATTCTGTCAATGACGTTGGTACTTAATGTACTATTTTATATATGCACATGCAGTCCTATATTTCACGACATTCTGTCAATATTTTACTAATGTACTATTTTATATATGCACATGCAGTCCTATATTTCACGACATTCTGTCAATATTTTACTAATGTACTATTTTATATATGCACATGCAGTCCTATATTTCACGACATTCTGTCAATATTTTACTAATGTACTATTTTATATATGCACATGCAGTCCTATATTTCACGACATTCTGTCAATATTTTACTAATGTACTATTTTATATATGCACATGCAGTCCTATATTTCACGACATTCTGTCAATATTTTACTAATGTACTATTTTATATATATGCACATGCAGTCCTATATTTCACGACATTCTGTCAATATTTTACTAATGTACTATTTTATATATGCACATGCAGTCCTATATTTCACGACATTCTGTCAATATTTTACTAATGTACTATTTTATATATGCACATGCAGTCCTATATTTCACGACATTCTGTCAATATTTTACTAATGTACTATATTTATATATGCACATGCAGTCCTATATTTCACGACATTCTGTCAATATTTTACTAATGTACTATTTTATATATGCACATGCAGTCCTATATTTCACGACATTCTGTCAATATTTTACTAATGTACTATTTTATATATGCACATGCAGTCCTATATTTCACGACATTCTGTCAATATTTTACTAATGTACTATTTTATATATGCACATGCAGTCCTATATTTCACGACATTCTGCTCAATATTTTATAAGTACTATTTTATATATAGCACATGCAGTCCTATATTTCACGACATTCTGTCAATATTTTACTAATGTACTATTTTATATATGCACATGCAGTCCTATATTCACGCATTCTGTCAATATTTACTAATGTACTATTTTATATATGCACTGCATCCTATATTTCACGCATTCTGTCAATATTTTACTAATGTACTATTTTATATATGCACATGCAGTCCTATATTTCACGCATTCTGTCAATATTTTACTAATGTACTATTTTATATATGCACACATGCAGTCCTATATTTCACGACATTCTGTCAATATTTTACTAATGTACTATTTTATATATGCACATGCAGTCCTATATTTCACGGCATTCTGTCAATATTTTACTAATGTACTATTTTATATATGCACATGCAGTCCTATATTTCACGACATTCTGTCAATATTTTACTAATGTACTATTTTATATATGCACATGCAGTCCTATATTTCACGACATTCTGTCAATATTTTACGTTGCGAATGTAACTTGCGTGTCTGTTGGGTTTGTTGTTCTCTATCCTCGATACTCCAGGGGTTCCGATTACCTACGATCTCTACACCCCTGAACTATCTCATAGCAAAACAAAAGCAGTTAAGGGAATAAATCTGAACTAACAAAGGCCTGCAAAAAATTCTTCGAAGACTACAGAGAAAGCGTCGCCCTACTTCAAAGACACACAGTCAACCACAGTGTACCGTTATAAGGTTCTTTTGATGTTCATCAATAGACAAATTACCTGTTCTGTTATGTTGCCTCAGTTTTACTATGAGATAGTCCAGGGGTGTGCTTTTGTCTTTATATGATGTGGTTTTGTCTTTATATTATGTGCATACACCAATATATTATGTGCAAACACCAATATATTATGTGCATACACCAATATATTACGTGGTCATTTCTTTATATCGAAACACCAATATATCAAACGTTTTAATGATTCAGTTGGAACTAAATTTCTGGGGTCGTTGTTTGACCAACACACATCTAAACGTCTTCTTGAGAAATATTTTTTCTTCAGTGGAAGCTGAATGATTTTGCTGTTTAAAATTGAAATATTTGCAAGTATGGGTGCAGAAATAAAAATAAAATGGGAAATATATGTACAACACTATTTTCCCAAACTATGAATGGTATTATTTGCACACAAATGCTACAAAAGATCTCGAGTTAATCGATAGTTATTAAGTATAAAACACTCAAAATTCATAAATCGACCCGAAGTGCCACTTTATTTACTGCAAAAAAAAAACAACAACAAACACAAAAACGATACCATTTGAACAGACAATATTTGCTATGCTACATCCATTTCCGACAACATTCGGTAATACTTCTATTTTTACTAGTGATGGGAATCGGTTGGAAATTGATAATCGATTAATCAAATTAACCGATTGATTTTCAATATTAAAATCGGATACGGATATTTTGTATTGATCTAATAACTCTGTTATTTAACATTCAACAGTCTTTTTCTAAATTACTCTGTTACCTACTGATGGTAAAAAACTGTTAACTGTTTTGGTCATATAAAAATTTTGCTTAGCTGTTGGAACCTTAATGTTAATAAGTCCGAAGAAGGGATAACTTCTAAATTTCATTCCAAGGATGGTCATAGGTTACCGTTTCCACCCCGCCGTCCTACGGCCTCTCTGAAACGCACCCTGTCTCCGATTGTCTGTAACCAGAGGGTTATTAGCACTTTGTCAGATAAACTCCGACATAGATTTGTATCGTATTTGTTCGTTTAGAAGTTAGGATGTAGAGCTGTGAGATCGATTTCTCATAGTAGCTTCTCCATTTTTTTCGCGGGAATTAAAACAGTCTCTCTCAAGAAGACGTTTGAATGTATGTCGGTCAAACACAGCGGCCCCGGACATTTAGTTCCAACTCAATCATCAAAACGTTTGATATATTGGTGTTTCGATATAAAGAAATGACCACATAATATATTGGTGTATGCACATAATATAATGACCAAAGCACATAATATAAAGACAAGGCCACGTGCACATCATATAAAGACAAAAGCACATCATATATTGGTGTATGCACATAATATAAAAACAAAACCACATCATATATTGGTGTATGCACATAATATAAAGACAAAACCACATCATATATTGGTGTATGCACATAATATAAAGACAAAACCACATCATATAAAGACAAAACCACATAATATAAAGACAAAACCACATAATATATTGGTGTATGCACATAATATAAAGACAAAACCACATCATATAAAGACAAAACCACATAATATAAAGACAAAACCACATCATATATTGGTGTATGCACATAATATAAAGACAAAACCACATCATATATTGGTGTATGCACATAATATAAAGACAAAACCACATAATATAAAGACAAAACCACATCATATATTGGTGTATGCACATAATATAAAGACAAAACCACATCATATATTGGTGTATGCACATAATATAAAGACAAAACCACATCATATAAAGACAAAACCACATAATATAAAGACAAAACCACATCATATAAAGACAAAACCACATAATATAAAGACAAAACCACATCATATAAAGACAAAACCACATCATATAAAGACAAAACCACATCATATAAAGACAAAACCACATAATATAAAGACAAAACCACATAATATATTGGTGTATGCACATAATATAAAGACAAAACCACATCATATAAAGACAAAAGCACATCATATATTGGTGTATGCACATAATATAAAGACAAAACCACATCATATAAAGACAAAACCACATCATATAAAGACAAAACCACATCATATATTGGTGTATGCACATAATATAAAGACAAAACCACATCATATAAAGACAAAACCACATCATATAAAGACAAAACCACATAATATAACGACAAAACCACATAATATATTAAAGATTTACCGCATAAGACAGCTATGGCTTTCCATATATGTTAGTTCCCTTCTATATGTCAGTTCCTGATATACTTTCGTTATATAACCAATAAAACAGGACTGGTGACAATCGAAATCTCTTTTTTCTAATAATATTTTCTGCGTATTTCCATACACTTTACGATGTTTTACATAACAAGGAGCATTACAAGTTCTAATTGCCAAAAACGAGTGATCTTTGGAACCGTTTACCAACCATGATAACGTGCGTGCTACTAGTATGTGTTTGATACATGTGTTATAATATAAGACTCTTTCATATGTGGATATGAAGGATAGGGATATTCTACCCGAGGGTCATAAAATGTAGTAAAACCCGAGGCTTGCCGACATTTTGTGATCCCAAGGGTAGAATATCCCTATCCTACATATCCACTTATGAAAGAGTATTTTTCTTTCATACCTCAACGTTTTATTAAAATTTTACAACTATAATATCCCGCCATTTTGAAAAAAAAAACTCAAAGAAATCCACCGCTGAAAGTCAATTTCTAGAAAAATTACGAGATATTTTCAACAAAAATTCCATTGTTTGCATCTTTTATAGTAAAACCAGTCAAGTTTGTGAAAAAAATGTTAAAATTATACCGAGGAAATAGAATTTTTGTTAACGCCGTGACGTCACGAGGCTTTATTGCATGGGTAGCCAGGCAATACAGCCTCAGGCGGCATGAGTGTATTGCCCTGGATCAGCCAGTATTACACCCGTAGGTATGAAAGAAAATAGGTGATATCATTCCCATGGCCAGCCTCAATTCTGATAGTATGTTATAACACATGCAATTTATGATGACAGTTTGTATCTAGATTTAGATTGGTACTATTTTTTACAATAATGGTAAACAGTACTCAAAGAAAACAACCATGACTTTCACCGGGATTTGTCTGGAAGAAAAACATTTGCGTAGTTATTGGAAAATCAGTGCTATTCTTTCTTCCTTTTCCCTTTCTCTCTACCTTTGTCGGTCTCATTTGTCGTTCGCGGCCACTAATACGATATTTGATTTCAAAGTATGTTCACATATGCTAAATTCCTCCACGTACATGTTATTTGAAGGAAAGGCAAATGCACTTTGAGTTTTTGATTCCGACATTACTGAAACTTTCTGAAAATACCGAATAAATATAATCCTTAGTACCTCTAATACCATATTTACTGTACTTATAAATAGTGTCGTAAAATATACACCAGTCATGTGATGATATGTATGTGCAATATTGATTTTTGTAGTTCATATTTAACAGTATTTTGTTGGAAAGGCAGTCTGACTTTATCCCATCTGTACAAATACAACCAGTAGCTATATATCAGTATACGAAGACACGGGTAAGTAGTGACGACTAATTTGATTGGTTTAAAGCGTTTCAATTAGAAATCACTTTAATCAGGTTTACATTGATTTGTTTTAATTGTCTTCAATTCACATTCAAATTATTCACATGAAAATATATAAAAACAAAAAAATCCTTCTGATTGTGACATTGTAGAAGTTCAACTTGTATTTCCTGTATTAATGGAACAGTATTTAATTCCCCATTTGCAAATTTGTTTCATTTTTCGATACTATAGGTTTTAAATGATCTGGGAAAGACTGGTGATTCTGGTTATAAAATACATTATACTGTTTTCTTTAATGAACTTTTGCCTGCCAATTACTAAATATTGCAATGGTTGTATTGACAGAAACCTTGAAAATGATATCAAGGTGAATATTCTTGTTCTCAACTTTGGAAAGTATAACTGACTGTCTTCATGAAAATAATTGATAATACAGTTTTGGCGTAGGTTTATTCGTTGTATACACCGCAAATCGACGTCATTGGATATAAGGATTAAGTGATACAGATATATAAACTACATATAATACATCATATTTAGGGTTGGGGACACGCATGATTCGTGATGAAAGATGTACCTCGAGCGACAAACTAGAACAAAACAACATCCAATCATTGTAAATTGTAAGTTGACACTTTCTAATTGTTGTAATGGTATGTACATTAGACAAAATGTCGGATGAACTAAAGCGGAAATTGGTAGCAGGATTGAAGTCAAACCAAAAGTACATACCTTTTTGGTACAAATACGACGAAGTTGGATCAAGGCTTCAAACGGAAATTTACCAGATTGATGACGATTATTATTTAACTGCAAGTGAAACATGGATTCTGCAACACCACGTACAGGTATATAATACTCATTAGAGCTTGGATTTGATTTGATTAGTTTTTATAAAGTTCAATCTGCGATCCCAGGTGTCCATTGCGCTGTTGCTTACTAACCCCTGGGACTGTAGCCCGCATATGCTGTGGTTCTAAGAACAAGCGTGTACAAGGTATCGGCACCATGCACTCAACAGGACTTTGCTGTGGCAGACGACTATTTACAGCTGAGAAACAATATAAAAATTGTATAATAACCGACTTAATGGGACAATTCAGTCTAAGAGTACATTGAATTTGCAGTTGTAAAGAAAGTAAGATTATTTGGTTTTACTGTGATATACCTGGAAAACCCACTGTGGTGAAATGTAGGTGAAAATGTTCAAACTGGCTCGTTGTCCGCCATTACACATTGTGGTCGGACGTGTTGTATGTCGAACTGTGAGTCCCTTGCTAGTGGAATAGAGCAGCTTTGGTCTTAGAATTACTCAAATCACTTTTACAGTAGTGTGTTTACTGTATTATGCGCAAGCCCCTGTAAAAAAACAATTTGATCAACTCATGGTTATGTATTGATTTATTAAACTTACGTGGCATTGGCTCGGGTATGAGAACAGCGTACAAGTACATATTGTATCTGCTGAATGGTATTGCTAGACGATTTGGAATTTCAATGGGTTCAATTAAAATACTCCCCCAAAATGCCATGTTTTGTTTCGTGGTTATGTAACAGAATAAGTGGAACTTAATTGTCCATTTAAATAATGATCACAATTAACAAAATTAGAAGTAATCAAACATTTCAAAGTTATGTACAAGTTGCGAGTCATGTTAAATTTATCACTTTAAAATATCAAGAACGTACATACATGTAGTGTGTATAAGCAAAGTGTACCGAATAATACCCGGAGTATGTTTTGAGACATGAAATATTGGGCTATATTAAGCGGATCCAATCGAATCAGGAGGATTTGAGTAATGAACTATTCATGAGTCCACGCGGTCTATGATTCAAATGCGGTCTATGGCCCCAGGGGTTAGTAAGTGATAGTACAAACACCTGGGTCTGAGGATGAAGAAAGTTTTAATCGTACTTGAATCTAACTAACTACACATTATGTAGTTTTATCTCCATAAGAAAACCTGTGAATTATAGTTGATCTGTTTAATTGTATCGCTATCTTCATCATTTTATACCAGGTAACAAGATACTTACTGAATTACATTTAAAACGAAAAAAAAACCAAGAGGTCCATGGGCCTTGACGGTCATCTGAAAGCCATTTCACCAAATTATAACAAAAGGAGGGAAAAACAAATATTTGGTGAAATAGAAACCCAAACAACGGTGTTTGGCAGAGTCACTATGGTGTTGCGAATTAACATTGCAGTCAGATAAATCTCAATTATAACCAGAAACACATTTCATGATTGTATAAATATGTATTGAAATAAGCTGGTAAGAACTGAAAAATACGAAACAAAACATATTATCAGTTAAACTGTCTATGAAAATGTACAATTAGTGAATTACAGAGTTAATATCATAACAAGAGATCCCAGAGGGATCTTGGCGCCCACCAAAGAATGATCTATGTCTGACAATGGAAAGATGGATCTTTTCTCTACTTTTCAAACTTGTTCAAACATACTACATATAAAATTTGAGACAGATCCCTTCGGTACTTTCTGAGAAATAGCGATAACAAACTTTGAGTATCAAAATCCAGGATGGCTGCCTGGCGGCCATTTTGTTGACCGATCGGTTCCAAAACGCAATATGCACAACTAGGTCCCTAGGGAAACCTACATATGAAATTTGAGAAAGATCCCTTTGGTACTTTCTGAGATATATCGATAACAAACTTAAAATATCAAAATCCAAGATGGCTGCCTGGCGGCCATCTTGTTGACCGATTGGTCCCAAAATATAATATGCACAACTAAGGCCTTATGGGAACCTACATATGAAATTTGAGACAGATCCCTTCGGTACTTTCTGAGAAATAGCGATAACAAACTTTGAGTATCAAAATCCAAGATGGCTGCCTGGCGGCCATCTTGTTGACCGATTGGCCCCAAAATGCAATATGCACAACTAGGGCCCTAGAGAAACCTACATATGAAATTTGAGAAAGATCCCTTTGGTACTTTCTGAGATATAGCGATAACAAGAATTGTTAACGGACGGACGGAAGGACGGACGACGGACCACGGACAAAAAGAATTTGAATAGCCCACCATCTGTTGATGGTGGGCTATTAAGAGGACGAAATGTCCAATCGAGGTTCAATTACACCTAATACAACTCGTCCCCATGTAACTACAAAGGACCGAGATTGTCATGATACAACAAGATGAGCCGAAGGCTATTTTGACCGATAATATGCACAAAATTACACATAAGAATCGGATAACTGTACTACATATCTAAATTAAAAGGTGATACACAATTATACAATGGCATATGAAACCTGTTTATCGATACCAACAATGGCATGAGCGATGATCTACAATGTACATTTTAGCCCGAGAAAAGTGGGGCTGATGTTTACGCTAAAAAAACTCGCTAATATGACATTTCCATATATCAACAACACAAAATATGGATATACAACTATATCTGATAGCCTAAAAGACTATATTAAAACACTTACAATAATGTGCTGTGCCTCGGGTTTGATGGAAATCAAATAACTGCATGAACACATGGCCGAAATATTCAGGAACACATGGCCGAAATATTCAGAACAATGCTGAACGCCTGTAGTGCGTTAAAGGGAGATAACTCCTATTCACCGTTAACTGAATTTGACCTTACAGATAAATTTACCGCTATTATTTAAAAGGAATGGGTAATATCAAGAAATCTTTAGTGCAGTTTTTAGACAATTTCATGATAAAATAACATTTCCAAAACATGACACGCTATATAAAATCTTTTCTCATTCCCAAAAGGTTATTTGATGAAAATTGGCCAAAATTTTATGATGTGCTTATGACTATACTAGCTTTTTCAAAACAAATTCCTCATCTTCTCCTTTTGGGGTCACACCCCTACTGCCCCAGTGAGGGGTCAGAGCCATCGTATATACAAAATTTCTTCACATTTCCCCAAAGATGTTTCTGACCAAAGGAGGGGTATCACTTTGGGCCGTTTTACAGCCACTCAGCGATTAGCAAAATATTTTGCATGAAGATACATTAAGGTCAGCTGCATATTATACATTTAGGGGACATTTTACTATTCAGAATATCCGATTTCTTCTGCGATCATGATAATTTCAGAGATCAAAGGTCAATGGATGAAAAATCACATTTTCATTGTTTAAGTCATAATTAATTAAATATTAGAATAGAAATAAAAAAAACTTTTGCAGATTTCGCCTGTAAATATTGGGTTTGTGATGTTCAGTTCAGAAAAATGATGAAAAATTCAAAAAGCAGCGTTTTCAAGGAATTTTTCTCGTATTCCCCTATTGGACCCTTTCCTCAGGCCCAGTGGGGTCAGAGTCACCATTTATACAAAAACTGTTCCCCTTACCCTTAGAATGTTTCTGGCCAAATTTGGTTAAAATCCGTTGAAAACTTTTTGACTAGTAGCGTTTTAAATAATTACCAAAATGTCCCCTATTGGGCCCCGCTCCTCATGCCCCAGGTGGGTTAGAGTCACAATTTTTACACAATCTGTTTCCCTTCCCCTAAGGATGTTTCTGTCTAAATTTGGTTAAAATAAAAAAAAATCTTTTTGGCTCATAGCGATCCAAAAGAAAAACTAACGCACGACGCACGACGCCAGACGCACGGCGCACGGCGGCCGGCGCACGACGCGGACAGTGCACGATGACAATAGGTCATCTTGACCCTTCGGGTCAGATGACCTAAATTATTGTATGTCAAAAGTTATTTGGACAATTTTGTTTTGGAAGAAAGTTTAAGAGAAGTCGTTATATTCCTATTGAATGTTGCAGGATATCATCCCGAATGTTCCCAATGATTTGACCTTGGTTGACCTCGGTAGCGGTGACTGCGCTTTGACGCGGTTTGTTATCGACGAACTGATCGAACGACAGAACACACTGACATTTTATCCCTTGGACATATCAGGAGGTATGATTGATGAAAGTTTTTATCTGCCTTTGAACCCATTAATACTAAAAAATACCCCTGCACATGCGTCAAACGACGTTCAATCAACATTATGTAAGGCTGTTTCCCATTTATACAGCCTTCAGATTTACAACATATCAGTACAAAAATAAAATATTATTACCAAGCAGCCACTGCACTAAAGCAGTGTAGAGAGGACAGGATACATGATCACATGTATACATTTCTGCTTTTTTTCTGGTATTTGTTATTTATTTTTTATTACTTTGAGTCTTTATTCTGTTTGCGTTGTGATCATGTGGAACTGCAAATAATTTCGAAAGTAAACTTTCGAGTTTCATTTTAAACAGGTAAATTTACGTTTTGGTTTAAAAAGATTAATTGATTATCACTTCAAATCTCTGTTAAGCCTGATATAATCACTTGAATCAAAGTATGCTTGAAGATCATGACGAATATCTTCTCAGCCAAGCGTCTGCAGTACCATGAGTTATCCCCTTCTTTCAAATCTTATGTTTTATACCTACACCAGATGTTTCAGTTTATCTAAAACCACATCGATAGCTATTACCGTCATTTATATTTTGTAAGTGTATGTTTATAGTGTTTGTGAGGTTGTGATAGAATTGCAAAATAGATATGTTTTAAAAAATTAATAAATAAGTGTGAATATATTTAAGCATCGGTTGTCATTTTTTGACATTGCTGTATTACATACGATGAGTGTTTTAACATATTCAGCGGTGTCCATGTGGCTTAGATCCTCGCATTTCAACCTTGAATCTTTTCTTCAGAGTACTTGTTTAAAGCAGCAACAAAACTGAAAGAGGAATATGGTGACTCGCTCACAATTCACCCGATAGCATCTAATTACAAAGAAGGAATAGAAGAACTCAGGTAGGTGAATGTATCAACACAATATAATTCATTATAGTTTACTTCGTTTTAACATTTACATAACCATACTCTGTGACATTGGACAATTGCATTGGGTTTAGAAAACTGCTCCTCTCCACAAACATACATTTGACGAAGCGTTTATCACTCTCATTTATTGTATATGTTTCAAAGAATCAGTGAACTATGTTAAAACATACACTTACCAAACATGTAAGATTTTGAAAAAAACGTTGAAATCATTTCTATTTAAACGCCTTATTTCCCGGGATGGTTTTTATCCCGTGTAAATATGGCACCATATGCAGCCGGCGATCTCATTACTACTTGCAAAGCAATTAACCTTTGCTTATAAATCAGGAATGCACAATGATATAGTCTTTTAACTGTTTTCTGATGTCTTATAGACAAATCAAAGGCACAAAACTGATTCTTTGGATAGGGACGATATTCAACCTGTCATATGATGATCAAATTGATATACTGAGACTCATCTCAACCGTAATGACAGGTATGTGTTTTAAACATTAACAAAGGGAAGATTTGGTACTATACAACGTATTTCATCCATATTTTTTCGCTTTTTGGAAGAGAATGAGTGGTGTATTTATAATTTCTATTTTTCATATCATATTATTTTTAATATTTCAATTAATTGACATATATCCTTTGCAGATCAATGTCGACTGGCATTTTCGGCTGATATCACTCTGAGTAGACATACTGTTCTAAAGGCCTACGATGATGATGACGGTAATTCTGTTTCTAATTGAGTTTAACATTTTTGAAATGAATTTCTTTATTTACATTTT
Organism: Argopecten irradians; assembly: GCF_041381155.1. Classification (NCBI taxonomy): domain Eukaryota; kingdom Metazoa; phylum Mollusca; class Bivalvia; order Pectinida; family Pectinidae; genus Argopecten; species Argopecten irradians. Next base: position 33,651,741 of record NC_091135.1, on the reverse strand, counting down.
TATCAATTTATTATTTTTTCTTGTAATCATATTTTTAAATCACTTCTTACCACTTTGAATCGATGGTCTTTGGTCAAATTATACCAAAAACAAATTTTGTTTTATAATAAAGATAAAAATAATATGGCCAACCCCATGCCGGATGATATAATTATTATATCAGTTGTATCAGTCCGATTCGTTCTTACCAAACAGCATGGAAATAAAAACGTTTTGAAAATGTGGTCGCTACCTCACAATTGGTTTATGACTTTTTCGATACATGTTTAAGCACGTTATATCCAAATCATCAGTCTTAACACTATATAGACCTGTGTATAACGACACAATTAAACCTGTGTATAGCAACACAATTAAACCTGTTTATAGCAACACATTTAAACCTGTGTATAACAACACAATTAAACATGTGTATAACAACACAATTAAACCTGTGTATAACGACACAAAATTAAACCTGTGTATAACAACACAATTAAACTTGTGTATAACACCATTAAACCTGTGTATAACAACACATTAACTTTAAATAACCTGTGTATAACAACTTAAACTGTGTATAACGACACAATTAACCTTGTATAACAACACATTAAACTTGTGATAACGACACAATTAAACTGTATAACAACACATTAAACTGTGTATAACAACACAATTAAACTGTGTATACGACCAATATGTGTATAACACATTAAACGAAACACAATTAAACCTGTGTATAACGACACATTAAACCTGTGTATAACAAACAATTTAACAGTGTATAAGTAACTTGTAACAACACATTAACTGTATAACAACATAATGTGTATAACAACACAGTTTGTAAACCTGTTATAACAACACAATTAAACCTGTGTATAACAACACAATTAAACCTGTGTATAACGACACAATTAAACCTGTGTATAACAACACAATCACAAAATTAAACCTGTGTATAACAACACAATTAAACCTGTGTATAACAACACATAACTGTATAACAACACAATTAAACCTGTGTATAACAACACAATTAAACCTGTGTATAACAACACAATTAAACCTGTGTATAACAACACAATTAAACCTGTGTATAACAACACAATTAAACCTGTGTATAACAACACAGTTAAACCTGTGTATAACAACACAGTTAAACCTGTGTATAACAACACAGTTAAACCTATGTATAACAACACAATTAAACCTGTGTATAACGACACGATTAAACCTGTGTATAACAACACAGTTAAACCTGTGTATAACAACACAATTAAACCTGTGTATAAAGACAACCTGGTTATGAAATTTGGAGGTTTTATAGACAGGTTTGACTGTATTTGTAATAATGAGTATTTACATTCAACAGTGTAAAAACAAAATGTCAATAAAGATAAAAAGCATAATTAAAGCGTAAACTGTACATTTTTAACAAGCTGTTGTCAGTTAGATACTTGATATGAAAAAGGTGTCAAATTTGTTAAAAATAATGAAGTTGATGCGACGTCCGCCAGTCCTATATAAACCTTTTGTTTTAAAGAACCAAGCCATTACGTCAACTATACAGTCTGTACCAAAACATAATTGTAAATATCAGATTAATTTTGGATCATCCTTTTCCTATTCTAAAAATATCTTTATCCTCATCAAGGATTTATAAGTGAGATACGTCCCTGTCCTCATATTACCCTTTACAATGTGACTTTGAGTGAATCGCTCGCTTTCATTGAGAGAGGATATAAGATTTGCCCCTTTGTCGAACATTTCAGAGTTTAGAAAAGTGGTGCACAGCTCCTATAATACGCTGTTTAAGAAAGCATTAGATAACTCGACTGGTTTGGCCATTTAAACAGCAATGAAAAGCGCCAGAGATTTTATTTTGGCGAAAATAAAACCTGGCGTAATTTGCTCCCATTCTGGCATATAACATTTACCTGTATTTTAAAAAAAACCACTTAAACTCTTGTTGTAAGATTTTACTTATATTTATATCGGATATGTAAATTAATATACAATTTACATTGTTTTGTTAGGTCAGATTTATCTAATTGTTTTCATTCATCTTCTGTTATCTAAGGCTGTAAACAAAGATTAAATGTTAACGGAATTACTAGGCTGAACACGGAGGAAGGCAGTGTGATCGACCTAGACAAGTTCTCGTATCACATAGATTTCATACGCAACACAAATCCTGAATTCACGAGTTACGTGAGGTCCTACATTGAAGCTAAAGAGGATGTCCAGTACTCTATACGTAAGTTTGATTGTAGCCAGTATAAATATGTTACGTATGAAATATGTGAACATAGAATAGTGCTGCAGAAACATAAATTGTAACGTTGTTGTTCTTCCCTAATGGGTACGCGATTAAATTGGGTTCAATACCGGAGACGCATGCTTGTTGTGGACTGGACTGGGTCGATCATCCGTGACCAGGTAACTCAGCGGTAGAGCATTCGGCTAGTAGTCGAAGGTCCCGGGTGCAAATCCACGTCTGTCCGCTACATTTTCTCCTGTCCTGTTACAAAATTGGGGCCCAACTACCCACGATGGTAGTATAAGGGTCTGGTATGTCTTCGAGGGCGAAGACTTTGAAAAGAGAGGGAGGATTGTAGCGGGATTAAACTGGGATTAAACTGGATCGATCATCGGTGACCAGGTCGATCAGAGCTAGAGCATTCGGCTTGTGTTTGGAGGTCCCGGGTTCGCATCGAGGTCTGGCCGCTACATTTTTTCTTCCCTTGTTATATGATATTTGTTATTGACAGTCCATGCAAATTCCATTAGAGGGCCAATTCAGTAACACAAATAACCACGAAGCAAAGTAGTTCATAAAAGTGTTTTTCTACCATCCTTAAGGTGGTCGTCTCATATTCCCCAAAGTTTTTCCGTAGTTCAATATTTTGTGTACAGTCGAAACTCGTTATCTCAAAATTCCACGGACCAACGAAAATACTTCGACTCATCCGGAATTCGACTCAAACGTAATGTCATTAGGTTTGATCGGTTATGACTGTTACAGAGGGGTACATGCCTATAACCGTGATCAGCATATGATCGTGATTTTCTAACTATTAAAGTTTGTATTAAAATCATTTTAGTTATATGTTTTCATATGTTTTTGGATTTTTTTAAATAAATAAAAAAAATTGAATTACGATAATATGTTCGTCACGAATAAAAGGCATGAACCCTGATTTCCCGTAGGTGGTATACCGACTTCAATAGTTCATACAATGTTCATCAAACTTATACGGAATATAGTAGCCGAAGAAATAAAAACAAGCATCTTTCTTATTTTAGAATTTAATGGTATTTCAAAATAATAACATAGCAATGTGAACAATAGTTTTCACCTACCGTAAGCAGACTACACTCTCTGTTTCCGGCTATCAAGCTCATGTTCACTTATATTGGTTAATACAATTTACGGTAAATGAAACGAAAGTAAATTTCTAAATTTCTATACCAACGAAGAAATACATTGTATGACTAAGATACTCGTAAATATGCAACGACTAGTTAAACATTTAACATTGTGGGTTTGTTAAATTATTTTGCACTATCGAAATTTCATACAAGTCTTTAAAAAAATTTGTATTTGTTTTATGAAGTAAATATGTTGTTATGCATCTTTTTTCAAAGTTTCGAAGAAATTGAACCTTCCATTTTTTCTTAATCGATATTCAAATTTGTCATTTTTGAGTCGTTTCTACACATGAAAAACAGCATTAGTATGCACTAAAACCGTTCCGTAAATAAAAATCTTTTGGTGCATATATTGTTTAATTGATGTGATATATATCAATGTTTTTTCATGAGAAAATGCTTTACTTCTCGTAATTAATTTTTAGTGATAATGTTTGGAGGAAATTGGGTTAAAAATCCATATAAATTACCAAAAACATTCACATAGAAATGAAAATAGATCAAAATTGTAAATTTAAATTTCATAGAAAAATAACAGACTAAAAAGTGACATAGTTGTTTTTGTTTAGGCAATTTTCAAGAAAATTGAACCACAAATTTCCAAGTTATAGCATTTTTAGAACAATAAAATTGAAAAGGACGTTCATCACAGTAGAGTTATCTCCCCTATTATATATACTTTCTATATATTTACTGTAGGTTCTCCTGTTACAATATAGCCTAGATGTCAATAATTTTAGTTTTAAAATAAATAAAAATGTTTAATTAATATATATTTAATATGAAATAGCAATAGATGGTTAATGGGATAATTAGTGTTTTCAATTTTGAAGCTAATAAAATAATTTAGTCACAAATTCAAACTTCAGAAAAAGGGATATTAATCAAATCACGGTCATTCAAATGCTTGAAGAGCTGGGGGTACTGTCATAGCTCAAGGGTCTGCATGAAAAAAATCATGATTTGTCTCTCTTACCATGAGATTACACTTCAAGTTGGCAAATAAACAGAAATACTGATATATATGTTTCAAGTTATCAACTAAATTTCTATTTAAATTACTAACCGTATAGTTACACGATTGTGTACACTTTAACTATACCTCTGCCGCAGCATATTAATAAATTGCAATATAAATGCAATATGAATGAAAATGAAGCTAACCGCGTGGCGGACATTCAGGAGGATTGGCCTTTATCTAAAGAAAAACAAGATTACCTTTCAATTGATACAGAGTGCATGTATCTCTTATATAGGTTTGAACTAAAATATCGCACACTTGAAACAGTGTTTTTATTTTACAGCTGGTTTATCTATAGACTTGGCGATGAAGAAGGGAGAACATCTTTACCTTCACGAAGGTACTGGACTCAGCTGTAAATATACACTGGAACAGTTACAAACCATTGTCGAGAAAGCTGGACTCCGATTGGCTGGAACTTTAATAGACAAGGAGAAACATGCTGTTTTCTGTCAATGTGTAACAAAATAAAGTAAATAACAAAGTCATATACAATCTTTTTAACATTATTCCTGTGAAGCATACAATATTGAATTTTGCCAAAGTAGGCACAGGTTATTCTTTGTATATGCAAGCACATCTATGTGTGCGATTTGTGGTGTCCCCGTCCTGGGATGTACCGGATTTAACACTATGAATCCCCAGCTTCACAAACGTGATAACGCCATATTGGATTAACGAATTTAAAAACAAAACCAAAGTGGGAGCTACCTCCCTTGGATCAGTACAATTTTTTTTTTCAATTGGACATCAAGATACATCATTAATGTATGTATTATATCAAAAGTGAACTGGGTTTTTTTCTGCCAAGAAATAAGAAATTGCAAATATCACACAACTATCAGTATACTTGACTTTAGTGAAAATGATAGCAATGTTCACTAATTATTCAATAATTCAACTTGTTACAACTAGCAAATATTCATTTTTATATGCAGTTAAGCTGCAAATACCTAAAAGTTAAGTCCTCCTATGCACAAGTCCAATCTCTAGACTTTTCTATATGCTAATTGATTGTAACAATAACTTATTTACAGTCTTATCATTTGTAGTAACTTTAGAACGCCTCTTTTTATGTCAGAATAGTCTTTTCCATTTTCCTTCCTTTCCTGATCCCGATCGCGCGTTTCCAGATCTCTGTCTTCATATTCCAGTAGTTCAGGCAGTTTGGTCCGTAATTTCCTCCCGAAAAGTAATTCTCCTGGACTTTTCCCTGTCGTTGCATGCGGAGAAGACCGATACATGAATAGATACTTCTGTAGCTCCTCTTTCCAACTTTTCCCTTCTGCTTGTGCTATTTTTAGACGTTTCAACAGTGACCTATTTTGCCTTTCGATTTCTCCGTTCGATTGGGGGCAAATAGGGGTAATCCGTCGGTGCACAATGCCATTTTCCTTGCAGTAATCCTTAAACTGTGAGCTCACAAATTGTGGTCCATTATCACTTGTAATAGATAATGGAAGTCCATGCGTTCCAAAAATGTGGGACAACACGTCAATTACGCGTTTGGTCGTCGTAGATTTCATAGGAACGACTTCTAACCAACGAGAGTAGTAATCTACCAGTGTAAATAACACATCGCCTGATGGGAGCGGTCCCAAAAAGTCTACTGCTACATGTTCCCATGGTCTGGATGGAAATGCTGTACGTGTCATGGGTTCAGGGGACTCCGGTTTAGACACTAATTGACAACCGTAACATGATTTACAGTATGATTCTATATCTCTGTCCATTTGAGACCACCATACCTTACTCCTGAGTCTCTGCTTCATTGCAACAATCCCTGGGTGTCCCTCGTGTCCCAGTGTTACAATATGACTCCTCAATTCCTGTGGGATCACAATTCGCGTTCCGCGTAAAATCAAATTTCCCAGTGCACATAACTCTGACTAAACTAGTAAGAACTGTTTATACTCTGATTCATACCATCTGCCGGACAGCAAACATTTTCTGATATCTTCACATTCTGGATCATCCCTTGAAACACGGTCAATATCTGCCATATTCAATGCTACAGGTGTTGCCTCTTCCGCAATCAGACGCACGTACTCCTCGGTCTCGGTTTGATTCCTTGTCAAATTACCAGATGACGATGACAGTAACCTGGATAACGAATCGGCAATGTTTTTAGATCCTGAAATGTATCTCACTTTGTAACGGTACGACTGCATGCGTAACACCCATCTTTCTACACGAGCACATGGCTTGGATTTTGGTGAAAACATAAACTCCAAAGACTTATGGTCGGTAAGTAATTCGAACTCTTGAACGAATAGGTATACATGGAACCTTTCGCACGCCCATACAAGTCCTAGTGCCTCCCTTTCTGTTTGGGAATATCGACGTTCCACATCCGTTAAAGTACGACTCGCATAACAGATAATTTTTTGGACTCCCTCCTGTTCCTGTACCAAAACTGCTCCGAGACCCACTGGACTTGCATCTGTAATTACCTCTGTTGTGGCATTGATGTCAAAATAAGCCAATGTCGTAGCTTAAGCCAACTTTCGTTTCAATGTTCTGAACGACCTCACCTGTTCCGAACCCAAAACAAACTTGACATTTTTCCTTGTTAACCGATGCATTGGTTCGGTGATGGTTGCGAGGTTAGGTATAAAACGACCCATAAAGTTCACCAGTCCCAGGAAACTCTTTATCTCAGAAACTGACTGTGGTGCTCTAGCCTGCAACACTGCGCTTACTTCGAGTCGTTGAGTTTAACTCTTTGTGATGATAATACGTGTCCCATGAATTCAATATGATCCATACTTAACACACATTTGTCCGAGTTCAATGTAATCCCTTTTTCTCGCAATCTCTGTAAAACATCTTCAAGATTGATATCGTGGTCCTCCTGGGATTTTCCATATACCACAACAAATCAAAGATACTTTTGACACCTGGCAGTCCTTCAAACACTTGTTGTATTACTTTATTGTACATCTCAGGTGCACAACTCACACCAAAATTTAAACGTTTATAACAATAGGTACCCTTGTGTGTCATGAATGTCGTGATCTCGCGTGACTCTGGTGTTAATTCCAGTTGATGGTAGGCCCATTTGATATCTAGCTTGGTGAACACCTGGCTCTGGTTAAGGTCCTATAGAATCTCGTCGATAATTGGTATAGGATTACGTTCCCGTATTACAGCAGAATTTGCACGACGCATGTCGACACACAATCTAATATCACCGTTAGGTTTCGGCACGACGACAACTGGTGAAATCAATTCACTTGGGCCTTCCACTTTCTCTATGATGTCTAACTTTTCCAGCTCATCCAGCTTGTTTTCTAATTTCTCCCTTAAGTGGTAAGGAATTCTTCTGACAGGTTGAACAACAGGTTTTACATCTTTGTTTAAAGGAATGTTCAATTGGAAATCTTTGAGTTTCCCTTCATCTTTACACAAATCAGGATATTTTCCCAACTTTGTTTATTTTTTTCTTGGTCATTCATCACCACGTTGATCTGTGGCACTGTAATGTTCAGAATTCCTAACTTTTGCGCAGTTTCCTTACCTAATAAAGCTTGTCCGTTTTCCTCCACAACATAGAATTCAGCTCGTTCTCTTCTACTAGGAATACAAATGTCAGCTGTGAAACAACCTGCTACTGTTAAAGGTTTCTCGTTGCCGTAAACAAATAGTTTCTTGTTTGTTAACCGTGTATCACACACACTTAATATTTCATACTTTCCCATAGCTCTCGGTCAATCACATTCACTGATGCCCGAATCTACGACAACTGGTAAGTCGACTCCTCCAATGTTTACATTTATTTATATTCCCTTGTTGATGTCTATCTGCCACTGTAAACAAATACGCTGACTCCTCAGTTTCGTCATGTTCATAAACTGCTTTCACTGACCATTTTCGTGAATTTTCTTTTACAGATGAAATTTTGGTTTTACACACTTTTCCATAATGTCCAATCTTATGACATCTGTTACATTTTTTTCCCTTTGGCTGGGCAATGTGAATCTGTTCGTATATGTCCTTCTCTGTCACATGCGTAGCATGACCCCTTCACCGCGTGCTGTTTTTCACGTGACCCTGTGTTATTTTTGGAATAGCCATTGTTGCCTTTACGTTTGGCGTTACGTTTTTCATATTTGTGCTCGCCGATTTTGTTGACATTTTCTCTCGGATTTTGTTCAATAGACATAGCTCTGGTTTCCGATATTTCCAGTGACTGTGCTAGGTCAATTAATTGTTCTAGATTGACATTGTTTCCCTCCAAAATTTTCTTTCTCAATCGCTGCGATGCACATTTTTCAATGACCTGGTCCCTAATGCTCTCATTAACGTTATGAAATCCACAATGGACTGCTTTTTGACGAAGTCTAGTTATAAACTGATTCACAGTTTCTGTTGATAACTGAGCCATGGCGCGAAATTGTGAGCGCTCGTAAGCCACATTTACTTGGGGGTTGAAATACTGATTTAAAGCCTCTAATGCCACACCATAAACATTCTCACCTTCTTCTGGATCACGGACATCTAGCGTATAATAAATGTCTTGTACATTTATTCCTGCTGAATGTAAAAGTAGGGCTCTTTTCTGGTTCGGATTAGTTACACCCTTACCGTCAGAAAACAGTTCAAAACCACGCCGCCAATGTTTTCACCTTGTTCCGACTGTGTTTACGTCTCCATACGCATCAAATTTTGCAATGCCACCCACATCCGTGTTAACGGGAAATGCCTCCGCCATCCTCGTCGCCAATATGTGGTGTCCCCGTCCTGGGATGTACCGGATTTAACACTATGAATCCCTACTCCCATAACATGAGAGTCGACTGGTCAGCCGTTTTTTTATCGGACGTTATTTTGCTGACTGTCGACTCTCATTTCCGAAGGCCTATTTCTTTGATGCAGCTTCCGACGTCAGATGAAGGCGGAAGGAAAAGTGCAATAATATCAATATTTCTTGCTCTAACAGTGATAACATTGATGTGTACTTACAGTTTAGGTATTAATTATCCCATTTATCCAGGAAACCCATAATTTGTGGCCTCATAAAATAGTATTTTAGCGGATTAGATATGATGAATCCCTTCCGTAACATTTTGACCTAGTTTTAAATATGGCGGCTGGTTACTACAAAAAACGGAACGTGAATTCAAGCGGGCAGAATGCAAGTAAAAGTAAAGGAAGATCAAGCGTTTTGGGGACTTTGCAATTCGTTTTTTCTCTTTACCGGGCGGATCGCTTTCATCATGAAGTTTTGTCTGGGTCATGAAAGTTTACGTTAGGAGATGTAAATATTTGTTTTAGATGGATTTTACGGCTGCTTTTGTCAAAAAAAATTGTTGATTTATGAAAAAGAGGTAGGTATTTGACATTGATGACGATTTAAATATGATTTAAACGTTTTATATTGTCACAATCCAAACTTTGAAAATGTTACCCTCAGCATCGGGTAAATGGCCTATCGGAAGTTAGAGGTTAGATACGACGTAATGTTCAAAAAGTGTCTCGTCGTGCTATACCTCTAACATTGTTGGAGTATATGAATCCCCAGCTTCACAAACGTGATAACGCCATATTGGATTAACGAATTTAATAACAAAACCAAAGTGGGAGTTACCTCCCTTGGATCAGTACATGTACACAACACGATTAACTGTTAAAGAAAGTATCAGAGGCGCATAAATAAGGGAGGCTGAAGTTGGTTCTGAGTTCCGAGTTCCGTTTAAGCTAAACGGAACTCGGAACCAGTTCCGAGTTCCGTTTAAGGATTTTTTTTTTTTAAATTGGTTCCGAGTTTTACATAAAGGGAAATAGATGTCATTTGGAAACGTATTTACACTCGCTCTATCACAAATTATTCATGACAAAACACAACAGAGAACATTCGTAATATGTTCAAATTACATAAACTGAATTTTTTAAATTTATTTTTAAAAATAAATCCTTAAACGGAACTCGGAACTCGGAACCAACTTCAGCCTCCCATATATATGATTGTACACATTTAAAGCTGGTTAGGTATAGATGCAGAGGGGAGAAGAAATGTACCTTTACGAAGGTTCTGGAAATCAGCTGTAAAAGCACGACTCCGATGAGCTGGAAATTTGATAGAACTTGAGAAACATGCTGTTTTCTGTCAGGGGAAAATTAAAAAATTAAGAACATTACTCTTTATTAAAAGTATTCCTGAGTCAGCACCTACAGATTTTAGTCAAGTCCACGTAAAGTCATATACTTGAGCAAAACATCTCTCTGAGAATAGTTTTATGGTGCCGGGCCCTGTATTGAAACTTTGGTATAGACGTGGTGATAAGATGGATTGGATGAAACGTTTATAGACAAGTGGAACGGGTTGCTTTCTCTTTAGTGTCCTAGCATATGGAAAAATAAAATTATGAGAGTCTGCAAAATTATGTACGAAAGGATAGAAACAGAACGTAGTTAATTAAGTATTAAAATGCAATCAAATAAAATGTATCCATTTATATTAACTCATCCACCACCTGTTGAACGATATACACATATAAATATGATACTTGACTTACACGCGGCGACATGCAGCTACATTGTGTGTGTATGTAAAACATCGTATCTTTCCATGTCTAAATGGAACATGACGTTAAGATTTTACCGTATTCTGTTGATGATGTGTCTGATGTGTAACGTTAAATCCAGCAATCCCTTTATTAAACAGATTTTACCGTATTCTGTTGATGATGTGTGTGATGTGTAACGTTAAATCCAGCAATCCCTTTATTAAACAGATTTTACCGTATTCTGTTGATGATGTGTCTGATGTGTAACGTTAAATCCAGCAATCCCTTTATTAAACACATTTTACCGTATTCTGTTGATGATGTGTCTCTATGTTTACGTTAAATCCAGCAATCCCTTTATTAAACACATTTTACCGTATTCTGTTGATGATGTGTCTGATGTGTAACGTTAAATCCAGCAATCCCCTTATTAAACACATTTTACCGTATTCTGTTGATGATGTGTCTATATGTTTACGTTAAATCCAGCAATCCCTTTATTAAACAGATTTTACCGTATTCTGTTGATGATGTGTCTGATGTGTAACGTTAAATCCAGCAATCCCTTTATTAAACAGATTTTACCGTATTCTGTGGATGATGTGTCTGTATGTTTACGTTAAATCCAACAATCGTTTTATTGTATACATTCCAGCTGTGTGCTGTGTGTTTTTCAGTTATCTACTAAAGAAAATCGCGAATTAAACAAAAACTTCCCTCCTCCTCCACGGCAAAAATCAGTGTCTACAGTAGGTCGTAGGTCTGTAATTACTTCTCAACCTAAGTGATACTTTTTTGAATGAATGTTGGTGATCTGCTCAAATTCATTAAACGTAAACAGGTTTTCGAATAGTGATTATTTTCATGAATCCTGTATAGACTTTCCGTTAAAAATATTAATTATATCAGTGTACACACAGAAAAATGACTGACCTTTTGTTTTGAACTTGCAACCTTGGTTTGGTTATCAGTTTAACATCCTATCAACAGACTGATTACTTCCAACCTAGATGTGGAGGACTATAGTCATGAAGTAGTGATGTGCAGTTTAACACTGTAACCACTATAGTCCATCGCAACCCTTACATTCTGGTCAGAAGCCAAAGCCATCATGCATATCGGTTACAATGAATACTGTCAACGAGTTCGTATCAGATATGATTTATATTGTATCTCCACTAAAAATAGCTAGTATATTGTGTCCACAAATGTGTTAATGCTTACCAAGACATGTGTGGTATAGAGTGGATGTGTGTGTGGTGGTTGGGGTGTGTGTGTGATCCCTTTAAGAGGTAATCTGTGCAATTGTTAACAGCCTTGTACACATCATATATTATAAGACTAGTTCATATGTAGATATGGGTCGAATGATAGGGATATTCTATACGAGGGTCACAAAATGTTCGAGGCGTGCCAGGCTTGCCGAGGGTTAATTTTTATAACATTTTGTGATCCCAAGGGTAGAATATCCCTATCCTTCATATCCACTTATGAAAGAGTATTTTTCTTTCATACCTTGACGTTTTATTGCAATTTTACAACTATAATTTTCTGCCATTTTGAAATAAATTCGAGAAAAAAAAACACGACTGCAAGTCAACTCCGTGCATGAAAATATGCGTGATATTTTCAACGCAAATTCCATTGTTTAAATAGTAATTTTGTTGACGCTGTGACGTCACGAGGCTTTATTGCATGGGTAGTCATGCAAAACAGCTTCAAGCGACATGAGTGTATTGTCCTGGACCAGTCAGTATTACACGTGTAGGTATGAGAGAAAACAATTTATTAAGGCGATCAAGTGTCGATGTTGTTCTCCGACGTCTTGAGGCGATGACACATCGATGTTGTTCTCCGACGTCTTGAGGCGATGACACATACAATTTATCATATGACTTCCTTGTTTTCTCATGTAATAAAACCATTTAACAAATTATATTTATTCCATATCATATGTGTGATTTAAGCAATAAACTATCTTCTTACAGCATCTATGGTCTAGCGCATTATGAGATGATTGTCTACAAAGCTCTGGCATCTATATAGACCATAGATGCCATAGGAAGATAGTTTAATGCTTATATTTACATTATCAACTCATTTTGGGGTGTCTTCATTAACACTATTTAAACTAGACCAGGAAAAGCGTTAATCAACGACGATTTAATCCGCAAGATGGAACAGCCATTTTGACGGTGATCAGTTGACGTCACCACGTCAACATTAGTGACGTCAAAATGGTAACGTTTTGGGTGTCAGTTATACCCACATATACTTAACTTTGCCTTGGTTAGTATATATAGCAGAAATGACAAGTAAATGTAAATATATAACCTATATACATTGTGATCGGTTGAATTTATTTGCATTCGTATTGAATGTAGATGCTCCATGTTATACCCATAATGAATGATACTAAGGTGGTGTTTAGATACGAATTTACCAGGTCCTTCTTGGAACTACTCCTATGGGGCTAATCGTGGAAATTTTTGCATAATGTGGGGGAATTCTTTGTTGGATTTGAGGTTTTAATGTTTGCTTGAAGTCGCCTCCATGAAAAATGGATTACGAAAACCCTTCTAAAACTTTTGAACAAGAATATTCACGCTTCTCTTGATCATACCCATCCAGCATTTCATCTAGTCTATCGACGGCTATAGGGGTACGATATCTATTAAAGCCTCTTGGTCTGGGGGAATGGACTGAATCTTGTTATATACATAGGGGTTTTGGGAAGGCGTTCATTCATAATGAATGATACTAATACGTGTAGGAAATTATCGTTTTTTGTTTACTATCATTTCATTATTGTACACATACCATATAAAGACCAAACACATACTTTACGAGGCGATAGCAGGTTGGCTTGAGTTGTTAACGAATATTTGCTGTTTAATAGCCTTATAAGGGCCAGTTTTCAATGGGGGTACAGTTTCAACGCTACAAAGGCACCGGCCGCAGTAAACCAAAACCAAAAGATTATCACATGACCGATATAATATTTATTGTAAAACCCTCGACAAAAATCGAGTTTTACAACATTCTGTAACCCTCAGATAGACTATCTATATCCTTCATACCATACGAACGAGTATTTTTCTTTCAAACCTCAACGTATCAATAACAATTTTACAATTATTGTTTTGAATAAAGATAGAAGAAATCTGCGACTGCAAGTTATTCATGAAATTTGAGTCATCTTTTAAACATAAATCCCATTGTTTGCAGTAAAACCTGTCAAATTTATGAAAATAACCTTTACATAGTAAATGATGAATATATCTGTAACTAATGTGAAACAGGTTGAAATTTGATTGCAAGATTAGAATAATTTATTTAAATATGGAAATTGGTGTGAGAGGCCTTCTTTAAAAGGAAATTATTATTATTTATTTACATGTCTATTGAATATTTTTTTTATAAAAAAACTGTAATTTTTTCCAGGACAATAATAGTAACATCATGATGTTTTCTTTCATACCTCTGGGTGTAATACTGGCTGGTCCAGGGCAATACACTCATGTCGCCTGAGGCTGTATTGCATGGCTACCCATGCAATAAAGCTTCGTGACGTCAGGGAGTCAACAAAATCTCTATTTCCTTGGTAAAATTTTAACATTTTTTCACAAATATGACTGGTTTTACTATAAAAAGATGCAAATTACGGAATTTGTGTTGAAAATATCACGTAATTTTTCATGTATGAAAAATTGACTTCCAGTTGTGAATTTCTTCGAATTTATTTCAAATTACGGGATATTATAGTTGTAAAATTGCAATAAAACGTCGGGGTATGAAAGAAAAATACTCTTTCATAAGTGGATATGAAGGATAGGGATATTCTACCCTCGGGATCACAAAATGTTGCAAAACCCTCGGCAAGCCTCGGGTTTTACTACATTTTGTGACCCTCGGGTAGAGTATCCCTATCCTTCATATCCACATATGAAAGAGTCTTATAGTATTGCATGCGTAGCCATGCAATACAGCCTCAGTCGGCGTGAATGTCTTGAATCGGATAAACCAGTATTTCACCCGGAGGTATAAAAGACAAGATTGTGCCGACCACAGGAGTCGAGTTTTTATCAAATATTTGATAGCAACATGGAAGACGAGGTAAAGCAGATGTTAGTGGCAGGACTGAACTCAAGTCCAAAGTATATTCCATGTTGGTACAACTACGACGATCAAGGATCAACACTTCAACAGGAGAGCGGAGTGCTAAATCAGGATTATTATTTAACAAGAAGTCAAATATCGTTTCTACAACACAGAGTTCAGGTACGTCAGAAATCATATAATCTGGTGCGCAATTTGTCTTTCACACTGCACATGCAGCAAATGGCTTGCGCTGGAGACTTTTTTTATCGTATATACTACAATTGTCGTAGCCTTCTAAACAATTTAATTAAAATAATTTTCATAACAGAGATCGTCTTACGTTCCTCGCCGTTATTCTAATTGCCACGCATTAGCTGGTTATCAATTTCGCAGACTCGAAAACAACAGAAATACTCATCTTTGTCCATCAATATGCAATTTTATAATGTTATAATAAGATTTTGTTTTTGCTTCGGAAACGTAGTGGTCATTTCAGATCAGAACAGATTTAACTTCACCTATTCAATGAATAACTTGACACAGAAATATTTTTTAGATCTCCATGTGGAACGATTGGGACCTGTGATCTGATTATGTATTATACATTGCATATAAATTATGGGACGTTTCAATATATAAAAAAACTGGACCGCGCCCTCGGTAACCGCAGTGTACAATCTACTGCACTACGACCTATTTTCAGGCCTCACCCATATCCAGTGTAGACGTGGGTATACTATCGATAATGGATCCCAGGCGAGTTGGTGTCTTAATTCAATGTCTTTAAAATAGCTTAATCATTTCCCTTCTATGCTTTTTCACTTCTTTTGTCACTCCTGTATCACGTAAAACCTTCAAAGTATACATGTACCTAGAAATGACAATTTCCCCATCATATACTTGAAATATCATTACGCACCTTGATTTCGACAATAGGGATTGATAGAGTTTATGTGAATACCATAATTAGATTATGAATATATTATAAATTTTCATATAAAGCGATATCAAAAGACTACAATTTGAGTTTGGCTTTATTAAAAAACATTTTAAACTTTAAACTTTTGCAACGAATAATTCCCTAAGAAAACAACCGTCATGGATGGACTGTTTTAACGCACTGTAAATTAAACACGACAGGTTATATTATATACTCCGTTTCAAAATTCCTTGTTATGATCATCATCAAGGTGTAAAATTGCGCATGCATCCGAATATTTGTTACGATCTATTTAGTTTAAACATATTTTATTGGAACAAAAGGATTGGGCACAAGTTATTTCAACTTATATCAAGCCCTCTCCAACAATATTACATATATACATAATCAACATTGGAAGATGGCAGACTTAAAATATTTTTCAGAAACGAAATTTCATCATACTCAAAATCAATATAAACATAGAATTAACGTAGTAGTTTTAAACATACAAAGTACATTTCCATTACGATCTATTAATAGGTACATATTGTACTACTAAAAAGGTCTGCTATTTTTTAACTTTGAAATAAAACGACGGATTTAATTTAATACGAAACGAATGTAACGGAGAGTCGGCGGGACGGGTTACCCCCTCCTTACTAGATCAGCTGCAGGCCCGGTGGCATTTATAGTCCGTTTCTATTTTAATTTTGCTGCGGTTTTATTTACAAATGTATACCAGTACGCTTGTTATGATTGTAATATGACTGAAGTTGTCATAACTTGTGTGTTTGTTATAAGCAATGAAATATGTTTAAATCAAAACTGAAGGCAAGACCTAAAAGGACGCAGCCAGATGTTTTAATATGAATTATGCACGGCATAGGAATAGCGAAGCTGTACTTATTTATTTAATTTTCTATTTCATGTAGAAATAATTAATTTTTCTTTGTTTTCATACCAAATCCAGCTTTCTGATTGGCCAATATTATTTTTGCATACCACTATGAAAAAAATCCGAGAGTGGCGCGAAACCCCGACGTTATCGTGACGTCACAATAGAGTTTGCAAACAATTTTTCATACCCCGATGAAATTAAAAAAATTGTGACATCAATGCTTAAGACATAATTTAGAAATAAAAGGACGCACTTTAAACTATAGAAATATATAATGTAATAATTGTCTAGCATAAACTCAAACAAATGAACTCGAAGATTCGGATTTCTCTGTGTCCATTCAAGGCCTTTGATTTCGCGCCATTTGTTGACGTTATGTGACGTCATGATTCCTTGTGGTTATCTTCGCCTTGGTGGATATTTTGACTTTTTTTCAAAGTGTTATTATTATTATTAAAAAAAATAAAAAAAATGTTTAATTACTCCTGTTATGCATTTGCATTATTTAAATATATATTTACTGGGGAGAACAGTACCGGAGCAACGCACAACCCATATGTATAAAAAAATGGCGGCAGCAAACTGAAGCTGTCAGTGTGTAAGATTGAATTGAATGACCATCGTAAGGTTAACAATAGTTAACATATTTGACACATGTATATACTCTTCTTGTGTACAATTCTTCTGATTTGATACTGTCATATTTTTGTTTTTGATGTTATAGGATATCATCCCGGATGTTCCGAATGGTTTGACCTTGGTTGACCTCGGTAGCGGTGACTGCTCTAAGACGCGGTTTGTTATCGACGAACTGATCAAACGACAAAGCACACTGACATTTTATCCCTTGGACATTTCAGGAGGTATGTTGTTATTGATAAGGTGATATATTTCAACTTTTTTTTTAAATTACCATAAAATTATAAAAAAAAGTATAACTATATCAAATAATCGTACTTATATGCTTTTAAGTGAAGAGTCTGTGATAAATAACATAATTTTACAATATTCTAAAACGATATTAAAATAAATTCAATAAGCCATAAAAACTTATAGTAATGAAAAGTATGAACAGTTTTTGCCATTTTGTTCATATGCTGGTTAATGAGCAATTCAATTATATATATAATAATGGTAAATGAAACATAAAAAAGCTGAAGGCCTTTCCATTCTCTGTTTCTTAATTATTGTGTATTTGTATGTTTTTGTAGGGAACAAAAATATAAAGAAATTAGAGATGAGCCTGTCAAAATTTAAATGCTTTAATCGCTACATTAAGTTTAATTAATTGCCTGCATCTATAATTGATTCTAGCTGCAATTACATGCTTATATTTTTAGTTAGAATGTTTATAATACATGAAGGCTGTTTTCTTTCTACTTGGCAGATTTCCTGTTAAAAGCAGCAGCAAAGTTGAGAGAGGAATATGGCGACTCACTAGCAGTTTTTCCTGTAGCTTCTGATTACGTCCAAGGAATTAATCAATTGAAGTAAGCCCCCATACTACGGAAGCCTGTTAAGGTCACATTGAAAAAAATTATGTCGTTATAATGACTTAGGATGTCGTAATAACGACTTAGTATCTCGTTATAACGACTTAGCTATGTCGTTTCAACGACTTACCTATGTCTTAATAACGACTTAGCTATTTGTATTTCGTAATAACGACTTAGCTATGTCGTTATAACGAGATACTATGTCGTTATTACGAGATACTATGTCGTTATTACGAGATACTATGTCGTAATTACGACATACTAAGTCGTTATTGCGACATAGTTAAGTCGTTATTACGAGATACTAAGTCGGTATTACGAAATACTATGTCGTTTTTATGACATACTAAGTCGTTATAACGACATAGGTTAGTCGTTATTACGAGATATTAAGTCGTTAATACGACATACAAAGTCTTCATAACGACATATTTTTTCATGTGACCTTAACAGGCTTCCGTATTCGACAAACATTTCACAATTAATTAAGATTAAATCCAGCAAAAAAGCGTCATCGTCAATATGAAACATATCCTTTTTTTTGTCAACCTGAAACATATCTTTTTTGTATTTTTTGTTGTCATAGTCAATCTGTGACATATCTTTTTTAATTTTTTTGTTGTCAAAGTCAATCTGAAATATTTTTTTTTATGTCATCGTCAAACTGAAACAAATCCTTTTTTATTTTTTGGTGTCATCGTCAATCTGAAACAAATCCTTTTTTATTTTTTGGTGTCATCGTCAATCTGAAACATATCCTTTTTTAGTTTTCCTTTTTCACCTTGTTTTACAGACAGGTAAAGGGTGCGAAGCTGATCCTTTGGATAGGTAGTATGATCAACCTGCCTTATGAGGACCAAATCAGCACTCTGAGACTGATATCTACTATGATGACAGGTGAAATGACCGCAAATACCGAGAAGATTTGGGGTCACCTAGGAAAAGAAATATTGCTCAGTTTGCGAAATTTAATCTATGGTTTTGTGATAATGACCCAAAGGATCATCTTTGTACCACTGAAGAAGATAAATATTGTACTTTATGTTGTCATGTTAAGTTTCCGTATGCTTCCGTACAAACATGGAATTGCTCTGAAAGGACGTGTTACAACTACCATTGAATTTTGCCTACGACCCAATTTTGAACCGTCTTATTTTAGAGTTACCCCCTTCCGACCAGCTATCGAATGTCTTTATTTTGTGAGCGTAATTCACGCCGTTTTCTTCGAAAAGTATGACGTTACGCTCGCAAATAGACTACGTGATTTCACAATTATTACCTATCCGCAAGGGCATACAACTCTGTAATATGCAAATACGGAGTACCTTTGAATTTTGATTTTTTTTGCAGACCAGTGTCGACTGGTGTTTACTGCTGACATCACCGAGAGTAGAGATGTCTTCCTTAAGGCCTACAATGACGATGCAGGTAATTGTATTTTCTATGGGAATATCAAATGAGGTGATATTGTAGAGATACAAAAATTATTAGCTTATCGTTAACACTACACTTCTCTTCACCTTTAGGACAATTGGATTTAAATAAATCAAATGTTAATTTCACAACGCGGGTCGTATTATGTTTCTGTACGTCGTCCTAATGATCGCGCGTTAGTTGGTTATCATTGCTCAAGACGGCAAAACAGCGATGCGAATCACCAATTGTAAACATATATTACGCAGGGAATCTTGTATTTGCGTTTGATGTTGTAGTCTCACCATCTCGATATAAAATTTTCTTATGATATGGTTGTATTTAAAAGAAACCTCTAATTTATGTTTACGGAGAGGTAATAGGCTATTAGTTCGTGTATAAACATGACATGAGTTTTTTTCTGAGCATTGTTTAGTTAATATTTTAGGAAAATACTTTAAGATATTTAAACCATAATTACGCCAACCTGAGCAAATGCAAGGCGTAGTAAATAATAATAAAACATTATCAATATCTGATCAATTTATATATCGCAAAAAAATAAGGACCATGAAAGAATTAACTTTAATCGCTCCATCGCGTTCAGCTATTGTGAGAATATATACTTTATGATAAGATCGACGACAAGATACGGCGGTACATTTAAGTGTATACTTTCGCTTTAACGAACACCCTTCAAAAACAAGAATGAGATATCCGTGGTTTGATTCAATAAATGACTATCCTTTATAGTAGATTAGACTTTTCAAGATGGTATACCGCTAACGATTGTTAGTTTTTCTTTATAAAAACAGTTGCAGACGAATTAGTATTTTTCTTCTGTTGCAAAAGTTACTTATTAATTCCATTACCAACATTGAAAAGTTTGAGCATCTTATTTTACTTCAAGATAAAAATATTAAAAATAATTAATTGTGTCCCGAAAAATATCCACGACATTATGACCTATATGGAATGAAGTACTGATTGTGCATCCACCAAAAGAAAAGTCAATTATTGAGTTAGTTAGACATATATTTACGCAAGTAAACGTCAATTATTGTGAAATGATGGGAGTCGTTTATACTATCTCAGCGGTGGATCATATTTAAGTGACATAAATAAAATTTAAAGAGACTCTCGATAACAAAGAAACCCACTAACATTAGCATTACTGATGCGTTATTTGTTATGGTTAAATTTCTATGATTTATTCATTTTAGTCAAACGGCAAAGGCACTTTACCTATGGCAAATTGGACCAGGGGCTATTAAGAAAATTTGAAATATGATTTTTGCAGTTGAAACTCTAATCCCGAATATTTTGTATCTTCTTCAATAAAAAGAAATTTCCTAGACGAAATAATTTATTTCAGCTGAAAAGACAATAAGGCATCTTATATTTGTTTCATTACTTATACTTTGCTTATATAATATTAAATGCATGACATGCAAACAACATAATAAAACAAATATTGCAAATAAGAGTTATATTTCAATTTTTATTAATTGCAGTTTTTAGAAAGTTGCAAAACAACACTTGAGGGGCTATATTAAACGGCAAATCACTGTGAATAACGGATGTGGATTAATATAAGTTTTAAACTTGTTTCCAAATCCTGTTTCTTTGTTATTGAAAGAAATAATTAATTAAAATTAAGTTAATATCAAATATCAAATCATTATGGACACACGAGTTCTCTGAGGAAAATCGACATTGTTTCTAAACATTCCGAGATTTCATTTCATCTGCACTTTTTCATGCAGGTGTTAAGAGAACATTTTATCAATATGGAGTTACAAGGCTGAACAGAGAGGAAGGCAGTATGATTAATCTAGACAAGTTCTCGTATCACTTGGATTTTGTACGGAACACAAATCCTCAATACATGAGTTATGTGACATCATATGTCGTGGCAAAGGAGGATATCCAGTTCACTATACGTAAGTCTGATTTTATCCCAACCACAAGAAAGCTTCATTTTTTATTTTCGATATTTTTCCAATAATTCCCAATATATTGATAATAATTGTCTTCATTGTTCAAGCCACAAGTCGTTACGACCAATTATTCTCTCATACCTACACGTGTAATACTGGCCGGTCCAGGCAATGCACTCATGTCGCCTGAAGCTGTATTGCATGGCTACAAATGCAATAAATCCTCGTGACGTCACAGAGTCAACAAAATGTTTTTTCTCGTTGAGATTTTAACAATTTTAGGCTGGATCAACTTTAAAAGATACAAACAACGTGATTTGTATTGAAAATATCACGTATATTTTCATGTATGGAGAATTGGCTTGCAGTCGCGTTTTTCCCGAATTTATTTCAAAACTGCGGAAAAATTATAGTTAGTAAAATTGCAATAAAACGTCAAGTTATGAGAGAAAAATACTCTTCCATATGTTCATATGAAGGATAGGGATATTCTATCCTCGGGATCACAAAATATTATAAAACCCTCGGCAAGCCTCGGGTTTTGCAACATTTTGTGACTCTGTGATAGAATATCCCTATCCCTCCTATCGACATCTGAAAGAGTCTTATAATCTTACTCTACAAGGCATTAGATGTATCTAAACAAAAAATCACTACTCTTAGTAAAAAGGCATTTTTAAATGAAAAATTACATCTGATTAATAATAAATTAAAACTCACATTTTTTTTAAACGAATTTGTTCACGTATTAACAGCTGGTTTGGGGATTGATTTGGTGATGGCGAAGGGAGAGCAACTTTTCTTTCACGAAGGTGAGGGGCTCAGCTGTAAATATACACTGGAACAGCTACAGACCATTGTCGAGAAAGCTGGACTCCGCATGATTGGATCTTTCAAGGACACAGATAAGCATGTTGCTTTCTGTCAGTGTGCAACAAAATAAATACCTACACGTCTAACCCTCAATCAAGTACATAAAACCTTTAAATGCTATTTTTGTGTGCTAAAAGGTTTAGTAAGTTGTGCTACAAAAATAGGTGGATGTTGATTCAAAAGGGCTGCGTTGGGTTCAATAAGTTCTGTAAGAGACCCCTTTTCCTTATGGTACCTGGTATATAAAAAGGCCAGAATTATAAGTATGCACTTATTATACATATGCAAAGTTAATTATATTTAGAAATAGTCATCAAAATATAATTGACTCGTCAAGCATATTATCTATACTTTTATTTAATATATTATTTTACATATTCATTACCATGAAGTAAATATTTAACCTTTGTGTCCTTGAGCTTTTTTTTTCTTTTAATTGTCTCAATGATGAATGTAACCATTTTATAACATTAAAACTTGTTAAAAGATGTGTGGAAAAATAGCGTCATTATACGTCATGATTCAAAGAAAAATAGAAAGAATGAATTCGGAATATTAAAGAAATTAGTAAATTAAATCATAAGGATTAAGAATAAAATTTGGATAGATCGCAGAAGAGATGTAGATCTAACACAAATATCTGTAATTTCGCTTTTAATTTAGAGTACACTCATATCACTTTTATTATCATAAGAAGAGTTCCTTTTTAGTCTACTGCAGATGATTATTAAATGAAATGCGTTCCTCAGCCCCTCACTTATATGTGTGGGATATTTTACAGCATGTATTTGGATCTCAATGAAAAAGTCAAAAGACAAATTGTCAAACAAAGTGTGGGAGTGTCCGTTATAGAATCAAGTGAAAACCGGGTATCATTTCAACAACATAAAGTGCAATAAATGTGATCCGATTTCAAAAGTGTTTCAATCAATATCACTGTACAAGTAATCTGGTTCGGCTTCAGTTTTTTAAACGTAGCCTAGGTACATATACTTACTCGCGGAATGAAACAGATAAGATGTACCAGGTGTCAGACCATTTTAAGGTTGAGGGCGATTTTAATGATGATGATGATGGTGATGATGATGATGATGATGAAGATAATTGTGATGATGATGATGATGATGATAATGATTGATGATGATGATGATGATGATGATGATTATGATGATGATGATGATGATGATGCATTATAATGATACTTACATTTAAAACTTTAACCAGTTGTTTTCGTGAGATCACTTGTTGAAGTAAAACGAAAAAGTAGACATCTATACATTCTAATACCTGTCTCACTTTTCACCAAATAAGTAATAATTTTAATGAAACATCGTACAAATGAGGCAACTTGACATCATTGGCAATATAACAGTGGGTTGTTTTTTTTACATGCGAACCCCTTTATTTTCTTAAATGGGGATTTTTTATATTGAAATGATCCGGAAAAAAATCACAAAAAATGCAAGGTTAAACATTATATTTAATTTTAATCAGAGGAAAAACTACTGTTGTTCAATGTTTGCTCTGTCCGTTTACCGATGCAATTCGTCAAAATTACAAAAGGACAAACTTTCGAGTGTCAATTGCCCTAAAAGTACAAATATATATTTCTAATGCAGCTTAATTATGTAATTTTTATTTACTTCGATTCACAATAAATGAAAAACAATAAAATGTGTATCATATTTAAGGAGTTGCGTACTAAGTGTACACCAAAGAAGAGAATCAATAGGACTTGTGATTTGCTGTTCATGAGTCTTTGATAACTATACTGTAGTATTGTAATATAGTGTAGAAATGTTCATGGTATTTGTGGTTGTTATTGTTATTTAGGCCAAATGGATAGATAACATGGATCAGTAGTTTTATAGTACATAACCTATATCATTCTAGTCAGATGTGTTGAATGATGTGGGACGTCTTAAGAGGTCATTTGGAAGGGCACAAACCATAATTCTAACATTGACATGTGTACGTCAATTATAAATGAAGGGATACGTCTTTACAGACATCTCCCATTTTGCCCGACACGGAGAAGGGACACCGACACCGACACGGACTTCCGAAATTTGGGGGCCGTCACGAAATGTAAAATAAGCAAAATTGTAACAAATACGTTATAAATAGAATATTCTTGTCGTGTCATATCTTTTAAAGTTAGACATTATTACTGGAAGTAGTTTTTAGTTTAAATGGTATCATTTTCTTTCATTCTATAATGTCAGGTTACACTGAAGTAAACTCAATTAATATAGACGGTACTATATATAAATATTCATTATACAACATCTGGTCATTCGATTGGCTCTGCTTAAAATCAGGGGATGCAATCAAATTTCGTGTCTTTAAAACATACTTCAGGTATAATTCGGTACATTTTTGTTGATATACTTCAAGGACGTAGATGATATATACAAATATGTACGTTCTTAATATTTTGAAATAAATTGAATACTACTTGCAAGTTCTATAATACTTTTTTTTAAATGTGTGATTACTTTCAAATTTGTTAATTGTGTTCATTGTTTAAGTTTATTCATTATGCATTTTTGATACGATATGCTTGTTTCGCACCTTAAAATAGTCGTCTGTTACAGCACTGTCCTGTCTCTATGCCCGTGATTTCAAGCTGACCTACCTGTGTCATGCTTGACCGATCCACACCGATATCGTATAGTTTTCATTTGATACACAGGCTTTTGACAATTGATATACAGACGACCTCTATATGTGTACCCAGTATTAAGCATATAGAGATGTCCGTATATCTACAGAGTCGAAAGCCTGTGTATCAATAGTGACAGTGCATGGCCGGTAACAATTTCTGATATATCTTATTTGTTTACTTTAAATACATAAATTTTCAAAGGTGAAATTTATCAGTGGCTTAGGAAGATAAAACGTAATGAGGGCAAAAGTCCTCACGATTTTTGACATTCTTGATTATAATTATATTAATTAATTATTTAATGACTTACCCGAAATGAAAAGAAATAATTGAACACGTAACACGTGCTTTCGCATAATAAATACATATTAAAGGTTACCATTTGCGGACATTCCATTTAGACGATTGGACGAGTTACGCAATGCATTATGGATAAATAGATACATGTAGCTACTTGTACGTATTTGTGTTTTTTTTTTTGTTTGTTTTTTTTTCTCATTTCCTTATATATTAATTTCATATGTTACACTCAATTCTATTTGTTAAATCGACCGAAAGAATTGTACGTCAAGTATTATGACTTCCTAATACAGAACATTTTCGCGGAGAATTTTAAAAGCGGCACAGTCATTGGCCAAACTGAATTATTATTCGAAAGATATCGATGCGCCACAACACGATTTTTGATAGTAAAAGTAAGTAAAATCACGGAAATTTATGCTAAATTGGTACCTGATTGAGTTATCTCCATTAAATTATAATCGTTATTCTATTCTAAATATATATATGTTCGGATAAACATGGAATGAACATGAAAAAGTAAGGCGAATTCAATTTGTTAAATTTGTTTTTTGAGACAAGCCGCGAATTTTGGAAGGCCGTGTCAGTGTCGGTGTCCGTACTCCGTGTCGGGAAAAATGAAAGATGTCTAATAGGTCATTGGGAAGAGCAAAAACCATAATTCTAACACTGACATATGTTCGTCAATTACACACATAGACACGAGTATTGATTCCTTGTTTTTTGTTTTCAAAACAATGCGTTGTCGTGTTGTTTTAATTTCAATATTAGCATGTAATGCATCGTGGCAAACACAATGTTGTATATTTTGATAGATTCACGTGCAATATATTTATTATGTGACTAATTAACATTTTATAACCATGCATATTCAATAATCTAAAATCTTCATAATTTTACATACTTTGGAATAAAACATAATATATTATATGGATTTGTTGTATAAAGCGGCGTTCCACACATGAAAGCATCTTATTGCTTTAGGCTATACAATCTTACCATTATGCACTGATGTGTAGAGAAAAGTGAATGTTGATAATTTCGTCAATAGCTTTTCGTAGCCACAATGACAGAGGAGCTAAGGTTAAAATTGGTGACTGGACTGAAGTCAAGTCGAAAATATATTCCCTGTTGGTATAACTATGACGAGGTCGGATCACAAATTCATCAGGAAATGGTTGACTGCTATCACAATTATTATCTAACACGAAGTCAAATATCGTTTCTACAACACAGCGTACAGGTACGTCATACATCACAAAAATTGAAGGTAACTTGTTACTCTTCGTTCATTTTTAAAATAAGTTTATAATAAATGTCACAAAAGGGACATTTTATTGTTCTTATTACTGATACTTACGATCTCCCCTGTATTATCTCATAGTAAAATTGGAGGCAACAGAACGCATGTGATCAGAACCCCTGAAGTATCTAGGATGTTATGAAATTATTTTGAATGCTATGACTACAATATTTAGATATTTAACATCTGTGATGTTGGAGGGAGTAACAAAATCAATAACATGAACGATTGTTTAACAACAAAATGCAACATTATTTCAAATTTGATAACCACATTACCCGCCTGACATCCAGTAACTTTGCCCCTGTGAAGTTTTGCATTTGCAGCATTTTTTTTATCCCGGAGGTAGAATATCCCTATTCTTCATATTCAATGTATACTATTATGCAAAAGAGTACTTTTCTTGATCACTTCAACGTTTATATTACATTATCATACATAAATATCCCGCTACTGTGAAATCTGCTTGAATAAGTTCTAAGAAAACCAAGACTATTTGTCGATTCTCCAAACGTCATTGCATTATATGTTTAACGCAATATGCTATACAGCATTACAGTAAAACCAGCCACACCGAGAAAGTAATAATCTTGTTGACGCGGCGACATCAGGAGGTTGTACTGCGTGGGTAGCCACGTAATACAGCATTAGCCGACATTATAATTTTAGATAGAGATAGTAGCTGGAAAACATATTTTCTTAATTTTTGTCCATTTTATATGAGATTTAATGACTATTCACAAAATATAAAAACTTCTTATACACGTTTCATAAAATAGTAAAATATGTGGGCATTTCAGATATATAGAAGAAATCTAAATTCTGCAAGGATCCACTCTATGGTTTCTGTATGAAAACCTTAGCAAACAATGACGAAACTTGACAAAATGTCCATATTTTTATTATGTATGCATATTTATGGTGTTTATATTTATCAACTGCACCTGCAATGATACATAACCATCATATTGCGTAGTCTCTCATGCTGTGGTCAGACTATTTTATTACCTTTTTAATATAGGCCCAGCACTTATGGAAAAAAGTCGAACGAAAAGAAAAAAATATGAGTATTAGCTGGCTGGTTATCTTTCAATATTTACATTTCCGTTTTCACCTTCCTATATAACCTTACTAACCGGGCAATCGTTTACACTTGCGTAAACGCAGAGGGGCCGCTGCACAAGAACACAAACCGAAACACTGACTTCCGCCCTTATGTGAATGCGCATCCGGTTAGGCCACAATATATGCCATGACAAAGGTTCGATATCAACATCAGTTTGAATGCAATGGAAAGTATTTTGTTAATATTAAAAACATAAAAAATGAAAACATATGGAATAAATGGATTAAAAACGCTTAAGTTATTGTGGAACTATATTTTATTTACTCCCGGAACTTGACACATTTCCCCGCCAAATTGGAGCCAGCTGTTTCGCGATTCCATCAATTACTCAGCTGTTCCATCAATCGTATAACGTTGGAAAAACGAAGTTTTATTTCACCGGAACACTTAATTTAAATGAAATAGTCGGTCGAAATGTAAATATATGGAATGTTTTTAATTTTTTGTTGTTTATTGGTGTGTAAACTGCATTTTTTGTACAGATATTTCAACATGACGCGCTGACGCGCGTCATTTAAAATATCTGTACAAAAAATGGAGTTTACACACCAGTAAACAACAAAAAATAAAAATCATTCCTTAAGAAAATCAGGATTTTGCTTTTTAACATTAAAAAGAATAACCGTATAAATATTAGCAAACTTGACCAAAACTTTATTTAGCATAGCCGAGGCGTAATTTTAAGTCTTTGTGTGGTAATAAGTATAATAATTATATATGATTACAAGCTGTTACATTATTTTAAAGACAATATATGGCATAAACAATTCTAATACCATGTTCCCATGCAACATGTGCCAACTATGTCATATTTATATCATGACGATGACAAATGCTTTTGAAATTATGGCTGTTTGAAAATAATATTTGAAAACCGTCTCAGAGTTTGTTTTTGTTTTTTGTTTTGCTTAGTTTACGCTGGATTATACCCAGAACAAAAGCTGTTTAGGGTTGTGTCATTTTTGGGTGAGAGCATAAACATAATTTTAGAAACGAAAGAAATTAGAAGAATAATGAAATTATGGAACAGCGCCTTTAGAAATTTTCATACCAAACGACAATGCAAAGCTCTAGCTTGCTTTAGAGTTTCTGACTGATGTCTCAGAATAAAAAGAAATAAATCATTGAAAATGCATATTAGAAGCAGTTTAAATTATCTGTAAACATTTTAATAACTTTTGATGTTGTAGGATATCATCCCGGATGTTCCCAACAATTTCACCTTGGTTGACCTCGGAAGTGGAGATTGCTCTAAGACGCGGTTTGTTATCGACGAACTGATCAAACGACAAAACAAACTAACATTTTATCCATTGGACATTTCAGAAGGTATGATGTAGTTTAAACATATGTATGTCATTGTCCAAATTCATTTTATTGCATTTACTTACTTTCTTTACCGTTTAAATACCACTTAATTGAATCATGATTATATGTTATAGTTAGTACAGTCGGTAACATAATGTCGGGCACTTGATGTCCACTTTGGTCTACGTATGAGGACACTATTACTGAGTGTGAATCCGACACACTAATTTTAATTCATATGCCCGATTATTTTCTTGATCGTGAAAAGTTTCGAAAATAATTGTATTGCTATTCAATTTAGACTAGAACCAATGTACGATAGATGGTTACATCGTTTATGAAAATTTAAATAAAAAGTTCCAAATTAATTTATATTTCGGTGTGGATATCATCAAAACGTTAGCCGATATTCAAATTTTCATAGAAAATAACTACATTTGTTTTCGTTATTTAGAGTTTCTGTTGAAAGTAGTTACAAAATTAACAGAAGAGTATGGTGACTCCCTATCAATTCACCCTGTGGCGTCTGATTATGTGCAAGGAATAGAACAATTGAAGTAAGTCTACACAGACATATCACTGTAAGTCTTAATTTTTAAATCCTGGGTTTACTTTTTACTCTATGTAGCACATTCTCTCATACCTACGGGTGTAATATTGGTTTATCCAATGCAATACACTCGTATCGCTGAAGCTATATTACATGGCTACCCATGCAATGCAATTTTGTGACGTCACTGAGTAAACACTTTTGTTATTTTCTCGGTGAATTTTAAAGTTATTTTCAGTAACTATACTGCTTGTTTTATAAAGAATGCAAACAACTGGATTTGCCTTGAAAATATCACGCAATTTTTAGTTTTTATTTTCACTTGCGGTTTTCTTCAAACTTCATATTCAAGATGGTTGGCTAACGTAATAACAGTAAAATTGTAATCAAACGTCGAGATAAGAGAGAAAAATACTCTTTCACATGTCTCTATTCTTGATAGCCACATATAAAAGTCTTATATAATGTGTATATAATGTACATAAAATACTGCTTTGTCAATAAAATTCTAATATGTATATTTTAAATATTTAGCAAGTTAGCGTATTGATATGCATTTATTGTAATTTACAGCTGGAATAATCTTTAATTTATTACTCAGTATCTTGTAGCAATAGATGTTATAGCTGTTACAATCAATTTGATAATACAATCATATACAATATGTTTCAGTATATTGCATACATATTGTATTTTCTTGCAACGAAATGATTCATAATACATTAGACTAAACGTAAAGACTCTTTGTTATGGAAACCACACGTGCATATATATTAATATGGCTTCATCATCATTTTAAAGGCTGTTAAATTATTTTAAAGACAATTTAAAATTCTGATATGTATATTTTAAATATTTAGCAAGTTAGCGTATTGAAGTGCATTTATTGTAATTTACAGCTGGAATGATCTTTTATTTATTACTCAGTATCTTGTAGCAATAGATGTTATAGCTGTTACAATCAATTTGATAATACAATCATATACAATATGCTTCAGTGTACATATTGTATCTTCTTGCAATGAAATAGATTCATATTACATTAGACTTAACGTAAAGACTTTTTGTTATGGAAACCACACGTGTATATATATTAATGTAGCTTCATCATCATTTTAAGGACATCAAAAATCGCCTTTTACGATTATACAGTGGGGCAGCATGCGCAATTCTAACATTCTACCTTCAGTGAAGGCGTTGTTTGAAATTTCAGCTCATAAAACAAGCTTAAATAATTTAAAAACCTGCTTTAAACATGGGAAACAAGATGCTTTGTAGACGTAGACAGATGATACCATTCATTAAATATGCACGTGACCTAGCCAATGTGACCCAATGATATAATCATCTTAAGCAGGGAATAACAATCAGACATCAATTCCAAGCTATCATATCGTTGAAAAATCTTTGTTTTCAGCAAAAATATTAAAGTTTTCAATGCTAAAATGAAACAAATGCTAAACTAGTTCACTAGGACGTACTTCTTTAATTTTTCATCAGTTTTCGAAACTGAACTTTACAAATTTAAAATCAAATCCAAACTTCAAATAATTTTATCATTATTCTAATATTTAATTAGTTGGGACTTAAACAATGAAAATATGAATTCTATCGTTTGAGCGCAGAAAAAAATAGGATATTCTGATTAGCATTCAATATGCAGCGGACCCTAGGGTATCTTCATGCAAAATATTTTGCTTATCACTGGGTGGGCGTAAAACGGCCCAAAGTGATACCCCTCCAAATTTTGTAGTTATCCACGCTTGCCATAATCATATATCATATGTTCTAGTCGTGAAAAAGGGAGGGAAAATATATCATATGTAATAATAATTCTGTTTGCCCTATATTCATAGTCGTATGATGTGTTTCGAAGAATGTCAGATATTATTTTTGGAGAACAAACCATCATTTTCTTTTATCAAAAATAAGCGCATATCCAGTTGAGTGA
Organism: Argopecten irradians; assembly: GCF_041381155.1. Taxonomy (NCBI): domain Eukaryota; kingdom Metazoa; phylum Mollusca; class Bivalvia; order Pectinida; family Pectinidae; genus Argopecten; species Argopecten irradians. Next base: position 33,619,945 of record NC_091135.1, on the reverse strand, counting down.
TGTAGACTTCGCTTAACTCTTAATTTTATCTTTGAATATTATAATGATGTTGTTTCTTTTTTAATTTATTTCTTTATTTTGGCTTGGAAAATACAGCAATTATTGTAATAAATGGAAAAATAACAAATCTATACATAACTACAAATCATCTTTCATTTCTGTGTTTTAATAAATTAAATTTTGGTTATTTGTTTTTATTCATTAGTATGGCGGAGAAATGGCACTAAGATGCAAAAATGTCAAATGAAAACATCTTTTGAACCATGAATGTTTATCTCTCCTCGAACAAAAACACGTTGTACAGCACTGCATTATATTAAGCTGACTTCACCATATCATCTAGAAAGCAATTATTATGAACGCAAAAAACGTATCACTCCTTTGTCTGATCTGTTACAGACAGATAAAGGGTGCGAAGCTGATCCTTTGGATAGGAAGTATGATCAACCTGCCTTATGAGGACCAAATCAGCACTCTCAGGTTGATCTCTACCATGATGACAGGTATGTATTGGACAAACTGAGAGGATGGAAGTTTTGTCGTTCACGTCATGATATCGCAACAAACTTTTGTTTCCAAATGCAATAGTTAAAGTTGCTCCACCATTGACAAATGGTATTTTACTCAATGAAAAACAAGAGCAGGCGAATCAGTATTTTTCTTCAGTTACAAAAGTTACTAACTTTAAACTATTGCCAAAATTGACAAGTTTGATCTTCTAATTTTTCAAGATGAAAAATATTAAAAATAATTTATTGCGTCTCGAAAAAATTCCGTGGCACTATGACTTATTTGGAATGAAGTACTAAATGTCCATACACCAAAAGCAAAATAAATTATTTCAAATTATATTTTGTGTTAGTGAGACATACTTATATACACAGTAAACACCAGTTATTATTCAAATGATGAGTGTCGTTTAAGCTCTGTCTGCGATGGAACATCTTTAATTGATTGTGTCCAAACAGAGTAGTTTAAAGTGAATAGTCGTGCAAAGAAAACCAGTCTAAATGCGTTCATTGGCTTTCCAAAAGTTCTCTGGTCCTTTATATGAATTTTACCTGAATGAGATATCTGGTCACGACGATCTGAATGTTAATTAGCAGAAATCATCCACTAATATTCAAAACTTTTCCCATCAAATGGTCAGACGCATATTTCATCCTTGGATAACCTGGAAACTCGGAAAGAAAACAAACATGAAATATAAACTCTCCATGGTTTAGATAGTGCGAATTCTTTGATTGTGCCATAATAAAGAAATTAACAATATGTTTATTTCCCTGGGAAACCATTGTGTGTTTCTGTAAAAACCTAAGAAAATAAGAACTTACATCGTTAAGATAGTGATCCTTGATCCTTTACAAGATCATTAATTTACTTGGTTTATATACAATATACTACATTACTAATATTAATCAATATTTCACTACAGATCAATGCCGACTGGTATTTACAGCTGATATCACCCATAGTAGAGAGGATATCCTAAAGGCATACAATACGGATTTAAGTAATTATGTTTTTCTTTCTGAGCTGTTTTGTTTACGAAATTAAATATATATACATATATTTTCGAAAAATTCAAATCGATTTCATCTTGGTCTAAAAAACGGCAATGAGGGTGATAATATTTCATTACCTTGTCTTCTTTTTACACAAATCTTCGTTATCCATGTAGGTATATATCGAACATTTCTTTACAATGGACTTGCAAGACTGAACAGGGAGGAAGGCAGTATGATCGACCTAGACAAGTTATCATGTCATTTGGATTACATACGGAACAAAGATCCTGAATACACGAGTTACGTCAGGGTTTACCTCGAGGCTAAGGAAGATGTTGTGTACCCTATACGTAAGTCTATTCTATTGATAATTCAAATAAGCAATGGCTTGATTTACGCAACTGAATGAATGTTTTCTGTTTTCCTGTACCTTTTCAACATTACATTTCTTATCTTTCTCGGATTATGATTTAAACAATGTTTGCCCTTCTCAAACCGAGGAGAAATAGGTACAGATATTAAATCCAGAAATTGCCTTTAAATGCCCACATTTACAAACCAAAATCCGAAAAGTTTAAAGATTTGTAGGAAGTAATTTTCATAATCACGAATCAAGAAGAACTTTTAATATGTTATTAACAACCAAAAGTTATCAACAACTTGAGAATTACTTACAATGTATAGGTGTGAATTTTACAAAGTCAGATAAGCATGTTTGTCCGAACCTTTTAATGATTTTCACTTTCACAGCTGAATTTATGTAAACTGTGGTTTTTAATAGTTACTGAAGTAAACAAATGAACGTCAAAATTTTCGCCCAGTTATGGCAAACATAACTTTAATGGCAATTATGACGTAAGAACATTTATATTGTGAACATTTAAGGAATAGATTTTTATTTTGTTCAGGTTATGAGGGTATAATGATAATGGAGCACGTGTAAATTATGTAACAATTTTGAAAATCAACGTTAACTATGGCGGCTCATTTAACTGATTTGTTGCGTTGACAACAACGACCCGCTTTAGACCTTACCTGTTTAGGTATTTTCTTTAAACATGATAACGTACATTTAATTTCACAGCTGGTTTGGGTATCGACTTGATGATGAAAAAAGGAGAACATCTTTATCTTCACGAAGGTGCTGGACTCAGCTGTAAATATACACTGGAACAACTAAAAACCATTGTACAGAAAGCTGGACTCCGATTGGCTGGCACTTTGATAGACAAAAGAAAACATGTTGCTTTCTGTTCATGTGTAACTAAATAAAGGATGGTTTGACTATACAAGTAAATAGTTTTACCCTGTACAAAATTTACACCGAGAAAGACCGAGATTGATATTTACTAGTTCTACCGTTATCATTACTACCGTTTTAAGTTTGAATAAAAGGTCTTCAATCATAATTTCACTCTCGTATTTTTTTTTTCAATTATTATTTTTCTTCTTTTTTTTCCGAAAAAAAACCCACTTCAAATTTGAAAAGCAATAGGCCCATGTGCCTTACGGTCTTCTGGCAACCTTGGTAACAGTCGTATAGGGCATTAATTGGATATGGTATTATGCTGGCCATATTGGATCTAAAAATAATAACAATGGTCGGACCGAAAAATAACAACACTTAGTAGAGATCATGGGTCATTTCAGGCAAGTTTTAGTCAAATCGCACTGGTAAGAACTTGAGAAGTTCAAAATGTGATTTCATGTTTTTCATGGAAGCATAATGAAAGTATCTGGTGAGTCAAAATTCCTAAATCTGATACATTGGTATATAACGCAAATGTATTTTGACTGTCGTAGGCTCAAGTGAAGGATCTGTGAGTATTTTAGCCATAGTTCTAATTTCCTCAGTTCATGTAAATAACTGCATAAGCTATTCGTGATGAAATATGTCCCAACATTCTGCCACTAGCCCTCTACCTTTTGGTTTAGGATTTGATACCCATAGTAGTTGCCAGGCAATGGCACTAGTAAAACCCAGTATAGACATAAATGCGATAGTTTTTACTAAGCACATGAACAATATCTACAACAACAAAAATTATGATAGTAAGTGCATAATAACATGAGTCCCAAGGGCCTTGACGGTCATGAAGAAAATAAATAAAAGTTAATAAATTTTGTTGTAATCCACACTAGCATTGAAAAGGAGTAGTAATTCTAAGCAAAAATTAAGCAAAGATCCCCTTGGCATTGTCAAGTAAGGATTTTGAATGAATCAATCAAATAAAATAGACGGCGCACAACTACAAATAAAGCACGATGATGGCAATAGGTAATCGTGACTTTTGGGGTCAGATGACCTAACGAATAGAAACAAAATAAAAACCAGAGACTTTCTTCGGTTTTTGCTCAGCATTTCCTTTGCACAGCAAAGTTTATTAAGACATAAAATGTATCACTCACAAACAATGGAAATAAATTCTTCAATCCTTCAAGTAATTTTAAAGAGAAAAAAAAGGTATCAAGACTAAGGTACCACAGCACATGTAATACAAATGTACAGGTAAGGTATTGTACATAATCAACAGGTATACAAAGGAACAACTAACAATTTACATACATTGTTCATTAGTATAATATCATACAGGTATGAATATTAAATGTGCATAATATTAAACAGGTATATTTGTACGCACGTTCATTAATGTACAGGTATAATAATATACAGGTATATAACATGAACATGTATTATTATTATCATAATGTTTTACATGTACATAATTATATACTTTAGAAGTACACACATTGTACAGGTAATATATCATACAGGTACATGCGTTGAACAGGTATTACAAGTACAGGTGTATTTAGTTATACATCTAGTACAGTCAATACATATGTAATTATGTAGGTATATATTTTGGACACTACAAATATTATACAGTACCATATACACATACTGTGTATGTTTTTACTTGTGAAACAAACTCCTCTATAATACTGGGAAATAAATCAATCTTGTATGTGAACAAATACGTAACAATCATGATTGGTAAATATAGACAGTGTCATGTGGAACAGAAAGCAGAACATCATTGTGGATGTTAGAGGCAAGGCGGGACAGTAAAGAGGGGTAGGGGAGGGGAATGAACAATTAAAGCAAAGCCGTATTGGCAAGGCAAAGGAAAACAAGAAAACAGTAGAGTGCATTCCTAGAGGTGAGGGTAGAACAAGGGGACAAAAAAAGCATTGACAAGAGAAGGGAGTAAGGGTAGTTCATGGATCATGGGGTGGAAGAGGGTTAAAAAGTTTAAGTAAAAGCCAATGAAGCAGCAGAATACACAGGCAATAAATAGTGTTGAGCCTATATAGTGAGTGCACGGTTATAATAAATTTAGAATAGGGCAGGGGTGGCAATGAAAAAAGGTACGTTTATGGATTTGTAAGCAGGCTAGGATGGGGGAGATTGGGTGAGTGGGAGGGGATATCTCCAATGAAGGGAGCAAGGTTTATCATGGATTTAAGGTTTCTGAATCACTATTTAATTATTTACTGGTTTTAAAGAAATTCCTGGAGTGAAAATTCTGGAGAATTAAAACTATACCAACAACAGCTTGACATGCACAGCACGTCCCAACTCACATTTACTAGAATATAGCCCAGCTTATATACAAACATCTAATCCATTCAATCCTTCAGTTGTTTACTTCAGGTGTCTATAAAACAATTATCTCTCTTATCCACAAAGGCCATGGATGAACATTTGGATATTTTCTATTCATATAAGATCACAAAATTTGCTACAATCCCAGTAACTAATCCTTTGACCTGCACAAATAATTGACATGATTCACAAAACCGACATCAGTGTCACAGATACTTAGCTTCGTACATAACACTGCACAATGGTTTCCGAACAAACATGATCATTGACAGAGAAATCATTGATGCCAAAGAAAGAATTTCACTCTTGCTACTAAAGTGTATTTGTGCACACATTAGTAGTAATGTATTCGACCCAATAAGCCCCCAACCCATATTAGTACCCCTAGTGTTTTTTTTCTTTTTTTTTTTTTTTTTTTTTGCAAACTTGATTTACCGCTATTTAGTAGGATAATTTTCTGAAAGGCTACTCCAAATCTCATTCTATTGAGTGCCCCCTTTTTTTCAACTTTGGCACTTATTGGGTCAAATACGGTAGGTGCATTGAAAAAATAAATTATATTGAACTGATTAGACCCCGATCGTAAATAATTGTGGTAAAAAATGTAGTCAACCCTGTCTATACAGGACACCAAAGAAACATAGCAAAAATGTCCTTTATAGAAAGGTGTCTTTTACACAGAGGTCAATTATATAGTAAAATGCACAAACTGCATGTAGTAGATGATAATTATTATTATAGATAGGTTTTCTTTTTATAAGGGTGTCCTTTATAGACAGGTGTTCTTTCTATAGGGGTGGCCCTTATAGCAGATTTGACTGTAGTTACATCTGTAGCTATTGCTCAAACTCTTTATAAGATTGGTATACAAGTCATAAGGCAGCACACCTCTGGATTCTAATTAATACTGATACCTTAAATAAATCCTATACACATACCTGTCAGAAGGATTTCTCAATAAAGTCAAATAACAGACATAATAGGATTATATGTATGTGTAACAAGGGGGTCTTATTTAACTTGGATATTTAAGCTGTTTACCATAATCATATAAAAGACTACAGACTACAGGAATATATAGGTATATATCTGTTTCAATAAATTAGATATTACATATATACGTTCAAAATAATTATCAATTTTGTAGGTAGCCATAAATGTGCATGATTAAATTTTGACATTTTGACATGAATTTTGTAACATCATAATCACCAGATCGACTGTAAGTTGTTAATTAAATTACAACCAAATTATTCAAAGCTGTTTCACATACAATCAGCAAGGATAGAAATAGGTATGGGAAACGTTTATATAACACATAATAGTCTAGTATTATACATGTACTAACACTATTAAATGAATATTTTTCTTATTATTAGAAATCAGCAGCCAGATGAAGCAAATGAGAGGAAAATCACACAAATATGATTCACATGCAAAATGCATGATGTCACCTTTACCATGACAACAAAATATCCAAATTTAAAAGATTTTGGCAGACAAATTCAAGAAATATTTTGGCAGACATAATCAAGATATATTAACATTAAATGAAGTAAAACAATTTATCTAAATCAAAAATAGCATAGATTCTTACTGTGAATACCAATATCATAACTCATGTATACATATTAACTAAAGCATTTAGTCTGAGTAGATATTAATTAAAGCTTAATGTGTTTCTTGAGGATTTACTAATGATTTTAGATAACAAACTTTACACAATTTTCATACACATGACAAAAAAGGTGTTCCTTCAATAATACATGTACATTCAACAAATTACCCAGGTAACAGAATCTCTGATGTTAGTCAATGACACTGTGTACTATTTGGCAAATAGTTATCATCAACTTTGTAAAGTCAAAATAAAATAAAAGCTAATTGTACCCTTAGAAATTACTATACCGCACCAAGTGTTGGAGAAAAAAAACTAAACAAAAAACAATATACATGTACATATGTATTATTAAAACAATAGAATCAAAATACACAATAATTTACAGAATATCATTTTGTAATAATCAGTATCAAATAAAACAACTAAGACCCCCACAGCCACTGGTCAAGTGTTGCATTTTCCCTCTCAACTGATACCTAAAATTGCTCAAAAAAGTTTGATGAAATGATCATGATCCAGTAAAATTGAAAATGTTTCTTCATTGGCACTTCCAAATATCAAATGTATTAATTCACTAAAAACTCAAATGTATTAATTCACTAAAAATATGTCACTTTATAGTTCATCCTGTCAACAGATTTTTTCTTTAATCACTTAATCACCCCTGAAATTTGATAATGGACTGGTCTAGTCATTGATTTAGAAGAGTGTTCTCTATATGGTAAGGGTTGATGGTCTAAAAGAACATTTTTTTCGTTACACCCTTGTAAAACAGAGTTATGTACCCTTGGGGGCAGTTACATGACTAGGTTACATATGCGAGATAGTAACAAAATAAGGGAAAATACCTATTTTTTTCAAATTTAAACAAAATATTTAATGATATTATAGACACAATCAGATTATCCTTAAATAAGATCAAGTGGATTAAAGGCTTTAAATGTATGTCTAATAGTATATATATTTCCGCAGTTTTATTTCATTCACCCGTGAAGACATATTTGACCTCTTCTTTTTCAAATTCTGGAACAGTTCATTGTTGAATTCCAGGGGTGAATGAATAATATTCTAAAGACTGGTGGTGAATTAATTAGATTATTAATATCATTTTAATTATATTTGTTATAATCATTAAGTCAATAAGCTTTGACAATAACAGATCACATGAATGTAGTTCAAGACTAAGGCATTGCAATTTTTTCTTTGAAAATGATACAGAGTGTAAAATGGAGTATTATCACTACTAAATACAGCTGAATGTTTCTTCCCTAATAACTCCCATCAGCCTGCATCATTTGGTATGGCATTCAAATAATAAAAAAAAACATGGCAAGAGAGTCATGGCTGCACCAAACATGCTTTCAAGCCTGTCAATATATAGCACTAAAATCTCTGTACATACAATTAATCTTCACCGAGGACAGACTCATCAGAATCAACATATAACAAGACAATACGATATTGACAAAACTTATTATATTGGCTCACCCTCATTTGGCAATTTTTGAACTAAAACAAATATTATTTTCTGTCTTATTGAGTGATGTGTCATTGTTTTTATTTCCATTTGTTTTTTCATCATTCACACAGTCAGGTGAAGGTTTTCTTATATATTTTTTTTTGTTTTTGTTTTTTTGCCAAACTGTCATTTTCACACTGAATACACAAGAGAACTATCATTCCTTGAAATCAGTGCTTTTGACAGCATCTTCTCTTAATCAATAAATGCCCTATCAGAAGTCTTATTATATTACAATACTTTGAGCAAACACAAAACATCTAGCACCTAATATCCACAACATTTCAATATGTAAACAGAAAAAACAACAACATACCTCCCTTCTCCCATTCTCATTACTTTTGTATAAAATGTTTATTAGTTTGCTTATTACTTAATGTGAAAATGACTACCAGTATTTTATGAAACACTTCAGAAATGGCTTTCACACATGGATAGTGCCCTTTCATAATGGATGGTGGTGATTTTTGCAGATGAATAATTATTATGGTAAATAATTTTAATAATTCATCAGGTATAATATGACCATCAATATTGCTGGTAGTGGTTTTTAATACCAATATCAATAGATATATTGTCAGAGCTGAAGTAATAATTAAATTATATACTTCTTTCACCATTATACGATACCGTAACAGTACACAAATTATAAAATTAATAGGCACAATGTATTTTGAACGGCTATATATGGTAACATACACATTACATGATCTGATCACAGTTATCTGTTCACAGATTTGATTCCATCTGATCACATCTAAGCAATGAGTAGATAAACATTCATCAGTGTTTATTTTCTGGGCCCAGTTTCATGAACATTCCTAAACTTTAAGGAATTCCTTAACTTATATAAAATCCCCCATAGGAAAGCATTACAGATTTTAAGGAAGAGTCCTTCTTTCCTTAACTTCTGTAATGTTTTTCTATGGGGAATTTCTTAAAGTTTAGGAATGCACTTAATGCTGCACTCTGTTATGTTCTCTACAGATAACCAACATTCTTTCACATGCGATTTAAATTTAATTTCATGAATTTCCCGATCACAGTGAATTTGTGTACATGTATCTCCGCAAATGCATATAAACCTCACTTAATTATTGATAGATATTTACAATTAATTTTCAAATTCCCGAACGTTAATCTTCTTTAAAGTAATATTTAGAAGCCAAGAAAGAACATTGATCTACAATATCACAACTTCAGATGCTCATGATTATCAAACCACAAGCTACAGAGGTTTACTAGAAGTCCATAATTTAAAGATACAGCAAACACTTGTCTAGTTTCAGACAGTCATTTAAAGCTAGAAGTATATTTCAAAGCATGATTCCCCTAGGAATATTTTTACTTGCATCCATTGCAAAAGAAATACATGCAGATTAAACACTTACTGTAGTAAAATGAAAATACTGTCAAAATTAACCGATTCACTGATCATTTGGGGTCAGATGTTAAGGCAACATATAAGATGGTGGTCTATTCATATTCTAGAAATTAAAGATGCTCCACCGCCGACATAGCATAAATGATATTCATTATTTGAAGAATAATTGGTGTATTATCGTATATATATATGTCTAATTAACACAAAAAGTAATATAAAATAATATATTTTGCCTTTGGTACATGCGCAATCAGTACTTCATTCCATATAGGATATAGTGCCACGGAATTTTTTCGGGATGCAATTAATTATTTTTCATATTTTTAACTTGAAGTAAAATTAGAAGCTCATAGTTTTCAATGTTGGTAATGGTGTAAAGTAAGGAACTTTTGTAACTGAAGAAAAATACTAAATCGTCTTCTCCTGTTTTTGATAGTGAAAATATATCATTTGTCTGCGGTGGAGCATCTTTAAAACAAATTGTAATTTTGTTAAGGGATAAAGAGCATTACAGAGATAAGGGGAGATAACTTTTGCATTGTAACTAGGATACTGTAAACCAACGTTCTTTCGCGACTATTAAATTTCGCAATTTCCATTTCAAAACAAGTTGTGAAGATTACTATTCACAGATTTAACAATTAAAGATGCTCCACCGCTGACAAATGGTATTTTTTCACTATCAAAAACAGGAGCAGACGATTTAGTATTTTTTATCAGTTACAAAAGTTACTTACTTTACACCATTACAACCATTGAAAAGTTTGAGCTTCTAATTTTTCTTCAAGTTTAGAATATGAAAAATAATTAATTGCATCCCGAAAAAATTCCGTGTCACTATATCCTATATGGAATTAAGTACTGATTGCGCATGTACTAAAGGCGAAATAAATTATTTTATATTAATTTTTGTGTAAATTAGATATATATATACACGAACAAACACCAATTATTAATCAACTGAGGGATATCATTTATGCTTTGTTGGCGGTGGAGCATCTTTAAATGATAATGCCTACCAATATAGATGATGTAGATAGTTATTCACACGCGAATAAAAGTTGGTTTACAGTATATTGAAGTCTTTTCAAAATTTAAAAAAAAAACAAAAGTGTTTTGATTTCAATATAAACAGGTACTAATGACATGGGAACAAGCTAAATTAGTATTATGTCATTTCAAATCAAGCAGTGCTACAGGTATTTTAATTTATACTCAGTGTAATTATGAATTGAAACTGTAACATCATGTATCATGGGGCACCTGTATTCAACGGAATGCAAATAAAGTCAATTATTGTTTAATTATCTCACCAGCTATTGTTTGATAACAAAACCAGATAACAACACACAGTGAAGGGCTACCAATATTGGTGCTATCTATTTTAGTTACTGAAAGGAAGCAAAATCAATTTTGAGTCACTTAATACTGATGTAATTACATATATCACTGACATTAACATCACAAAAACACTGTTCTGTGTATCTTTCACAGATGAGAAGCATTACGCACGGTGTATACAATGTATTTCCATGGACAACACAATGAAAAAAATATCACAAAAAAAATGTACCAAAAAAATTGTACCAGTTATTCAAACAATCACTTATATAAACTAAGCATTGTAGAATTAGGTTGAGAGATCTAGGAGTATTTTTGTTTCAAAGAGTAACTTTTATTAATACATAATTATTATAATATAATTAAACTCTCAGAGATCTATACTTTATAGAGCTGCTATAAAATATGCTTTCACGACAGTTTAATTGGTTTAACTCTGTATCACCTGCTGGGTTTTATTGCATATTAAACTTGTAACATTCTTTAAAACAAGAGCTGTTGGAGAACAGCAAAGCTTGCCTATTCAGAAAAAGTTGATGTTCAAGTATTTACTATTTAAAAATATCAAGCAGTGCCCTCAGTCTATATTATTTAAACATGGAAATATGACAAATTAACAGACTCAAAAACCCCCTAAAGGGCCCCAAATTGGTTGTATTATCACGTTCAGCATCCATACACATTAGGAAAATAAAATCATAAACATTTATGATGACTTAAGCTTAAACAATAGACAAAATAGAAACTTGCTCAAAAACTTTAACATGGAAATATGACAAATTAACAGACTCAAAAAAAACCTAAAGGGCCCCAAATTGGTTGTATTATCACGTTCAGCATCCATACACATTAGGAAAATAAAATCATAAACATTTATGATGACTTAAGCTTAAACAATAGACAAAATAGAAACTTGCTCAAAAACTTTAACATGGAAATATGACAAATTAACAGACTCAAAAAAAAAAAACCTAAAGGGCCCCAAATTGGTTGTATTATCACGTTCAGCATCCATACACATTAGGAAAATAAAATCATAAATATTTATGATGACTTAAGCTTAAACAATTGACGAAACTGAAACTTGCTCAAAAACTTTAACGTGAAATGGGACGCCAATGCTGACGCCGGTGCCGACGCCGGGGTGACAACATTAGCTCCCCCTATTCTTCAAATAGGCGAGCTAAGGAACATATTTATTACACTTTTAAATTAATGACAGGCTAAAACAAATTAATAACATGTAATTCATTAATTTGTATTATAACTATTGGTTTGCAATATTTTTTAGAAATAAATTCATCTTTTTATCTGACAATTCGACTTCAATTAACTTAAAAATGATAATAATGCAAGGTTATAACTTATACAACCCCAAAAAAAAACGAAATATGTTTGCGGAGGAGGAAAATTGAGTGTATTTAAATACATGGGACCCCATCTTTAATCACAGTTATTCTATTGTCTGTGATCGATATAAGTATGAAAGGAAATTCCTGCTGCGACTTTTTTTTTAAACAAGCTGTCATAATTTTTTTCCTTTTAGTATCACCTTTAAAACCCATATTACTGAAAGAAATTATGTGGTATAAGATATGAATACCCTATAGCTACATTTTTAGAAAAGAAAAAAACCACAATACAAAAATTCATACTAAAACTATTTTTTTTTCATTACAAAATTGACCTTTAACCTCTATGCTGACCTTGTGAACTTTGTTTTCATGAGCAGGAAGTTGACCTCAAAATCTGGATGTGTTGACATTCATAAGCTGCAGGGAGTTGATATTGGAGCTCTGTGTGTCTGTGCCGAAACTGTTAATGGGTAACAGGAGAGAAGCCATAATGATCCATGGCTCTGATGTACATGTAGCAGTATCACTCTCAATGAAATTCCAAATACTACTGGTGTTGTCCAAATCCCTGAAGACTATGAGAGTTACCAACACCTAAAACAGACAATTGCAATGGTAATGGCAGTTTCTGGTGAAATATTAGTGTTTTTATCTTCAACTCACTCCTACCCCCCCCCCCCACCCCCACCCCCCCACCCCAAAGGATCATAAAACCTAAACTTAAGTTTTTGTTTAGCCAATAAAACATGATATTGGCAAAGTCTAAAGTTAATTTTAGAATTATTAGTCTGTTTCATGATATTGCGGCCTGCTCTGGAAAAGGTGTTCTCAGATATGTACCTACCTTTGTACAGACATTTTCAAGCTCTCACTGTAAATATTTTCATGACAAACAAATTCTATTATTCCTATTATAAATGTTCTCAGCTAATGAAACTGTACTGGTACTGAAATACAAATCAACATGATAAAGACCAGTGGAAATATGAAATATGGAAATGGTTTTATTAAGCAACTAAAAGGACCTGTTACAGCTGCCATTGAATTTTGCCAACAAACCAATTTAACTCAAGAATTACGCGTAATTATAAGTATCGCTGTACCGCATTGTTGATTTATTAAATAACTATAATGGAATATTTAAAAACATCGGAGAAAAAGAAAAGAAAAAGTATAGTTTAGCATCACTAAGTTTCACAGCCTACCCTGAAATGAATCCTGCAACAATTACGTGTGTTGAGAATCCTTTAGCTATGTTTTAAGTTTGGTTTGGATTGGATTGATTTACAGTTTTTGAGAAACGGAGCTAAACACAAAACTTTTAAGTCAAGTCTTATGAATAGTTTAGCATCCCTAAGTTTCACAGCCTCTGCATCCCAAGGCCTGAAATGAATCCAGCCATAATTCAGTGTGTTAAGGTGATAATGATGTCCTTCACCTATGTTTAAAGTTTGGTTAGGATTTGACTTAAACTTTTTGAGAAACAGAGCTAAACGCAAAACTTTAAAGTGTAATGTTGACGACAATGCCGTCGCTGGAAAAGTAACACCTTATAATTAGTATCGCCTTCGCTAACTATCATCGCGGACGATACAAAAACCCAGGTGCATTTTATTGTAATATGACACAGAACCTGTAAGATACCTTTCAAAAAAAGGGGATGATTTTAACGGTCATCTGACTATTAGTACAACATAGTCGTTTAAAGATTTTAGCCTATTTGCCGCCCGTGACCTTGAATGAAGGTCAAGGTCATTCATTTGAACAAACTTGATAGCCCTTCATCCCAGCATGTACCAGGTCCAATATCAGTACCCTGAGCCTTCTGGTTCTTGAGAAGAAGTCGTTTAAAGATTTTAGCCTTTTTGACCCCTGTGACCTTGAATGAAGGTCAAGGTCATTCATTTGAACAAACTTGGTAACCCTTCATCCCAGCATCCTACAGGCCAAATACCACTACCCTGGGCCTTCTGGTTCTTGAGAAGAAGTCGTTTAAAGATTTTGGCCTTTTTGACCCCTGTGACCTTGAATGAAGGTTAAGGTCATTCATTTGAACAAACTTGGTAGCCCTTCATCCAAGCATGTCACAGGTCTAATATCAGTACCCTGAGCCTTCTGGTTCTTGAGAAGAAGTCCTTTAAAGATTTTAGCCTATTTGACCCCCGTGACCTTGAATGTAGGTCAAGGTCATTTTTTTTTAACAAACTTGGTAGCCCTTCATCCCAGCATGCCACAGGCCTAATATCAGGTCTCTAGGCCTCTTAGTTATTCACAAGAAGTTGTTTAAAGAATTTTAGCCTATTTGACCCCTGTGACCTTGAATGAAGGTCAAGGTCATTTATTTGAACAAACTTGGTAGCCCTTCATCCCAGCATGCCACAGGCCTAATATCAGGTCTCTAGGCCTCTTAGTTATTCACAAGAAGTTGTTTAAAGAATTTTAGCCTATTTGACCCCTGTGACCTTGAATGAAGGTCAAGGTCATTTATTCGAACAAACTTTGTAGCCCTTCATCCCAGCATGCTACAGGCCTAATATCAGGTCTCTAGGCCTCTTAGTTATTCACAAGAAGTTGTTTAAAGAATTTTAGCCTATTTGACCCCTGTGACCTTGAATGAAGGTCAAGGTCATTTATTTGAACAAACTTGGTAGCCCTTCATCCCAGCATCCTACAGGCCAAATATCAGTACCCTGGGCATTCTGGTTCTTGAGAAGAAGTCGTTTAAAGATTTTGGCCTTTTTGACCCCTGTGACCTTGAATGAAGGTCAAGGTCATTCATTTGAACAAACTTGGTAGCCCTCCATCCCAGCAACCTACAGGCCAAATATGAGTACCCTGGGCCTTCCGGTTATTGAGAAGAAGTTGTTTGAATGAAAAGTTTACGCACGGCGCACGACGACGGACGGTGCATGATGACAATAGGTCATCCTGACCCTTCGGGTCAGATGACCTAAAAAGGGGATGATTTTAATGCATGTTGCCCACCAAGGTGTACACTAGGGTTCTTTATTTGTTCCAACACTATATCAAATTGATGTTCAATTTCGTAAAACATTTCTTCATATTCTCAAAAGTTTGTGTGGCTTAAAAAATTTAAATAAAATTTTACAGGGTATTAAACAAAAAAATTGCCAAATTTAGAGACCATATTTTTAGCAATAACAAATTTTCACCCATTGGCAAGTGGTACACCCAATTTAGTCTCTACTACACCAAAAATATTTTGTAATTATTTGGACAAAAAAAAATTAACCCTGGTGTCCCCCTCAGGAGGGCAACATCAAATCATCCCTAGTACAGCCCCTGGGGCCTTTTGAATTTTTTAACGGTATTTTATAGGTTCTATAGTACTACAAATTTTATAGGTTCTATAGTACTACAAAATGCACCTGGGTTTTGTTAAACTTGTTCGTGGGCGAAATTCAATGGTAGCTGTAACAGGTCCTTTGAACCTCTTCTTTCTCGTGGGCATGGATTTGAGAGCTTCTGTTGTTGTTCTTTTAACTACACATGTAATAAAAAAATCTCAGAAACTGGAACCTGTTACTTAACTATTATATTATACTACATGTTACTTATTGTACATGTACATCATATAGCAGATGTGACCCTCTATTAGTTGCAGAAAATAAAGCAAAATGTTGTGGTTCTAGATCTTGTGAATCAAATTTTTGTTTTTCTGCAGAAGGGAGAGTTCAAAGAATTTGCAATATTTAAATGTCTAAACACCTGTCAAGGGTCAAAGTTCAGAGGTTCTCACCTGACAATGGCCAGACGTTTCTATTGGCTAGAGGGTCACTCCATTGCATAGATACAGGGCGATGTAATTGGTTGACAGACTGGTCATATGACCCTTCCGCAGCCTCTTCATTGGCTAGAATTTGTCCAGGCTGGTTAAAGTTCTGGTTTGATGGCCACATACCATGCAGCTGTTTTTCATGCTGACATAAGAAAACAAAGACATTTAAGGGATATGTACCCTTGTTTACACACAAGAATGAAATAGATTCTGAGACTGATGCGTCTGATACGTAATAAAACACTGATCAAAATGGGAAATTCAGTACAAAATTTCATAAAGATATAATAATTATTGTAATAGATGTTTCAGTGAGATCTTGTACATGGAAATTCCTACAATCTACTGTTACATATAATCAAAACAGTATCTACGGATGAGTGAATGCTTACCAAGACATCTGAGGCACTATGTGGGCGGAGATCATCACACGGAGGGGGGCGGTCGAGGTTGGGCGATTTCAAACCTGGTTTCTGGCTTTCGTCATCACTACACCCTCCCCTGTGTAACAAGTACAGGATCACACAAACTATAGGAACTTAAAGATCAAGACGTACGAAAACATTCATTTTGTAATTACAAATAACAAATGCATCTCAAATGAACTATAAATTAAGTGACTTTACTGTTAACAGCATTCTTTTTATTCTCTTGATTTGAAGCTACATTACTTTGAAATAATGTCTGAATAATGATAATACAACTTAAAGATGCTCCACCGCTGACAAATGGGATTTTTTCACTATCAAAAACAGAAGCAGACGATTTAGTATTTTTCTTCAGTTACAAAAGTTACTTATTTTACACCATTACCACCATTGAAAAGTTTGAGCTTCTAATTAAAAACTTCTTAAAAACATGAAAAATAATTAATTGCATCCCGAAAAAAATCCGTGCTATCTCTTATATGGAATGAAGTACTGATTACGCATGCACCAAATGCAAAATAAATGATTTCATATTATTTTTTGCGTTAACTAGACTTATACATACACGATTAAACACTAATTATTGTTCAAATGATGAATATCATTTATGCTCTGTCGACGGTGGAGCATCTTTAATTTATTTGAGTGACAATTATGTCTCATTAACAAGAGGCCCATGGGCCTTAACAGATTTTAGCCATTTTGACCCCTGTGATCATGAATGAAGATCAAGGTCATTCATTTGATCAAACTTGGTAGCCTTTCATCCCAGCTTAACGCTACAGGCCCAATATCAGTACCCTGGGCCTTCTGGTTCTTGAGAAGAAGTTGTTTAAAGATTTTTGCTTTTTTGACCCCTGTGACCTTGAATGAAGATCAAGGTCATTCATTTGAACAAACTTGATAGCTCTTCATCTAAGCATGTCAGGGGCCCAATATCAGGTCTCTAGGCCTCTTAGTTATTCACAAGAAGTTGTGTAAAGATTTTAGTCTATTTGACCCATGTGACCTTAAATGAAGGTCAAGGTCATTCATTTGAACAAACTTGGTAGCCTTTCATCCCAGCTTGCTACTGGCCTAATATCAGTACCCTAGGCCTTCTGGTCCTTGATAAGAAGTCGTTTAAATTAAAATTTTAGCCTATTTGATCCCTTTGACCGTGAATAAAGGTCAAGGTCATTCATTTGAACAAACTTGGTAGCCCTTCATCCAGCATGTTGCAGGCCTAATATGAGAACCCTGAGCCTTTCGCTTCTTGAAAAGAAGTCGTTTAAAGGATTTTAGCCTATTTGACCCCTGTGACCTTGAATGAAGGTCAAGGTCATTCATTTGAACAAACATGGTAGCCCTTCATCCCAGCATGCTACAGGCTAAATATCAGTACCCTGGACCTTTCGTTTATTGAGAAGAAGTTGTTTAAATGAAAAGTTTACGCACAGCGCACGGTGCACGACGACGGACAGTGCATGATGACAATAGGTCATCCTGACCCTTCGGGTCAGATGACCTAAAAATGCTACACTGCTGACGAGTGGTAATTTTTATCTATCAAAAACTGCAGCAGATGAATTAGTATTTTTCTTCAGTAACAAAAGTTACTTACTTTACATTATTACCATTGGTGAAAGTTTGAGCTTTTTATTTAACTTCAATATAAAAGTATTTAAAACAATTAATTGTGAATATGTTAATTAGACATATACACTTGAATGGTTTTGTTTCATTAAATGTTGTATTACACATATTCATGTTAATACAGGTAATAGAACCCTGGATGCCTCTGTGAAATTCAAGTGGCCCACCGTGCCATACAACCACCCAACCAATAAAACTATTTATCAGTATTCTCAAACTTTTGTTTCGTCAATTAATGCAGGATGATAGTAGAACCCTTAAGAAAAGATCAGACAAGGTCAGTGGAAAATCAAACGGGGTTTGGGGCTTCAGGAAAGCACTTGCCCTGAGAATTTTGTTCAGAAATATATATTGTCATTTTCACCATCTTCCTCAATTTTTACCCATAAAGAAATAGGAAATATTAGGAACCTCTCCACCCCCGATATACCTGTTTGTGCTTGAGAACTTGCAGCTTACTTTGAATCTATGGCATGTACAAGGTCAAGTCCCACAGCAAAGAATTGTTCCCCACAGGACGAGTCGTCGCTGAGGTCGTCAGAGTCCTGAATGGCAGACCAGCTGCTGTTGAGAGTGTTGTCAGACCTGTAACATCTTCATCAGCTTAACAACCAGTAGAAAAAAACATGAGAGTCTGAAACCATGTCATAGAAATGCTTAAGAGCATTACTGTAAAAGTGGTATTCATAGAGTGAATCTCTGCGAATATACAAGTTGTGAACATATTAACAGAGATGGGTAAATGTAGGTACTCGTCCGCTAGCCCAGACATGTGAATTTGGTTGTCTGACAAGTGAATCTTGACAGCACCCTTGTGTGTTAGACAAGTAAAAAAATTCTGACACTGATTATGACCTGGGCCTTAATTATATTATACAATGTTTATGTTTCATTCGCAAAATATATAAATCCATATTTTTGTTTACGGTTTCTTAAGCAATAGATCCAAGAGGAATCTTGGAGCCCACCAAAGAATGATTTATGTCTGAAAATGGAAAGAGGGAACTTTTCTCTGCTTTTCAAACTTTTTCAAACATACTACATATAAAATTTGAGACATATCGCTTCAGTACTTTCTGAGAAATAGCAGTAACAAACTTCAACTATCAAAATCCAAGATGGCTCCTTGGCGGCCATCTTGCTGATCGATCGGTCCCAAATTGAAATATGCACAATTCAACAAGGGCCCTAAGGGAACCTACATATGAAATTTGAGAATGATCCATTCAGTACTTTCTGAGAAATATAGTAATAACAATCTTTAACTATCAAAATCCAAGATGGCTGCCAGGCGGCCATCTTGTTGACCGACTGGTCCCAAAATGCAATATGCATAACTTGGGCCCTAGGGTAACCTACATATGAAATTTGAGAAAGATCCCTTCAGTACTTTCTGAGAAATAGCGATAACAAACTTGAACTATCAAAATCCAAGATGGCTGCCTGGCGGCCATCTTATTGACCGATTGGTCCCAAAATGCAATATGCACAACTAGGGTCCTAGGGGAACCTACATATGAAATTTTAGACAGATCCCTTCAGTACTTTCTGAGAAATAGTGATAACAAGAATTGTTAACAGACGGACAGAGGGACGAATGGACGGACGGAAGGACGAACGACGGACCACGGACAAATAGCGATTTGAAAAGTCCACCATCTGATGATGGTGGGCTAAAAATTGTGACAATCAACTGAATACAGCTAAAACAACACATATACATATGTTCTTAATTATATGAAAAATATATATTGAGGACAAGTGAAAATGCCATTTGGACGACTAGATTTTAGAGAAGCACTTGTCCAATGGACGAGAATATTTCCAAGTTTTTCCACAGCTCTGTTAACAGGTGGCAAGTTTTACATGATGGGAAAATAACCAATTTTTAAAATATCAAGTGATGTGTAAGTGATCATAGATACTGTACACTTTTGACCTGATCACAGAATTGTGAGAAGCTAGAATTTAATTTGTTAGAATTTAATTAACTAATTTGAAGAGCATGATTACAGAATTTAGATTTCCTAGAATTTAATTGATAAATTACTCATTTTCAGTCATATTCACAAAATATTGGACCTACAAAAATAACCAGCTATATGTATGAAATTTCAGAGGAGAATAAAACTTACCCATGGCCTGCAGAGAGGCCAGCACTGTTGAGTGGCCATGTCCTATTGTTGTACCGTGTGTCTGGGAAACCACCCCACTGTAATGCCCCAGAGAGGTTCTGCCCCGACCCCATGGGGCTCATGTACCCATGGGAGGGGCGATGGCACATGTCGTGGGAGTATCGCCGTGGCACAGTATTTGAACCAGAGAGATCTGGGAAGCCAAGCTGATGGGATGACAGTGAGGCAGTTGGAAGACTAGAACGATGCGGCCAAGTATTACGACCTTGACCCCCAATACCAGTAAAGTCGAGACATCCGTCGGACCGTCTGTGTGTTGGCATCTGTCACATGATGCAAAATACATGTTAAAATGATATACCCCCGGTACTGCTCACCCAAATCGTTAGGATTTCTTTCATTATAAAGATTTTGTTTTCGAAAACTATTTAGCTATATTATTCCACATTAAAATTTCATTCATACTTTTCTGAAAGAGCTTGCTATACAAGAACTTTATACATAAATGTATATTGAGACCCTTGATCTGATTTTTAGGTCTCAAATGACTTTGAAAAGCTGTGGAATTATTTATCTGATACTATCAGATAAGCTTTGACCTTCGATTCACAAACTTGACCTTGCCTGAAGAATTACCTTAGAAAGTCTTATATCTTCCATATCCCTCGGAGATGGAGTGCGACTATTGAAGATTGTCGGTACACTAATGTGAGTGTGGTTTTCTGGGATAGGCTCCATGTGACCAAACGATCCACCAATACCTGACAACAGGTTGATTACAAGGTCAAGGTCTTCCTCTGTGGCAGGATGACTATTGACGGCTTGATCCGGGAGCTGTACACTGATTGTCTGGCCTTTGAAAGAAATTGACAAAAGTAAAATATTAAAAGAAAAACACTTTTAGAATGTAAATTTCCTGTTATATGGTGTGCAATTATTATTATTTTTAGGTGTACTGTAAACATGTCTTTATTGCTAGACAGATTGATTGAATTATATTTCTTGATTTCCAAAAATGTTAATTACAGAGTATTGCTCAGCCTATATTGCTATACGGACTTCTTAGCATTTTATTAAAATCTGTCCATACAGTTATTTCAAAGAAACAATATTAGAAAGTGGTGTTTTTAGATAATGAAGGGGGCGTAACTCTGACAAATAAAGTCAAGCAAAATCGAAATTCACACTATATCTCTAAGCATTTATTTTTTTAAATTAAGTTTGAAAAACGCATTTTTGACATTTGCTGCCACTTTTGCTCAAGATATTTATTTACATATATGTGTCCATAATCAAATATACAAAACAAACTGTATACAATAGCACTCTAGAAAATGCTAAAAGACCACTGAATACGAAAAGTTTGGTAATTATATTTGGTGACACAAAAGTACATGATATGCTTGTTATAAGTTTGTTTTAGGAAGCCAGGATTTATCGTAATATGGATGTAACATCCTTTGCAATATTTACTTACCTGCAGACATCTGTGTCTCTCCTCTTGTCCCCTCCTCATCCTGAACTTGGATCAAATTCTCTTCCTCTGCAGCATCTTCATGCACGGGATCCAAGCCAATTGGCACCAGGATATCTGATTGGCTCTGTGGTGTCACATGACAGCTTGCAAAAGGATCTACATTTTGTAACTGGCTACTAGCACCATTCTGGTTTAAATCTACATAAAAGGCACAATTACTCTCATCTGGCGAAGATTTCCTCTCAAACAGCGAGAACAAGGAAGTCTTAAAAGTGTTGTTCTTGTTCAGTTTTGGTGATCCATTGTTGGGACTACTTTTCCTTGACGGAGGAGCACCAGTGTGTAAAGGGGAGTCTTTGGTAACTTTAGGAATGAGATCCAAAGAGGCCATTTGTTGAAGCATGTCCTTGTTCTCTGTACTCTCATAGATTTGGACTAGTTTGTTGAGCAACGTTGTCAAGGTAACAGAACACATGTGGTGATAATCAGAGTGCACTTTTAAGAACAACAACAGACATTGGCACAGCACCTATTGATAGAAAGAAATTAAATTATATCTTTAAATTATTTCCAGTCAATGCCATATACACATTTTCTTAGAATTTTCTTGAAGAAAAAAAGGACAAGTTCAATCAATAAGGGAAAAATTCATACACAATAATACATGTATTGCACCAAATTCCATTTTTTTTCTATTTTTACAAACTTACCTGAGAGTTTGTAGGGTTTTTCTCCAGTTTTTCTCCTTTGTCTAACCTTGACTTCAGACCAGACATAAGTTTCTCCATCTCCCTGAGTTTGCCGCTGGGATCAATTCCATTACTACTGCTATAGACGGTCTGAAATGCCCCGCACGTCTCCCTACCTAATCTCTCACACCGAGTATCCTTGGTTACACTTTGGAGGGAGTCCAGCAAGTGGGTTCCAGCCCCATCAAACTTTTTCCATGCATCCAAGTACTCGACCACTCCCTCATAACTATTTTGCACCTGTCCTGCAAAAATACTTTCTCCGTCTTCAATGAAGAATGCCGACTGTGATTCACCAGCTCCCAGAGGTCGACTCCCAGAGGTCATCAGCAGGTGTTTCTTCAAATTTTCCATGACGACAGGAATTGGTCAAACAATCAGATGGCTTGTACCAAAATCAATTTCATTCGTAGATAAAACCATTATGGCATCAAGACTTTCCAGAAATGGAATATGACTAGATAATGTATACAACAGCAGAGGAATTCTAGCACATGTTTTGTTTCCGTAGGTGCTTCAGATATAATTATTATCCCATGATGATCGACCTACACCTTCATCATAATGACAATCATGTGGACCTTTTGACCTCTGAGGCCAACTTTAATTTGGTCCTATATTATCTAAATTGTACATGCAGTGACACATTCTTGGAACTTGATCTTCTTTCACTAGTATTATTCAGCTGAAACAAATCATTAATATTTTTCATTAATTCTATAATAAATTGTAAATGTCATGTCAGATATACATACATGTGCACAATGTAG
Organism: Argopecten irradians; assembly: GCF_041381155.1. Lineage (NCBI taxonomy): Eukaryota > Metazoa > Mollusca > Bivalvia > Pectinida > Pectinidae > Argopecten > Argopecten irradians. The sequence continues at coordinate 33,596,614 of NC_091135.1, read as the reverse complement.
TTTTAAAATTCTAAATATTAATCAGTAAATTAATCAAAGCTCAAGAAAAATATTGTTTGCTTTAAACAAACATAATTTATCATATGATACTAAAAACAGGCGACCCTTTACCTGAAGTACATTCCTTAACCATATCTTCATGGATCATGGACAATTATTACCGTAATTGTCTTACATTGTATTATCTTAATTGTCAGCTATTTATTATGCATGCTATGAAAATTCTGTTTCACAAAGTCAAACAAATTATACAAAGATAGACTTCCATCTTGAGATAAAATTTGCCTTGAGCTCTGAAGTATGAAACAAAAAATTTGTGCCTGCATAAACAAATAAATCACAAATATGCTATAATCTTCAGTATTTTGAATCGGTCATATACATGTTTTTCAAAGAGCGCTGCCATTTTCCCAATCCATAGATTACATACATCTGATACAAGTTTTTTCATTGGGTGCTTATTACGTAAATGGAAGGGGCACAACTGTGGTAATCCAGCTGGTGACACAGAGCGGAACTTCAATTTTGACGCAAGATTTGCCAATGGTTTCATGGAGCGGAAAAAGTGAATGTCTTGAGAAAGCTTGCAACACGCTGTTTGCCAATTTTCACAAGCGATCGGCTCCATGTTGTTACGTCAAGGAGGCCTAATCGCCGCCAGGACGCTTGGGAGCGGAAGGAGCAGTAGTCTTGAACATTTTAATTTTACTATTGCATGTGCTTATCATATAAAACAGATGTTTTTTGTTCATATTCTTAATGAAGATAAGAGTTGTTGATTTATTTTATTTTTTTTTATCACGGAAATGAAAAAGTTCATTGACAAAAGTTAGGTCATGTCGCTCCTTGGCGATCCAGATTTGGTTTGATTAGTCGTACATGTGAAGGTCACGTCAAAACAGTGGGTTAGCAGAGTGGATTTAAACAATGTTACACAAGATGATACAAGAAAGGAAATCAGAATTTATTTGGGATGAAATATGTTTAATCAGTTAATAAATTTGTTCTTATTTATTGGTAGACTTATATAATGTAAGGTAGGTCGATTAGTATTTGATTACATGTGACCAAATAATCAATTACAAAAATTACTAATCATTTCAGCCCTAGTGTTTTGTGTATACCAATTTAGGATGACCAATCATTAACTAGCTTCAGAAGATTTTGTTTTCTCATTTTGGGATATGGCATGAAAAGGAGACATCTAGAATATAAGAATGTATAGATCTATAGTTTGTTCCATATAGGAATACATCTGTATGTGAACATTATGTTGTTTATATAGATCTGAGTGTATAGAACAACACATGTAGGATATCAAATGATTCATGTCTGATAATCTATTTACATAACACATCAGAAAGGCAGTGCCACATATTATATGTCATTGACATTATGAGGGACAAATGCAATGCACGGATAGAGATATTTTGGTTTGATTTGATTAGTTTAACGTCCTATTAACAGCCAGAGTCATTTAAGGACATGCCAGGATTGTTGGTGGAGGAAAGCCGGAGTACCCGGAGAAAAACCACCGACCAGCGGTCAGTACCTGGCAACTGCCCCACATGGGATTCGAACTCGCGACCGAGAGGTGGAGGGCATGTGGTAATGTGTCGGTACATCTTAACCACTCGGCCACCGCGATATAAACAAATAATACTGAGGCAGCTATGATGTGCTAAAGAAGGGTGTTTTTGATACAAATTACATGGGTATTTTTTGTTTTAAGCTTTCATTTCTTACTTAGCCATACGGAAACAATCTATTAAGGCACATCCCTCCATACTGTAAGTGTTTGACATCATAAACACGTTTGCATAGTCTAAGACGCAATCGATGGGTCGATTTCAATGCACGGATGGAGATATTTTGGTTTGGTTTGATTAGTTTAACGACCTATTAACAGCCAGGGTCATTAAGGACATGCCAGGATTGTTGGTGGAGGAAAGCCGGAGTACCCGGAGAAAAACCACCGACCAGCGGTCAGTACCTGACAACTGCCCCACATGGGATTCGAACTCGCGACCCAGAGGTGGAGGGCATGTGGTAATGTGTCGGTACATCTTAACCACTCGGCCTCCGCGATATAAACAAATAATACTGAGGCAGCTATGATGTGCTAAAGAAGGGTGTTTTTGATACAAATGTACAAAGGTATTTCTTGTTTTAAGCTTTCATTTCTTACTTAGCCATACGGAAACAATCTATTAAGGCACATCCCTCCATACTGTAAGTGTTTGACATCATAAACACGTTTGCATAGTCTAAGACGCAATCGATGGGTCGATTTGACAGTGACTAACAGACACTCACACTGTGTGCGACTGACATATTACAGTCGGTAACTACTAAACAAGAAAATGGATAATTACCACAAACTTAATCAATTCAGCCTGTATCAACTTATTATATACAGACAACATAACCTAACAAAATAGTCCGCTTGACAAACACAGTTTGTTTGAAGACATAATTATGTAAATTACACGATGTTTACCTTCAAAAACACATGCAGCGACAAAACCGGAAGTAGGTATCACCCCTTCTTTCGGTTCACCTTTAGAGTTTTCATAGGTTTGCAGAATTTCTATGGTAAACGACGAAGCTTACCAAAAGAGGACGCGAAGGTCACTTTGGTTTCACATTGCACCGGTAGAATGGCGGATATTAAACGAGCTCAGCTAACTTCAGAGTCTTCATGGATACAGCTGCAAAACTACTTTGACAGCAATGTGACGAAAATTAATATGCTTCAGATGTTTAAGGACGACCCAAAGCGCTTCGAAAAATTCAGGTAAGCATCCCAATTATGCAGCAAAAGTTGATGGGGCAAAATGATACGAATTGTCAAAATCAATTGTGATTCTCGTTAGGAACAAACATTTTTGGGATTCCGTAAAAAATATTGACAGGTACAGTATGGGTCTTACTAGCAGACGACAACAAACATCTAGGCTATAACAGACTGTAAATAAACATCAGGAGCGCGTATAAGTCTAGTAGCATTAGGCCTTGTGCTGCATAATGTAGCTATCACTGTAAAAGCTATCCAGTTAGTATTTATAAACCATTGTGTACATGCTGTGATGTAATATGTGTACGTGAACTTGTACACATATTCCATAAGGAGGATATTATAATAGTTTTAATGAATGCTAAATATTGAATCGGACACCTGCTTGTAACTAAAAAAAATGGGAATAAAAACCATTTTTCTCAACAAATACTTGTCTTATCGAATCAAACGAAACACCAATGTAAAGTTTATTAAATTTCACAACGTTTATCACTTGCTTTAAGGACGGAAGATTTAGAGTATATATGTCATAAATTTTTGTTAAAAAATTACGATAGCTTATGAAATGACAGCCCGCTTCAGAAAGTAAGACGGTATAACCCTCGCACCTGCAACCTACATCAAAGACTGCCCGGCGGATATCAAAGGAAAATCAGTCATCGCCCAACGTCACATTCAGTGCACAAACACAAAAGTGCCTGCCTTGGACTTCCCCAAAACCCAGTGTGACTTATCCTTCTCATATACGTCCTTGATTCAGTATTAGAACAATTTTATTAGTTTTCAATTTTTTATTTGGATGTATCTTTTTTAAATGTCTATCAACGCATCTGTCTATTTCATTTTTAGCCCACCATCATCAGATGGTGGGCTATTCAAATCGCCTTTCGTCCGTGGTCCGTCGTCCGTCCGTCCTTCCGTCCGTCCGTCCGTCCTTCCGTCCTTCCGTCCGTCCGTCCGTCCGTTAACAATTCTTGTTACCGCTATTTCTCTAAAAGTACTGAAGGGATCTTTCTCAAATTTCATATGTAGGTTCCCCTAGGACCCTAGTTGTGCATATTGCATTTTGGGACTGATCAGTCAACAAGATGGCCGCCAGGCAGCCATCTTGGATTTTGATAGTTAAAGTTTGTTACCGCTATTTCTCAGAAAGTACTGAAGGGATCTTTCTCAAATTTCATATGTAGGTTCCCCTAGGACCCTAGTTGTGCATATTGCATTTTGGGACTGATCGGTCAACAAGATGGCCGACCAGCCGCCATCTTGGATTTTGATAGTTAAAGTTTGTTACCGCTAATTCTCAGAAAGTACTGAAGGGATCTTTCTCAAATTTCATATGTAGGTTCCCCTAGGACCCTAGTAGTGCATATTGCATTTTGGGACTGATCGGTCAACAAGATGGCCGCCAGGTAGCCATCTTGGATTTTGATAGTTAAAGTTTGTTACCGCTATTTCTCAGAAAGCACTGAAGGGATTGTTCTCAAATTTCATATGTAGGTTCCCCTAGGACCCTAGTTGTGCATATTGCATTTTGGGACTGATCGGTCAACAAGATGGCCGCCAGCCGCCATCTTGGATTTTGATAGTTAAAGTTTGTTACGGCTAATTCTCAGAAAGTACTGAAGGGATCTTTCTCAAATTTCATATGTAGGTTCCCCTAGGACCCTAGTAGTGCATATTGCATTTTGGGACTGATCGGTCAACAAGATGGCCGCCAGGTAGCCATCTTGGATTTTGATAGTTAAAGTTTGTTACCGCTATTTCTCAGAAAGCACTGAAGGGATCTTTCTCAAATTTCATATGTAGGTTCCCCTAGGACCCTAGTTGTGCATATTGTATTTTGGGACTGATCGGTCAACAAGATGGCCGCCAGGCAGCCATCTTGGATTTTGATAGTTAAAGTTTGTTACCGCTATTTCTCATAAAGTATTGAAGGGATCTTTCTCAAATTTCATATGTAGGTTCCCGTAGGACCCTAGTTGTGCATATTGCATTTTGGGACTGATCGGTCAACAAGATGGCCGAACAAGCCGCCATCTTGGATTTTGATAGTTAAAGTTTGTTACCGCTAATTCTCAGAAAGTACTGAAGGGATCTTTCTCAAATTTCATATGTAGGTTCCCCTAGGACCCTAGTTGTGCATATTGCATTTTGGGACTGATCGGTCAACAAGATGGCAGACCGGTGGCCATCTTGGATTTTGATAGTTAAAGTTTGTTACGGCTATTTCTCAGAAAGTATTGAAGGGATTGTTCTCAAATTTCATATGTAGGTTCCCCTAGGACCCTAGTAGTGCATATTGCATTTTGGGACTGATCAGTCAACAAGATGGCCGCCAGGTAGCCATCTTGGATTTTGATAGTTAAAGTTTGTTACCGCTATTTCTCAAAAAGCACTAAAGGGATCTTTCTCAAATTTCATATGTAGGTTCCCCTAGGACCCCAGTTGTGCATATTGCATTTTGGGACTGATCGGTCAACAAGATGGCCGCCAGGCAGCCATCTTGGATTTTGATAGTTAAAGTTTGTTACCGCTATTTCTCAGAAAGCACTGAAGGGATCTTTCTCAAATTTCATATGTAGGTTCCCCTAGGACCCCAGTTGTGCATATTGCATTTTGGGACTGATCGGTCAACAAGATGGCCGACCGGTGGCCATCTTGGATTTTGATAGTTAAAGTTTGTTACCGCTATTTCTCAGAAAGTATTGAAGGGATTGTTCTCAAATATCATATGTAGGTTCCTCTAGGACCCTAGTTCTGCCTATTGCATTTTGCGACCACCATCTTGGATTTTGATAGTTTAAAGTTTGAAAAGCAGAAAAAAGAATTGTAAGTTTGAAAAGCAGAGAAAAGATCCCTCTTTCATTTGTCAGACATAGATCAATCTTTGGTGGGCGCCAAGATCCCTCTGGGATCTCTTGTTTACTGTTTTTAGAAAATAAATTTTGCGAACTTGTTAATGTAAGCTTAAACCTAACTGTATTGCAAAACATTTATAAGCTATTAATTATTTGGAAACTTCAACTGGAAAATGATTGCTCAAATTCAAAAGGACTCTACTGATATATAGGACTGGCCTGCTGTCAGGGTTGATCAATATCATTGGTGACCAGATTGAGTATCTGATAATATTAGTGTTTGGAGCATCCGGGTTCACATCCCGATCTGGTCCTCTCCTGTATGTGTTTGTGTGGAAAATATAAATATCTTTTTATTTATTTGAAATGAAAAAAATCTTCCAAACTTATACAGCTATAATAAATCATAATCATACAACAAAATAGCTCCTATTAAAAGGCAACTAGGAAACATCTTGAAAATTATATGTACAGATGTATCATGTGTATATGTACACAAATCAATTAGGAACCGGACAATTTAATCGTCAGATGTGCTCCAGTGATCCATGACATACAACACTAATTTGTAACCACTTAAGAGGCCACATCCTGATAAATGTAGATGTAGAGTAGGCAATTTTAGGAAATGTTTGATAAATCGCTAAACTTATATACTGTGTAAAATGTGTCCCATATGAGTCATTAAACTATGAACAGTATTAGCTAGGCAAATGGTTAAGGGAAGTTTAAACCTATGGATTCATATGGAAAGTTAGTAATTTACACTTATCAGCTATCTGTGAAAAATACTACAGTGTGTCTTCACAAAATGTATAATTTCAAAGTTAATTTTATGTGAAAATGTTTTACCTGCTTAATATCATACATTAATGATTTCTTAATAGGTTTTTTGTGATAATTGAAATAAATTATAAGGGAAAATGTTTGAAAAATTTTGAAACTTCAATCAAAACTGAATTGACCACACTTTTAAAACACAAATAGTCCCAAGGAATGTAAAGTTAACTTATGATTATAAGCTTTCAGGTAATTACATGTGCAGCCATGACAGGCTGAAAGCAATTATTAACAGATATGTGTCATGGGTGGATAGACCAGTCTGTTTGTATTTTTGTCAAGGTTTTGTTTACAAAGACATTGAAGCGTAACATTTAAGTTCTTTATTCTTCAACGGATATCTTTCAAGATGAATTAACGTCGACAAAACTTTAGCCTTAGTCACGTAAAACAGTAACTGATACATGTACCCCCGGTAAATATGATCTCAAAAATCAAATGAGAGAAATAGAACTCTGAAGTATAAATCCCACTAACCCCACATGAAATTTAGTATTGAAAAACATATACCTGGTACAGTACCATATTTGTACCTTTATGCACCCTGCATGAGATTGATGCTATGTCAGAAAACAAGAAAAATTGGAAAGATAAATATATGCTCACCAGTCTTTTGGTGAATTGTTCACAGTTTAACAGTTGTCTCATATTAATTGTGATAATTCCTATATATATGGGCATGATAAAAAAATTTTAAATAGAGAAACTTCAACTTGTACTGGTCAAAATAATTGTCTGACTCTGTAATGCATATCTATGCAGATATTGACCTTCCTGACACAATTTAAGTCTCTGAACAAACAAAGTCTGATTACTAATTGAGTTCATTCACTTTGAATCGTTGGATGTTGATAGATGTGTAACATAAAAATTTGGGACTGGAGTATGTAAGTTACAATAGGCATGCCTGAAATATTATACATGCATATATAATTAAGTACAATAAAATGCTCCTGGAAATAATGTGGCCAAACGAAAGAGATCGATGCTCCTTATTCATGAAATAAAATACCTATGTAAATGTAACACTTTTGGCCAGAGCATAACATATGGTTAATCTGGTATAGCTTAATGTATCAGGTACATGTAGTTGTAGCCAACATATTTAATACCATACACAAGCTAGGTGAGCACTACTAGGCATTAGGCAAATATGTGTACCCGGTAATCAGATGTTAGATTTTAGGTAGAAGTGAGCATCAGGTAAGAAATCTAATATCCTTTCCTTTACGAGTCAGAACACAACAATGGCTGGTAAAGCTTTATGCTGTTGTAAACATGAATGCATTTCACTTTACTGCATTTCTGTATCCGGGAATATCACATTCTCTTATAAACTAATTCCTAAGTTTAAATGTTGAAATTGCATGATTATAGGGTTCCTTACCTGCTGAAAGGGAAATAGATACACATACATAATTATACCTGGTAAACACTATACAGTTGATAATTTAAAGTTCAAAGAAATATCAGATTTGAATTTGTTTTCATTTACCATAAAATATTCTTGCTAACTACACTCCATGATACTCTTCAGAATTTCATTTGTAAAGAGTTCAATAGGTCTGATCACACAATTTGTTTGATCTAGATCTCAAAAGGATTAGGCGGTGACAAGTAAATTTAAAGATGAATTTTGTCTACATGATCTCGAGATCCAAGTCAATAGCTATCCTTACTATATGTAACTGACAAGAAAATGAATTATGCTACAAAATATCAATTAAAAATAATGCCTGACCTAATTTGGTAACTTTTGGACCTTTAAAGCTGATCTGAATAAATTTATTAATTCTGAATCTTAACCTACAGTATAACTTTATGAAGTTTATTTAACGTAATTGATTCTGTATTCTGCAGTACAACACTAAAAACCAAGGATGGTGACCTATTGTTGGACTACTCCAAAAACCTCCTCAACGATGAAGTTATGCAGCTACTGTTTAACCTGGTAAGATTTCTTTGTTGGTCAGAGGTCGAGGGGGATGACGAGGGGATGGCATTTACCAACACCTACATGTATGTATACATGTCTATCTTGCCTATTATGTCCTGTCCAATTCTTTAAGTGCATTTAATCATCTTATCATATGGACAGTGTTTTCTACATTTTCATTGAGGGTAAGGTAGAGGAATCTTATATCTAACCTAGTTGCAAGACAGCCTTCTCACACTGATCATTTATATGTTATGACAACAATATCATAGACATTATAATAATACTGTGTGAACATCATAACAAAAAACTTGGTGGTATTTATCCTGATACTGATACAGTGTAAATTATGTGCATAATCTATATACATTTGTATCTTTTCAGAGTTATGTCCCTTAGCTTTGTTTCATCGTATGTGGGAGGAGGGGGCTTTAGGTTGGCTTCCAGAACAACAAATTTCTAGTTTCTTCAATTCTTTTTAAAAGAGAGACAGAGGTCTAGTAAAATCTATTTAAATTTAGAATCTTAATTTAAAATCTTTAAAAATTAAAATATTTATCTCAATCAATCAGGCTCGAGAGAGGAAGGTGACAGAAATGAGGGAAGCCATGTTTGGTGGTGAGAAAATTAACTTCACTGAGAGCCGAGCTGTCCTTCATGTTGCCCTTAGAAACCGATCTGCCAAACCTGTCATGGTGGATGGAAAAGATGTAAGTCTTTATAGTAAACCAACTTATTTTTACCATTCAAGATGCTCCACTGTCGACAGAGCATAAACGAAATAAACGAATAACTGATGTTTAATTGTAATATGACCAATCAGTACTTCATTCCATTTAGGGCATGGTACAATGTACCATGGATTTTTGTTGGGACACAATTAATGATTTCAAATATGTTTATCTTGAATTAAAATTAAAAAAGCCAAACCTATCATCTTCAACAAATTCATCTGCTCCTGTTTTTGATAGAGAAAAAATACCATTCATCGGCAGGGCAGTGGAGCATCTTTAGATTTATGTTTATTTTGTGAATGATTAGAAATCGCAAAAGACAGTCACCACAAGAATGTTTATGAACACAGACTCATGAGAACCATATGGGTCTAAATTGCAAAACAATAAATCACTGTAATAAAAATCATTTATCAAAATAAAAAAAATGAAATTAAATCACGATAAAACTCAATTGGTTGACAGTATTGTTTACAGACCTCTCATATTAGAATATCATTATGGTTTTAACTGTATATATAACAAAAACAACATCTGTCTTCATTTCTGAACTGTTGCTATATATTTACAGGTAATGCCTGATGTCAACGCTGTTCTGAAACACATGCGCGAGTTCTCTGATGCTGTTCGTAAGGGAGAATGGAAAGGTTACACCGGCAAAGCCATCACTGATGTTGTTAACATAGGCATTGGAGGCTCAGACTTGGTATGTACAGTGTATAGAAGTTTTTCTGGGAAAAAAAATATGAGAATAAATTGGTTTCAAGATCCCAACAACAGTGTGGGTAAAGTACAATTTACCATTGATCAGTCGCACCAGCCGGTGATTATGACATCATCATTTGACATGTTTTTGTGATGTCATACTAAACCTATGTCATTTTGGGATCTGAAACTCCTGCATTGAGTCAATGTTTCATAACATATTGTTTACCAGGTATAGGATATGTTCTGGTATATTCATTTTCATTTTTCACTTAAAGATTGTGTTACCTAATTAACGATTAAAAGTGGTTTCAATAAAATAAAAGCCACTTTAAGTGAATAGAAAAGGTTATGAGAGAATGGTAGATATGGGGTAGGTCATTGCCTAATACCAAAATAGAAAAGGTTATGAGAGAATGGTAGATATGGGGTAGGTCATAGCTTATTAATACCCACTTTTCACTAGGGACCTCTAATGGCCACAGAGGCACTAAAACCATACCAGGATGGGCCAGATGCTCACTTTGTTTCCAATATTGATGGTACTCACATGGCCAAAACACTAAAGAAACTCAACCCAGAAACTACACTGTTCATCATTGCCTCAAAAGTAAGCAGAAATTATCCTTCAATATCACTTTTATGTTTTTAACTATAATTAAAATTTGAAATCTTTGGGCTTTTTTTACAAATTCCATATAATTTTTTATGTCAAACTTTTCTGTGAACAGTTTGATTTGCAATTTCTTGTCACTACTTTTATATAAATTTGATAACTTTCTGTAACATGTAAGACCATTTTCCTGTGTAATACTTTATGCAAGACCAGTTATAATACTTTATAGCAAGCGTGACAATGGCACATAGCTATATATAAAGAAATGATTTACTTGTCAACCTAGTGGTGGCCAATTACTACATGTTATGAAGATTTGAATACCAGGGTATATGTTGGATTGTACAATTCTTCATTGAAATGGCACGTGCATATTTCAGACATTCACTACACAAGAAACCATCACAAATGCAACATCAGCCAAGAAATGGTTTCTGGAGGCAGCCAGTGATGTAAGTGATATTCAATGAAATTCAGTTTGACAAGATACTTTTAAAGGGAAGTAGGAAGAAGATGGACACTTCATACATTAAAGATACTTGGATCATTTTTAGTTGATTTAAGTCATGAAAAGGGAGTTACTATATGAAAGGATATTAGCTTACCTGCAAATGGAACATCATTTCAAAAATAATGATATACTGTAATAAGAAACAAATTAATTAAGTAATTGTTCTTACTTCATTATAAATAGTAAGAATAGATTAACACATCTTTCTTTCTCATTGTCTCATGATCAATGTTTTAACTGTGTATTCATTAATGCAACTTCTGTTTCAGCCATCACATGTTGCAAAACATTTTGTGGCCCTGTCAACAAACGCAGTACGTAGATTTTGCATTTTTAAGTATTTTCTAGTTTGTTATTACAAAATATTATACATATTTGTGGTATCTATCATGAGTATAGAAAACTGTGAAAGCATGTTGTGGTGTACATCTTATACTTTTTTTTCAGACCAAAGTCAAAGAGTTTGGAATTGATGAAAGAAACATGTTTGGATTTTGGGATGTAAGTACTGGTATATTAATTAAATTTGATACACCTCTTTTAATTGATAATATATCAATTGTTTCTGTGTAAAAACTTTTAATTTTTTTTAAAGTAATACAAAGTTTACATAAAATAGATAAAAAGTGATTGTCTCCTTCTCAATGCAGATTTAATGGGAATAAACATAGCTCTTTCAAATTATCATAGAGTATGTTTGTGGATGGGAAGGAGACAGATTGGCAAGAAATGAAAATGTGATTGAAATAGCTCTGTCTTTGCTGACTGAGTAAATTATCAATGTCCTGTTACAGTGGGTAGGTGGCCGATATTCCCTCTGGTCAGCCATCGGTTTGTCTATTGCCCTTCATGTCGGTGAGTGATTTAGTCATTTAGCATTCTATACGTTTTGTTTAAAGATTCTCAACTGCTGAAGAACGGTATTTTGCTCTATCAAAAACAGGAGAAGACAAATTTGTATCTTTCTTCAATTGAAGAAGTTACTTAATTTACACCATTACCGTACCACCATTGAAAAGTTTGAGCTTCTTATTTTAATTCAAGATAAAAATATCAAAAAATAACTAATTACATCCTGAAATAAATCCTATGACACTATGCCTTATATTATATGCCATGGAATTAAGTACTGATTGTGCATGCACCAAAAGCAGAATAAATTATTCTATGTGCATTTTTGAGTTAATTAGCAACATTGTTCAATGATGGGAATCATTTATGCTCTGTCAGTGGTGAAGCATCTTTAAAGTGTGAAAGTAGATTGCAAATTAAATAATTGTCACGAATGTGTTTTCTCAGTTTTTCCCTCATGATAAAGTTGGCACAGCTGATACAATGAGAATTTTTTTGTACTTAGGTGGCAAGGATTTTTTTCTTTGATAGTACTAAAAATGAATGTGGCTTTGCTTGTCACACATTGTTGATTTTATCAGGTACACATGCAAGTTCCCTTTCCCTCCCACAGACAACTTGCATGTTTTAACTTCATATAAAAGTAGAACCTTTTAAAACCTTTTATTTATAATTCTCACTCGATACAATTTCATTTCTTACAAGTAGCAAATAAATTCATAAGATTATACTGCCAAAAATGTTTTGGACAGGTATGGACAATTTTGAGGAAATGTTAGCAGGTGGTCACTTCATGGACAATCATTTCTGTACAGCTCCAATGGAACAAAATGTAAGTTTGAAGTATAGAATTCATGTACGGTATCAGTTTTTAAATGAATGGATAACATAATCACCACAAACTGCCATTTTGAATTTCAAAAATAGAATCTTACAACTGTTTCTCAAAAATATACTGACAATACTGTTGGTCTTCATATTTAATTTAACCAGTTTTGCATGACATGTACAAAGTATTTTGAAGCACAAGAAAGGAAAAAGACACAACATTAGAATGATGGTCCATCAACAAAATGAGGAAATTAGAGAAAGGATCTGCCTTACTTTGGGCTGATATATATACAATGTATATAATTCAGATACAGATACACATGTACGAAGATTTCTCGTCTAGGTAACAATGGTTTATATACAAATCTGTGTACTGTAAAGCAATTTCATTTTGAATTCATGGGGAAGGGGGTCATTATAGGTGTACACATAAATTGTCAGGAGTTTAGCTTATTTAGGGGCAATCCATTCATTTGTGGTACTTTGTACCCCGTACATTATAAACATGTTGTTATCAATGTACAGTTTGTCTATTTAGCATACAGAACAATATTGTTCACTCATGTTCTTTGGTGCTTAATATGTAATCTTCATATTTACGAAGAGAATTTTCCAATAATTTAGATTTATGTAAATTTTTACAGATCCCGATTCTTCTGGCCCTTATTGGAATATGGTACAACAACTTCTACAAGGCTGAAACACAGACACTCCTACCCTATGATCAGGTATTACAAAGAATATCAGCAAAGGCAAAATTGAACTAATTCACACTTTATTAGTCTAAGAGTAAGACTTTGAATTCCTCTTAGACTAATATAACATTATGAAATTACAGATATGAAATTAGAGTAAAAACAAAAGCTTAAAAATTTCTTATAAGACGGAGAGAGACTATCGTAGTACTATTCATGCAAGACTCTAGAATATTAAAATTTGTAACCTGCTAAATGTTTAGCATATATAGAGAGAATGTGGATGACTGTTGTTATAGTCTAATTCACTAATAATTTTATGACATGGGTTGATTGAACATATGCTTGAGTGTTTCAACAGTAGTCACCAACACTTGGAGTACCTTTTTATTGTGCATTAGAAACACACGTTGAGCAGTAGCGAATTCCATAGGTCACCAGTTTTTCTTTGAGTTCTCAGACTTTTATTCCACCTCCGAAATTGAGCGTATCCTTATAAAGAACACCAACTGTTATTAATGGTATGCTACCTAAAACACACCAACTAGTTTACAATGAGTATTTTTCTTTCAGTATCTACACAGGTTTGCTGCCTACTTTCAACAAGGTGACATGGAAAGTAATGGTAAATACATCACACGCAGTGGTCAGAAGGTCGACTACAAGACTGGACCGGTCATCTGGGGAGAACCTGGCACCAATGGTCAACATGCATTTTACCAGCTTATACACCAAGGTGTGTATTCGTTACTTCAGATCTTTTTATTTCAGAAAATTTTATTGTCTGGTGTTAAAGACAATCGGAATTGGGCAACAGGCAACATGCTTATACACGCCCTCTCCTCAGATCTTCCATGAAGGAGGGGAGAAAGTGGAATATGTGTCTTGATATAAAAAAAAAAATTCTTTTCAGTCTGATTTAGTACAGAAACTTTAAGTCATATCTATCCCTGTTACAATAAATCTACCATTAAATTAAAGATTTAATTTTTAATAAGTTGTTTTCAATAAATTGTGACTTATAGTTTGATACCTGAGAGATCTTGTATTACCTGTGCAAGGTAACGCTACCATATAGCCTTTTGAAATAACAGTTTTGCTTGATTTTAATTAGACTATAACAATGCATTTGAAAAGTGTACTCTGTCTGAGCATTTGTTGTGGTCAGAAACAGGTAAGAGATGTGAATTACGGGTACTGTGTTTTGTAAGAGTTATACCTGGTTGGGTACAAGGTGCAAACATTGGCTGTAAGAAGATTAAGGAGAGGCTAGTTCCCTTTAAGAGTTATTTCCCTTCTAACAGTTTTGACTTAATATCTCTTTTTCAGGGACCCGTCTGATCCCGTGTGACTTCTTGATGCCAGTAGAGACACACAACCCCATACAAAATGGTCTCCATCATGAGGTAACATTATCTTAGTGAATATATTTGTAGCTTTCTTCAAATTTAAACTCTTTTAGACCTACAAAAATGGTTCTTGGTGAAGATGAGATTGGAGATTCAAGTAGGTTAAAGTATTATGCATACTTCTATTTAATGTGAAGAACCAGATCCAGCATTAATACATTGTTGATTGTCCATACTGAATGTCACCAGAACCAGAATAATTGGCCAGTAAAATTTCCGGATTATACAGGTTTTAATTAGTATAAATTAAGAAGGAAAGTGCCTTACAAAATGCCGAAATACAAAGGGATCCAGATAAGACATTAGGTCCTGTTTTGACAAGTTATACTGTATCATTATAGACATAATTATATAGACTTGTTATGGTCCTGGCACTGTATTTATTGCAGATGTTGCAAGTAAAAATTGTCCTTGTCCAAGTAAATTCACTGACTCTGTCATGTATTCATTGTTGTATATTTTGCTGTCATGTATTCATTATTGTAGATTTTGCTGTCATGTATTCATTATTGTAGATTTTGCTGGCTAACTTCCTAGCACAAACAGAGGCTCTGATGATGGGCAAATCAACAGCTGAAGCTCGTGCAGAGCTTGAGAAGACTGGCATGAATCAAAAAGACTTGGAGCATATACTACCTCACAAGGTAAACTATATTTTCATATCAATTTTATATCAAATAGACTGAAAATTCAGAATTTGGTTTGCTTAAAACCTAATTTGAAAGGTAACATTATTTGTCATTGGCATGACCTTGAATCAGCTTGCAACCTAATAAGATCACCTGTTGCCTTATAATCATCCAGTAGCTGTATAAAATATCATAAGATTTATGTGAAAAATTCTGTTTTAAATACTTCTAAATATTTATGCTACAGCATTGTCTTTATATATGTAACCAAATCATTTACTTAATCTTTGCAAATCAAATTTATACCCACAACCCTTTCATTACAGGTATTTGAAGGCAATAGACCCAGTAACTCAATTCTCTTCCAGAAACTTACCCCATACACCCTGGGAGTCCTTATAGGTATGTGGATATTGAAATTAAGCCTTAGTTTATAGGGTTAGGAATAGTGATAGTTGATCCATTATAATGTGTAATTTAGGATTGTGTGAAAATAAGAAAAAAAATAGAATAAAATAAAACCCTATGCATATCAGAATTATGGAGATACTGCTTAAACCGCTGCCAGAATAATGACTGAAACAGCCGTTAATATGAAATTTCAAGTGTGAAATATCTAAATGTATTAAAAGGACTAGGTATGGTAAGGGTCTTTTGTGGCCCCCAAATCCGCTATTTTTTAAAGTCTGTTATTTTAAGATGTAAATATTGCATTTCAGATCTTAACTACATACACGACATATTTAATAGTGTTATTAGGTATTATAGCAGTTCTAGTTGCCATGGCAACCATTTTTATTACACACAAATTATGCAAAATGTGAAAATTTCATCAAAATTGACCTTTTTAATGCAGTTTTTCATCTAGTAAACATAGAGCGCATTCTAGAACAAACTTTATATTTCTCAAAATGATGTATTCTTCGTGTCTGCTAATTCCTGTAAAATATAAAGTTTGTTCTAGGTTGCGCTCTATTGCTTTTAAAAGAAAAACTATCAAAAAATATGCCAAAATTGACCAAATTTTCAAATTTGCATAATTTATGCAAAGTTACCATGGTTATAGAGCAAAAACATACTTCCTGTCAATAAAAATATCATTAAGTTTTTATCAGGGGCGTATTCAATATTTCAAACGCAGCAACTTAATTTCTAAATACTTAATTTGAATTTTGGTAGATTTAGGGGCCAAAAAGAGCCATTACCGTATCTAGTCCTTTAAAAGGTTTAAGTTAAATTTTGGTTTGCTAAAGATTGTGTCAGAGCTCCTAACATTACATAGGCTAGGTTAGATATTTTACTTAGTCTGTAATGACTAATATTAATATTAATCTGTAAATCGACTAATACAAAGCACGATACCTTTTAAATTCATGCATATGAAAATGGTATTTGATATTAGTATTTTATTGCAGGTTATCCGGGATTGATAGGTATTGTCTATATGTTTTTATTTTTAAATTTTTGAACACATCAAAGAGATACCAAAGTTTTATAGTAATGTTAGAACTCATGTGGTCACATTTTCATTGTTCTTAGCTTTCCCCAATTTTATTGTACATATAAATTCTGAATAACAATTGTCTATTTCAGCCATGTATGAGATGAAGATATTTGTACAGGGCACAATATGGGACATCAACTCTTATGATCAATGGGGGTAAGTGTATGAAATGCGGTTAAAATCGTTCAAAAACACATGAACATCATGCAAACTAGTAGCCTAGTAAAACTTAAAAAATAATCAGTACTTTGAATATCTCCAACCACAAACCTCTATTCTAAATGCCTGACCAATTTGTCTCCACTTTGACATATTCATATAACAGCAGTTAATAAATCACTATTTCTACATTCTAAAAGGATGGAAACGTTATTGTTTATGCACAGTGACATCCTATTTTAAATAAAAAAAATGTGATTTTTAAAAATCAACATTGATGGCTGAATTTTATAGACTAAGTGAACAACTGAATAAAAACATGACCGATTTACAAAGTACAAAATGTATAGCCAAGTGGCTTTATACACAGGTCAAATGGTATTGAAATTGACTATTTGGGACCCTGCATGAGGAAATGATCTTTTTAAGCAGCATGGTCTTCTTACACAGGTTAAATTGTGTTATAAGTAACCATAAATATAAAGTGGTCTTAATAAGCAGGTGGTCTCTATACAGAGGTAGTCACTAAGGCAGGTTTGACTGTATTTTGCATTTGATTACGAAAATAGCTAAAATGACAGACATCTTATACATGTATATATTTACCTTTGTTAACTCACCTCTCACTTTGGCATTGGAAATCTCAGGTTAAGGTTTTGGTGCTAGTCTTCTTATACTATTATCCGTCACAACTGACATTGCTTTATACAATTATTTTGGAATATTGTGTGATGGATATGGACAATCACTTAAGGGGGAAAATGCTGGATTTTGAAAATTCCAAGAGGCCCAATGAGCCGAAAAGTTTAGTTTTATAATGACATTGCTATATTTTATAATACTGATAAATTATAAGGAACCTGAATTAAATCAACAAACCTCCAGAGGTTAGCTTTGCTGTTCTCAAACAGCTCTTGTTTATGTTGTAGAGTTGAGTTGGGTAAACAGTTGGCTAAGGTCATCCAGCCTGAACTAGCAGGGAAGTCACCCGTGTCCAGCCACGACTCTTCCACCAATGGTCTCATCAACTACATCAAGGCTCACTCATCCTAAACCAAGGTCAAGGTTAACCAAGGTCAAGGTCACATGGAACATAGAAACAGCCTCTTTTGTCTTATGTTTGAATAGCGAACAGATTGATATTTTGAAAGACAATTTGTTGAAATGAAATCTTTGATGCTGTGGATGTTAAAACAGTTGGGCATGTATTAAGATGCTTTGTTTAAATATGAATAGTTACAGTGTATGTCTGTTGTTTGCAAAACATCAACACAACCATGCATTTGTGAAAAGTTTACCGCTTTGAAACCAAATATAATTTCTATATACTTTGTCAAAACTAATGGGTGTATTAGTATTTTGATTCAAAGTATTACACACAATAAGACTGAAAGGCTACAGAATCTCAAAATCTTTATAAAAGTGACCTAGCTGTTTAATGTTCTGCATCTCTCAGCATGTTATTAAATTTGTATCTGTCAACTGTTCTAAATTTGAAGTGAACAGCTATTAACCCTAGTAGTGCTGAACGGGTATATATCTAATCCATCGGTCGGGTGCTGAACGGGTATATATACCCGCCAGACAAAAATGGGGAAACCCCATATTTCTGTGATCAAAAACAAAAATGTGTGACTGAAATAATGAATAGCATTTGTGTTGATCATAAGTTTAGAATCTCAAAGAAATATTTCCAAAATATTTTATTCTAACACGCCATGGTTTAGTAGTTGTCGTAACGTAACCAACAGGAATCACCCACTTCAGTCAGAACGACGATATTTTTTAGCTCAGCGGAAGCAGTTCAAATATCGTGGTTTGCGCATGAGTTGTGAAAGTAGATGACGTAATTTTAGCGCCATGCGGGAAAACAGGTGCTCAATTATTTCAAAGAAAATCCTATCTTTCGGCGAGTTTACAAATTAAAAATAAGGTATGTAGTGACATTCTGAATATATAGATATTCCCTGTGACATTTCTTACGTTTAATATTAATGATCTTACTGTCGTTGTTTTCAACGAAGTCAAAATTCTAATCAACCAGTCGTCGTCAAACAGTGCCATGCGCAGTCGATCACTTTGCCGGAGTTGATGACATAAATTCGATAATTTGATAGTTTCGGCAATATAGTGAAATATTAAATGACTGAAATATAATATTTATATATGGTATTGTTATTTATCATTACAAGTGTTCTGTTTATTGTAACATAATTATGCTGAAACAAATGTAATCTTATCTCGACTTTCACTTTGACCAAATACCGGAAGTGATCGTCGCTGTTGTAAACAACATGGCTTTCAGCATCATAATCGATCAAGTACTGCGCGAATTTGAAGAAAGATAACAATGGTTTTGACAGTTTATATACTGATGATAAGGAGAACAAGCACGATGTTTTAGAGCCGTTTGCTTAAGAAACTTCGGTAGAAAATGGGAAATCACCGGCTGTGTTTACACTTGCCTTATCCAGTGAATGGATCGCTATCAATACTCGATTTCTTTGAAATTATTTACTTTCACAGAAGGAATTGTGATCACAATTGTTTCGAAAACAAACAGGTATGCTGACTAATACATCAAGGAACATCTAGAACTTATACAATATTCGTGACATGGACTTCAGTCTTTCATAGCACTGACTATCAAAATGGGTGAATTCAAAATGGGCTTTGTAAATCAGATCAACATGCAAGACTGCGGGTCTACAGACAGTGTTTTGAGCACTCTATTTTTTTTTTACATCTGTAATGACCTGTGATATATTTTTGTATATTTAGAGTTTTATTTAACATATGTCATAAAAGTGTTAGTCATGGTCTCCATGGTGAGGACAGTTAAGTTGTTTACACATCTCTTCAAAAACTTTAGATTTCAAGATGTTGACAATCTTAAGTCAGTTTGTAGCATTTAAAAAGGGGATGATTGCTTGGAGAATAAAACAGAAATTTTCAGTGTACAATCCAGACACACCCGTCAAGTACAGAATTGAATTGTACATAAATTTTACTTTGTGAACACAAATAAAGTTGTAAACTGGAGAGCTATCAGTGGTCAGTATAGAGTGACGTGTATGACCTTGTAATCTGCATCACCGAACTCTATCTTCTGAAACGGTTTAACATCTACGTGGACTTCAGCAGTCCAGATCTATTTTATATATGGTAAATAATGACTAAATATTATTCTGTATATTTACACATTGAACTATGTAGCATTTATACCAGCAGTGACGTATATTGTAATATTGTTTGAAAACACAAGTGATCTATATTATTATAATTTTTACATGTAATTTCAAAATTTAAGTATGGCAGAACTGTTTTTTTATATGCATAATAAAAGGTGAGAAAGCACAATCTCCTGAAGGCTCACAGCAAGGCATTTTGGTGACTACCTGCCATTAACGGGAGAGAAAAAGTTAAAGCTAGTGCAGGTAGTGTGATGTCTTTTGTCCAGTAGAGTGTGATTTTTTCAAGTTACAACATCCTCTTTAGGCTTACAAAAATCCTGCGGAAGAATGACATGTTTCAATTTTCCAATCATTAGTAGGTTGCATTATGTTTTTAAACTTGCTTTGAGTTGTACCATACAATTGCAGAATAAGTGCATGCATACTTGTGAGCATCAGAGGTGTCAGCAGGAAGAAAAAATCTTCGTCACGATAAACAATGTTCGAGAACCATTTCCACATCTATATAAAAGGAGGATCAGGGAATCAGCTGTGTATTTTAACAGATTGTAAGTCTGTTTTATAGGCTTCCTGTATCCATATCATTGTAAGAAACTAAATTAGAGATTTATCTGTGTATTTTACCAGATGTTATTCAGTTCAGTCTATTTCATAGGCTCCATGCATGTAACTGAATTGTCAACAAGGACACCAAGGTTGGGATTTATGTTTGTATTTTGCAATTCTAGTTTAGGCTACCTGTACCCATATCAACAGTAAGGCCATAACGTGTCATATATGGTCATACTCCATTGTGTTTTTTACTGTTTTACCATGTTGTACTTTTATCTTCAACGAGGACACACAACATTGTGGAATCATCAGAGTATTTTACCCGATCGAGAATTCCATTTAAGGATATACAACTAATATCACCGAAAGGAACTTATATTCAGGAATTACCTGTGTAATTTACAAGGTGGTTACCGTAGTCTATTCTAGGCTACCTGTAACCAATTACAACACTATGTATCATTATGGTAAAGAAATTGCCTGTGCATTACGTATTACACACAGGTTGTTTTTCTATTCCAGGCTGCTGTATTTGTATCATTGCTAAGAGGCTGTCAGAGGTCATCATTACATAGGACTCCTATTTATTTTTTTTTTTAATTATTATTATTTTTTTTTTTTTCTTTTTGCATAATTACATTACAACACAATGTACACAGTCACATAAAACAATATACAGGTACACATATATATGTATTCACAATCACATATCGCTCGCGAGCACACACACAAAAACACACATACACACACCCACACATCCTCACACCCACACACTCCCACCCACACACTCACCCTTACACACACCTACATTCGTGCAAGAATGTACACACAAATATTTCATTTTAAGGGAAAATTTTAGAATTGAATTTTATAATTGTTATAAATAGCACAATATTAATATCAAGTGTATTGTTATACTAGTTTAAAATACGTATTTGAACAGGCGATGTATTTTCAATCACAACTTACAAAATCAGTTATCCAGTAATAAAAAGATTATAATGATTTATCTTGAAATATCTTATATATTTTACTCAAATGGCTTGGTAAATATCTAATGAAAAAACACATTTCTAATACTCAAATGTACATGTATCATTGTACTCTCACACATATTCTCTGCCTCAAGCGCATACACCCACACACAGTAATCACGTGCATAATGATATATTACATTTACATGATACGCGAAAAAACATAAACATTTTTGTTGCCATTTATTTTTTTAAATAATACAGGACTATTTATTTTTCATTTATTCTGGAAGAGAAATAACCAGTAATATAACTCATGTGTATGCTCCAGTTTTATTTCTCATCCGGAGCCAAAGACTTTAAACTGGAGACAGGAAAACTCTAATCTCTATGTACAATAAAACAACCAACAGCATATTGCAACCCCCCCCCCCCCCCCCCCCCCCCCCCATCCTCCCCACACATACACACTTCCCCTCTGGTTTCACTGAACAAGTTATATTTTAATTAAATCATAACTAATAATTGTTTCACCTTATATATTTAAAATATATAATTACTATTTGTTTCCTAAATCACACATTTTCATATTTTGTCAAGTATTTGTTTTCAAAAAGAATAATCACCAGTCTAATGTAAATTTGATACGAGACAAAGCTGTCCACAGATTGTCTCCCTAGAATAACAAAATTTTATCTTTTTTCATTATTTCTTTTTCAATAATCAGTTGATTGATTTTATTGACAAAATAAAAGAAGAAGGTCATGTACTGATGTGTACAAATAATATTTAAAAGCAAACAACAATTAAACTTCTTTTTTCTAAAGCTTTGTTATTTTCTTACCTGAATTTTGCCACATTTTTCAGACAGGAATAAAAAGAGCTATATTTTACATAAAATCGACCTTCAAATGACCTTTGAATGTATCCAACATATTATTTGGATGCTTCTTGGTATTTTAGAATGAAGAAAAAAAAAGGTTTTATTTTTATTTTTTTTTCAAACAATTCAGCACTCGGTACTATCCCAATATGAGACAATTCAGCACTACTAGGGTTAAAAGTACTACTAACTATATTAATAAACTTTTCTAAATAATGTAATTTTATTCTTAAAAAAAGATGTGCAATATTTTATATGACCTGTTCTAGATATGAAATGAATTATCACATGAAGTCTGAATTGTGATGCAGATATTTGAAGGAATTTCCAGATGTGTTTCTCTCATAAAATTAAAGTCTGGATGAGGACAAATCGACATAGGATATGATGTTGGTATTTTATAAATGTCAATGATTTTCTTTAATGTACAGAGTAAACAAGACTATGTTTAAAACCATGTCATGTTTTTAGATACAAAGATATGTTAAGAAGATAAAATGATTGATAAAGGAATCCAACAAATAAAAGTTGTTATAGATGTTGAAGAATATGAAGTGTTGTTAAATCTGGTAATGAAATGATTTAAGTTTGTTTTGTTTAATGTATATCCCTGTTTTAATATTTATCATAAATGAAACCTTATGTTTATTTGTTTTGTTCATTGTACCTG
Organism: Argopecten irradians; assembly: GCF_041381155.1. Classification (NCBI taxonomy): domain Eukaryota; kingdom Metazoa; phylum Mollusca; class Bivalvia; order Pectinida; family Pectinidae; genus Argopecten; species Argopecten irradians. The sequence goes on along the minus strand of NC_091135.1, from coordinate 33,573,262 downwards.
GACATGCCTGTAGCCTTATTTCTTACAGACGATCCTGTTATTTATGCAGGCTTGGTTGGAATATACTTCATTCTATAAAACTTACCATGTTTTTGTTGATTGTCATTCTGTAGTAACCTTGTAAACTCCTAGAGTTATGCTAATGTCATGTTAAGTTTTTATTTGTCTTAACCATACAGTAAAAGTTATCATTTCTGTGCCAAAACAGTACCATTCTAACATATGACATGGTACAAGTATATGAAAAAAATATCAATTTTTCATTTTCTTCCTTGTGTAAGCTTTTTACATTTAGGTGGTCAGTTACGTACCTTGTGATACATTAAATTCTTTGTCAACTAAATTTCAACATATGTTTGTATAAAAATGAAGTTGAACACGCGAGGAACCGTATTAACTCCTGGCGTTGGTTTGATCTATATCTTCCTTCCAATATGAAGTTGTAGATACAAGCACATTTTCTCCTGTTCAATTAAGCTTTAATTGTTAAATTGGCTCAATGTCAAAATCCGCAGTAGAGTAAAAGGGGGGTTATTATTCAAGGATTTTGGTCTGAACTATTTGATATGTAATGACTATGGGTAAGATTTTGGATTATTTGCTTTATTTTAATTCACAATAACTCATGTCCTGTGATCGAAACTGCATTTATGTGATGACATTGTGGTGCCATTCCGTATGTAAATGTTTACTAGCTATTTAAATATCACTTACAAAGAGGGTTAGAATAAGGTTAGTACATGTGCTTTTTATAGAAATTAAGGGTTATAAATAAAGGTTTGTTCTACATGTATATTATAATAAAATTATTATTGTAGCTGAAAATATAGTAGTTTTCTGGATGAATTCTTATTTCATTTTAATGAACTCCAAAAACATGCATGTTATTAAAATTTTCTGTTCAGTTTAATATGCAGTATGACCACACAATCTGAACAGCATATTTACAAGAGAATGAAGATTACTTTCATATTCCCAACTCAAATCGTTTTGAATAAGCCTGTGTACGAGTGGAAGGATCGAAGCAAGTTCTCTACACAAGTCTTTTTTTTTTTTTTCCTATGGAAAAATATCTTCCAGCCCTTCCATTTTTGTGTATCTATTAAGTGGTACGTTTTATTGGTATACCAAATATTTAGGGTCAATACAATGTATATTGTTTGATGAGATTTATGGTGCAAACATTTGTGTGGCAAATATGGTGCAAATATTTGGAAGAAAAAATGTGGTGCAAATATTGTGTGAGGTGTTTTATTTCTTTGTTGGTATTCTGTAACGTAGAACTATCAATGTATTACATTTCTGTGATCTGATGCTATTATAGGCTATATCTATCCTACATTTAAGTTCTGATGGCTTGTTACTCGCCACGTTCTTTTTCTAACCTTTGTCATGTAGCTGTGTAGATATTTTGGTAAAGTCCCAAAAGCAATTAGTTTACATATGTATATCAATAATTAATCTGGAAATAAATTGAATTACAAGCACATTATTTGTCTATGTTTCTGTTAGTTTTCCCATGGAAACCTGAAGGCTGTAGATTTGCAGTGTTCATCCCTAAGTTTCCTTCTATCATCATGTGTCCTTTAATGCACCTGTCTGTCCTTTAATGCACCTGTCTGTCCTTTAATGCACCTGTCTGTCCTTTAATGCGCCTGTCTGTCCTTTAATGCGCCTGTCTGTCCTTTAATGCACCTGTCTGTCCTTTAATGCACCTGTCTGTCCTTTAATGCACCTGTCTGTCCTTTAATGCGCCTGTCTGTCCTTTAATGCGCCTGTCTGTCCTTTAATGCACCTGTCTGTCCTTTAATGCACCTGTCTGTCCTTTAATGCACCTGTCTGTCCTTTAATGCGCCTGTCTGTCCTTTAATGCACCTGTCTGTCCTTTAATGCACCTGTCTGTCCTTTAATGCACCTGTCTGTCCTTTAATGCAAATGCACCTGTCTGTCCTTTAATGCACCTGTCTGTCCTTTAATGCGCCTGTCTGTCCTTTAATGCACCTGTCTGTCCTTCTTCACATTATCTTATCCTGGGCTTATAGATATTAATCTAAGTAAAATAAATGTATAATATTTGATAAGAAAAGTACGCAAAATTCACTATTGCACCAACTTGTTCAAAACTGCTTTTGTGCTTAAATTTGATTACGCTAAAATAGTTTCTTTACCGTATTTTGACCTGTGACCACCATTTACATACAAGTTTTGTCAGGGCCCCACTTCTAAATCAAACAGCACTTAGAACTGCATACTTGGTATATAGAAGGTGATAAACTGGACCCCATACTAAAAGTACAGTAGGTCACTATGACCTAGTTTGACAATTTTGAAATAAGTTCAAAGAACAAGAGGTCAAGATGCCTGTATCTCTCACCTGATTTGTAATGCTAAGTAATGTTCTCAATACATTGTTTCTTTTCTGAAGGAAATTTACCTCTTAATTTCCCTATTGGGCCCCACTCTTTCTGCTCCATGTTTCTTTTATGAAGGAAATTTACCTCTTAATTTCCCTATTGGGACCCACTCTTTCTGCTCCAAGGGGTCACTGCTAAAATTTTCACCAATTCTGTTCCCTTTCCACAGCGGATGCTCTTGGCAAACTTGGTTACATTCCAAAGCATGCAGTACTCTATGAAGTCCTTTATAGTAGCGATTTTCTTTATAGTAGCGATTTTAAGGATTCATCCAGAGGGTCAAAGCCAAAATTTATACAAACTATGTTCCTCTGCCCACAAGGATGTTCTTGGTAAAATTTGGCTTCATTCCATGCTGAACTAGTAGCGATTTAAAGGTTTTACCTCTATTTCCTCTATTGAGCCCTGCACTTCCTGCCAGCAGGCGGTCAAAACCTAAATTTATACAAACTCAGTTCCTCGTCCCCCAAGGATGTTTCTGGCCAAATAAGGTTATGTTCCATGCAGAACTCTATGACAAGTAGCAATTTAAATGAAATGTTGACAGACAATCTAAACCAGAGGGATCTTGGCTCCCACCAAAGAATGATCTACGTCTGACAATGGAAGGAGGTATCTTTTCTCTTCTTTTCAAACTTTTTCTACATATTACTACATATGAAATTTGAGAAAGATCCTTTCAGTACATATGAAATTTGAGAAAGATCCTTTCAGTACTTTCCGAGATATATAACAGAAACAAACTTCAATTATCAAAATCCAAGATTGCTATCTACCTGTCGGCCATCATGTTGACTGATCAGTCCAAAAAAGCAATATGCACAACTAGGGCCCTAGGGGAACCTACATATGATATTTGACTATATGATATCTGCCCTTTCTGAGAAATAGCGGTAAAAAGAACTGTTAATGGACGGAAGGACAGACCACGGACGAAAAGCGATTTATATCCAGACATGAAATCTGTGCGATACTTTAAACACAAATTCTTATGTTAGTGTTTTTTAAAGTAATGCCTGAAATTAACCTGAAGTTAAAATCTATCAAAAAATAGTAATTTTGTTGATGTAGTGACGACACAAGGTTGTATTGCATGGTAGTCATGTAATAAAGTCACACACAACACGAGTGCATGGGAGAAATCAGTATTACACACGTAGGTATGAGAGAAACCAAAACACTATGCAAGCGTCTTCAATGATGAGATACACATAATGGAGTAAAAACAATAAGGCCTACTAAAATTATTCACCAATCAAGCCATTACTTTAATAGCTGAAAGAATGGAAAAGCATACAAACAATATTAAGACATTAACATTTATTCTTCCAACGCTTCAACTACTGTACAGTTTCTGGACTTCAATCACAAATGTTCTTTTCTCTTCAGACAAAATTGTTCTTATCAGAGTTTTATAAATATATGAAATCACAAGTCAACGGTCACCACACGTGTCCAGTTTGAGTCCAAGTCAACAGCTATTTTTTCTTGGTGGCAAACATCCTGCTGGCGGTAGGAGCTTGTTTCATCAGCTTTATACTCATCGATTTGAGGTATGAAAATTTATGCCGTTTGTAGTAATAAATTACTACTGTGAATATGAAAAATAGAGGTACAGCCTGCAAAATAAAAAGAAACAAAATGGGAATCAATAGTGGAAAATGAAATATTATTAACAGAAAACTCTAGGAAAGGATCAGTATTCTAAATGTATACCGGCAATCTTAGATATGGATTTTAGAACTTTCACTTGAAACTGTAACCAGTAATTAAATGACCACGATGGATCTTCACAAGCTAGAACTAGCTTACAGCGATCCGACCACAGCGATTCAGCAATTCACTGATGGTTCAAACATTTAAGATTCCATACAAAATCTTAAGAATATTTCAAGGACTTTCTTATAATACTCTACAATATGAAATAGCTGTGGGCACTTTCTTTCATGGTTTGGAATTTTCAAATAATTTTTTTCAGAAATATTTGTAATTAGCTAATGTAACAATAAAACAATTGTATAAAAATTAATGCATAATTCTATAGAAATTTATGAAAAGTCAGCAACAAAAGTCTCTAAATAATAATAATTTGTACCTATTGTAGCCAATTTTGCCATGTTCAGGCATACAAGGAACTTTGCCTATGAAATGTTGTACTTATAAACAATAATTTGTACCTATTGCACCTAATTTTGCCTTTGTGCAGGCATACAAGGAACTTTGCCTATGAAATGTTGTACTTTAAAACAATCATCACAACTGAGTGTGCTCTGTTATCTACTACACACCCACCTATAACCCATATCAAGTGTCCTGTTCTTCCATGCACTACCTACCCTTATTCCCCAGATCTTCCTCTCATCGAACTCAGGCTCTCCTACCCACTTGAGGAAGGTGATAACATCCTTGGCTAGCTGACTCCTGGTGGCAGGTGTTCCTGAAATAACATGATTTTTGTGAGAGATAGTTCCAACAATATAGTCCATTATCAATGATCACTCTCTAGTTTGGTAATATACAGATGTCCGACATCATAAAATTTGGTTGACATGCGGAGAAAAAGATATATGCTATCATAAACTCAAAATGTATTTTATCAGGTCATCAAAGTCCAATGAGCTGGATACAAAGTCCAGTTGATGCTCAAATCACTCATCTTATACCTAATGAACATATCATAACACAATGCAAAGTTCATAACCCTTGCATTTATTGAGAATACATTTCTAAATTCAGCTTTGTAAAGTCATATGCTCACCATCTTCGTATTCTATGATTTCGTTATAAAGAGGTGGTGCCATGGCTAATACTCCTCCGGGGAAATACGGGTTGTAGTACTGTCCCTCACCCAACTCGAGTCCCGCGGGTGGGTCAGCATATCCAGTCAGCAATGAGAAGATGTAGTCCTGAAAAACAATGAGAAGCTCTAGGTTCTGTAAATGAGCCGACTTCTAAGACACTAAGAGTCAAAGTTATCCATTCAAAAAACTGCAATATTTCAGATTCAACATCAGTTATACTTTGTCATAGTATAAGCAAAACTAGAACTGTCGCCAGAGTGGACGACTCATACCCCTGCTGCACAAATTCAGTAATAACTCCATTAATAGGGCACATCGCAGAACCCTATATAGTTTACTAAATTCCCCTGTATGTCAGGGTTCTATGTACCAAATTTTATCAAAAGTTTAGGAGGAGTTTGTCACACAAAGTTGTGTCTACAGACAGACAGAAGGACTGACAGACAGATGGACGACCTGATTCCAGTAAAGCCCACCTTAACTTCATTGCAGGGGATATAACTAGCAGTACATTTCAGTTAAGATATCTATAACATTCAACACCAGGATGTTTAGCATTAGTAGATAATATAACATTGACATAATATTGAAGCAAATTGTTTGTCAAGAGAGTCATCACGATTGGTCTAGAAATTCCAATGAAACTCTATTGCATCTTTCTTCATACTTCAGACCTTTGTTTTGGCAAAGGAAAACTGATGATTTTTAATTAGAATATGCAAGCTGTTGTATAGAATCAAGTTTTGTTCCTCTCTAAAGAATGTATATAACAAACCTTACCTATGTTCTATACCCAGTCTAGACAATGATTTCACCCCTGTGCATTCTATAGACAATACAGTGGCCTTGCTTCTGTGCCCTCTCTATACAACACAGTGGCTTTACCTCTGTGCCCTCTCTAGACAATAGTGGCCTTGCCTGTGTGCCCTCTCTAGACAATAAAGTGGCTTTATCTCTGTGCCCTCTCTAGACAATACAGTGACATTGCTTCTGCCCTCACTTGACAATAGTGGCTTTATCTCTGTGCCCTCTCTAGACGATACAGTGGCTTTACCTCTGTGCCATCTCTAGACAATAGTGGCTTTACCTCTGTGTCCTCTCTAGACAATGGCTTAACTCTGTGCCCTCTCTAGAAAATTACCTTACCTCTGTGCCCTCTCTAGACAATGACTTTACCTCTTTATCCTCTCTAGACAATGACCTTACCTCTGAGCCCTCTCTAGCCAATACAATGTAGGACATGTCTGGTGGTGCTGCTCCATTGTTTGCTGCCTGTGCAGCCTCTTTGTTGGCATATGGTTGAGGGAAAAGATCAATAACTTTTCCTGGTCGCTCAAACATGTTTCCATCCTTATCTGGACCATCCACAGTCATGATCTTTGGAAAAATGATGAAGGGTTTTAGTTATTTCTTGTTCTTCTATAAAACAATCTGTCTCATTTTTTTATCAGACAAGAACATGAAGAAAGTATTAAAACAATATCTGATTGTCAATTTCTAACATATATGTCATTACAAATGTATATGTAATACATATTTTTCTAATAATTTATACAGTAATGACAACATATAGGTTTCAAATTGAGCCTTACATTTATTTGCCCAACATAAATGCTTATCCTGAATTAGAAGATGTGGATTCTATTCCCAAATAGTGTATATTTCAAATGTAAGTCTATAAAGAGTCCTCCTACCTCTGATGCTTCTTTTGCTGCCCTTTTGGGAGTCATGAAAACATCGGACATGTATCGATAACGCATGTTCTTTATACTGTGACAAGCCGCACACACCTGTTTATAAACTTCATAGCCTCGTCGTACACTGAAACAATACAAAATTGTGAAATTGCTTACTTTTGAAGCTCAATAAATTAGAGAAGATTTCGTATTTAGAATTTTATGATATCAAATAATGTAAGGCCTCAAGAGGAATTTTATATTTTACAAAGGAAATCAGCAATTCATTATGAAAATGTATTTTTTATGTCTTAAGACTAAGAGACTAGATTGTGTTGTTTTTTTGGGGGGGATTGATCAAAGAAAAATATAAGTGACGACAGGGTTTGTCAGGGGTTTCATTATCTGGAGGTACCTGTTACTTTTGTCGGTTAAACCTAGCTGTGGTAAAGCCTGTTTCAATCAGATAGCATACAGATAGTATAGAAAAGTACCCCCTGAAAATGCAATTGTATCGCCTCTATTGAAAGATAATGAAACCCCTGGTTTGTGCTGGGTATTCCCATAAGGGTATCTATATCGAACTCACCTGGCCATATCTAGAGAAGCAAGAAATGGTCTGTGACCCCAGGCATAGGTAGGAGGATGGACGCCATGAGCTGAAGCAGATACGCCAGCAAACACAGCAGCGCCTACTCCGATAGTGCCAACCACAGCTGATCCTACAGCAGCCTTCAGCAAAACCTGTTACACATACACCAAAATCAGACAGGCATAAAAAAATATAATCAAAATGCAGTGTTGGGAATCAGTTCTAAAATCATAATCAATTATCAGTTAGGACAATTAACGTACTAATTATAAATTTTATAATTGGATACCATTTACTGAAAACTCTCTTATACTTATTTATCAACCTTCTAATTTCTCTGGAAAAAATTAGAAAGATGGACCAACAGTATAAATTGTGAAGCATTTTTTTTTCTTTGCTTCAAATTTCAATGATTGTGTATCTAACATGTATAAGGTATTTTGAAATGTGGTTTTACACATATGTATTGCATATAATAAAGGTTCAGAACAGAATAAAATAAGCATAAGATATTCCCCATTCTAAAAACTGATTCAGGGCTCGAATTTCAGGCTGTTTTACTTGCTTTTTACCAGAATAGCAAGTGAAAAAAATATGCATTTGCTTATTTTAGCAAGTGGTTTTTATCAGGGACAACTGTAACAAGAGATCCCAGAGGGATCTTGGCGCCCACCAAAGAATGATCTATATTGACAAAGGAAAGATGGATCATTTCTCTACCTTTTAAACTTTTTCAAACATACTACATATAAACTTTGAGACAGATCGCTTCAGTACCTTTCGAGAAATAGCGGTAACAAACTTCAACAAAAAATCCAAGATGACTCCTTGGCGGCCATCTTGTTGATCAATCGGTCCCAAATCACAATATGCACAACTAGGGCCCTAGGGGAACCTACATGTAGATTTGAAAAAGATCCATTCAATACTTTCTGAGAAATAGCGATAACAAACTTTGAATATAAAAATCCAAGATGGCTGCCTGGCAGCAATTTTGTTGACCGATCGGTCCCAAATCACAATATGCACAACTTGGGCCCTAGGGGAACCTACATATGAATTTTGAGACAGACCCCTTCAGTACTTTCTGAGAAATAGCGATAACAAACTTTGAATAACAAAATCCAAGATGGCTGCCTGGCGACCATCTTGTTAACCGATCGGTCCAGAAATGCAATATGCACAACTAGGTCCCTAGGGGAACCTACATATGAAATTTGAGACAGATCCCTTCAGTACTATCTGAGAAATAGCCATAACAAACTTTAACTATCGAAATCCAAGATGGCGGCCTGACGGCCATCTTGTTCACCGATTGGTCCAAAAATGCAATTTGCACATCAAGGGCCCTAGGGGAACCTACATATTAAATTTGAGGAGATCCCTTCAGCACTTTTTGAGAAATGGGGATATCAAACCTTAACTATCAAAATCCAAGATGGCCGCCTGGCGGCCATCTTGTTTTTCCTATCAGCCTCAAAATCTGTATGGCACAACTAGGGACCAAGGGTAACCTCCATGTGAAGTTTGAACAAAATCCCTTCAGTAGTTCTCAAGAAATATCGATAACAAACTTCAACTGCCAAAATCAAAGATGGCTGCCTGGCGGCCATCTTGTTTTTCCGATCAGCCTCAAAATCTGTATGGCACAACTAGGGACCAAGGGTAACCTCCATGTGAAGTTTGAACAAAATCCCTTCAGTAATTCTCAAGAAATATCGATAACAAACTTCAACTGCCAAAATCAAAGATGGCTGCCTGGCAGCCATCTTGTTTTTCCGATCAGCCTCAAAATCTGTATGGCACAAATATGGACCAAGATGACCCTCCATGTGAAGTTTGAACAAAATCCCTGCAGCAGTTTATAAGAAATAGTGATAATAAGCATCGTTTACGGATGGACGACGGACGACGGACCACGGACGCAGGGCGATTTGAATAGCCCACCATCTGATGATGGTGGGCTAAAAATTAAATGGCATAATGATTGTGAAAAATTGTTGTAATGGAAAATATGGGGGCCCAGTTCTTACAGTAATGTTGTTGATATATATTATGCACTTATACACCTCACTTCTTCATGCAAAAATAAAGGATTTTATATATAACATAACTGTAATTTGAATACGGATATTAATTGTAAGGTAAAAAATGTATTTTAGCAAGTAAAAATTTATGGCACTTGCTATTTTTAGCAAGTGGCAAAAAATGTAAAATTTGAGCCCTGTGATTATCACTTTTTATAATTGAAAATAATAATTAATTGATTGCTCATCGATTAGAATTGAGAATCGGTCCAAAGCTTTTAAAAGGCAAAACTGATGACTTTGATTTCACAAGGAATTCTACATATATACTAACCAACAAGCTATTACTCATGATAGGGAGTTAAAAAGACTATACATGTCATGTAGAAACAAGTACTCATCGTAATGGACACCATTACATAGCCCCCCTCCCTCCCCACCTGCAACAAATCAAGAATGCAGTTGCACAGTGTATGAACATAGAGAAATTTTGATTTTGATATTGGAATTCAGGGTTTCCTAAAATGAACACACCTATTACAAGGCTATTTTTCGAAATTTTTATCATATTGATCAGCATCCCTTAATACTCCTATACACTAATTTTCATTGAAATCAGAGACCAAAACCTAAAGAACAGGAAGTTGGCCCAGCGGCCATCTTGGAATACCAAAATCTTTACGAAGATGTTTGCAAGTTGTTCACCATCACTTAAAACCCCTATAGATCATGATCAATTTTCATTGAGATCGGACACTGAAACCTAAAGAACAGGAAATAGGCTAGCAGCCATCCTGAAATACCAAAAGCTTTACGAAAATACTTGTATGTTGTTCTCCATCCCTTTATACCCCCATTAACCAATTTTCATTGAAATCGGAGACCGAAACCTGAAAACCGGAAGTGGGCCAGCGGCCATCTTAGAATACCAAAATCTTTACGAAAATATTTGCATGTTGTTGGCCATCCCTTAATATCCCTATAGACCAATTTTCATTGAGATGGGCGACCGAAACCTGAAAACATGAAGTGGGCCCTGGCAGCCATCTTGGTCTTTATGTAGCATCCCACACCCTTTGGAGTATACATATATATATATGTCTATCAAGTTTAATGATCATCATGCATTCCTCCGTTTAGGGGACATAATTAACCATCAACATATTCAAAAGACTTACCGAGTTCTTTTTTGCATATTCTTTAAATGATGATGACTCTGCCTGGAAAAGAAGAAGCAATTGTTTCATTATCTCTTAAAGTTATATGTGCCGTAACTGGCCATAAATTTGGACAATTGTAATTTTTCTTTAATTCTTTATTTAAAACCATAATTTTTAATAAATAAAGCTGTGAAAATCATTGGAATAGACAGACAAACATATATAATGCCTTATAAACGTTAGTTGGAACACATAGGTTATGCACTGTGAAATTCTTGTTTTTTTATGCCTTATACACGTTTAGAAGGAAACATACCTTCAGAAATCACTTTACAATTACTAATAATAATGTAAAAATGTGCAATGAAATTGTGGACAACAATATGGCTTCATGGTCTGACCGTATGTACTCATTTCACTACACTGAAGACGTTAATATAATGATTTTTGGCAGTACTGCCAAAAATCATTTTCAGCTCTCTTTTGTACTTGTAAAATTAAAACCTATACATTGAAAGTATTGTAATTCTCAAAATGCTGGTTACTTTTGGAGTTTAATAACATATTAAAAGCTCTTCTTGATTCGTGACTATGAAGAATACGGCACATATAACTTTAATTACTTTTGTGATTAATCAATAATATATAGACTTTTGGCTTTCTCCTGTCCTGCTTCAGGCTTAATGTACCAGAGCAGGTATAAGTCTTTTGGATTTTCTGTAATTTAAAGTTGGAAACTTAATTGTTTATGATGTGCATGCACAACAGATCTAGAAGAAAAGTGAATACAATACACATATATCAACGTAGACTGCCTCATCACTCATCAAGTGAACTGAATAGGTTGGGCACTAACCCTGCATATGGGTATAAACAGTTCCATCTTAACGTTACCTATTTGAGTTATCAACACGCAAGGACATAGTCATTCAGATCCCCCGCCAATGGAGATATCAAAGCTGAAGTAAGTTTGATTGTGGAGACTTATGTGTATGGAAAAAAACCAGGACAAGAGGCCCAGAGGGCCTGTATCGCTCACCTGGTTTGTAATGCCTAGTAATATTCTGGATACAGGTTCATTGTTTATTTTCTGAAGAAATTTGAATATTTACCTCTAATTCCCCTATTGGGCCCCACCATTCCTGCCCCCTGGGGGTCAGAGCCAAAATTTATACAAGCTCTGTTCCCCTTCCCCCAAGGATGTTTGTGGCCAAATTTGGTTATAATCCATGCAGAACTCTATGACTAGTAGCGATTTATAGGATTTACCTTTATTTCCCCTATTGGGCCCCGCCCCTCCTGCCCCCAGGGGGTCAGAGCCAAAATTTATACAAGTTCTGTTCCCCTTCTCCCAAGGATGTTTGTGGCCAAATTTGGTCACAATCCATGCAGAACTCTAGGACAAGTAGCGATTTATAGGATTTACCTTTATTTCCCCTATTGGGCCCCGCCCCTCCTGCCCCCGGGGGCTCAGAGCCAAAATTTATACAAGTTCTGTTCCCCTTCCCCCAAGGATGCTTGTGGCCAAATTTGGTTACAATCCATGCAGAACTCTATGACAAGTAGCGATTTATAGGATTTACCTTTATTTCCCCTATTGGGCCCCGCCCCTCCTGCCCCCAGGGGCTCAGAGCCAAAATTTATACAAGTTCTGTTCCCCTTCCCCCAAGGATGTTTGTGGCCAAATTTGGTTACAATCCATGCAGAACTCTAGGACAAGTAGCGATTTATAGGATTTACCTTTATTTCCCCTATTGGGCCCCGCCCCTCCTGCCCCCGGGGGGTCAGAGCCAAAATTTATACAAGTTCTGTTCCCCTTCTCCAAAGGATGTTTGTGGCCAAATTTGGTCACAAATTTGGTCACAATCCATGCAGAACTCTAGGACAAGTAGCGATTTATAGGATTTACCTTTATTTCCCCTATTGGGCCCCGCCCCTCCTGCCTCCGGGGGCTCAGAGCCAAAATTTATACAAGTTCTGTTCCCCTTCCCCCAAGGATGCTTGTGGCCAAATTTGGTTACAATCCATGCAGAACTCTATGACTAGTAGCGATTTATAGGATTTACCTTTATTTCCCCTATTGGGCCCCGCCCCTCCTGCCCCCAGGGGCTCAGAGCCAAAATTTATACAAGTTCTGTTCCCCTTCCCCCAAGGATGTTTGTGGCCAAATTTGGTCACAATCCATGCAGAACTCTATGACTAGTAGCGATTTAAAGGAAATGTTGACGGACAGACAGACGGACGGACGGACGGACGGACGACGGACGACGGACGCCGCGCCATGGCATAAGCTCACCGGCCCTTCGGGCCAGGTGAGCTAAAAATTAAAAATGAAAACCTAAAAATAGCAAAAGGTACTACTAGACCATAAAATGAATGTGTCTATGAAGTGGAAATATCTCTGCTGGTTTTAGAGTTATGCTCCGGAAATGAACCTGCTACAAAAATATGATATTTTCAGCAATGTTTCTATGGTTACAGAAAAAAGCACAAAAAGTGAAAACCTTAAAATAGCAAAAGGCACTATAGACCATAAGAACAATGTGTCTATGAAGTTTCATGGAAATATCTCTGCTGGTTTTAGAGTTGTGCTCCGGAAATGATTCTTACACAAAAATCTGCAATTTTCAGCAATTTTTCCATGGTTACAGAAAAAAGTACAAAAAATGAAAACCTTAAAATAGCAAAAGGCACTACTAGACCATAAGACTAATGTGCCTATGGAGTTCCGTGCATATATCTCAACCGGTTTTCCAGTTATGCTGCGGAAACGAACCTGGTACAAAAATATGATATTTTCAGCAATGTTTCCATGGTTACGGAAAAAGTGCAAAAAATGAAAACCTTAAAATAGCAAAAGGCACTACTAGACCATAAGACCAATGTGTGTATGAAGTTTCGTGGAAATATCTCTTCTGGTTTTAGAGTTATGCTTTGGAAACGAACCTGGTAAAAAATATGATATTTACAGCAATGTTTCCATGGTTACGGAAAAAATGCAAAAAATGAAAACCTAAAAATAGCAAAAGGCACTACAAGACCATAAGACCAATGTGTGTATGAAGTTTCGTGGAAATATCTCTACTTGTTTTAGAGTTATGCTCCGGAAACCATTCGTACGGTCGTACGGACGGACGGACGGAACCCATTTGTATATCCCCCGCCAACTACGTTGGGCGGGGAATAATAACTTATCCAAATGCAGGATTCTGTGAAACAAAAATGCATGAAGTTGTTCTAAACATTTTTTATCAAAAAAAGGATAACATTATTCTTACATGGCACCATATTATTTAACATAACTTTGTACATCATGATGACTCATTGATCAAATTGGGACATATGTCATTGTCTGAATTTTGGTTAAGTCACAAACTAAGTCACCTCCACTGCAGGCAATAGAAAACACCTTAATTGTCATCTTACAGCAAAGTGAGTCAACAGTTCATGCGCAAATTATAGAGTCTTAGATCAGTTGTAAGCGGCATTCTAAAAATTATGAAGCCCTTTTTTGACAACAACTTTTAAAACAATATGCGTTTTCATTTCACATAAATCTTGCTTTTGGGTAAATATAACTGCAACAGATCAGTGCATGTTTTATAAAAAATTTAATCACTGCCTCTGCCAGGAATCGAACTCAGGACCTCTGGATTACTAGTCTGATGTTCAATATTTAATCGATCAAACTAAATTATTTCTATCTGATCTCTGGCAGAGCGGTATGTTGGGGATGCGGATAGTATTAACCAGGGTTACATAATTAAATGATTATTCAAAATTTACTCAATTCACATCATGAAAGTGAAGAGTCACTTGTTCAGATATATTGATGCGTAACTGTTACTCAAATGGGTAAATGCAGTTACCATATGCAGGGTCTGCTGAAATTTGTACATGTGCACTCGTGAAGTATGAGGTACAGTCAAACTTGTCTATAACGACCACTGAAGGGGTGACAGAAAAAACGGTCACTACAGACAGGTTGCCTTTATAGACAGGTTGAGGCTTTTGTGCCAATCAGTGAGCCAGTAAATAAAACTGAATTATATATTAATGCAAAACAGACCTGCAATTGGATATTTATATATATCTATTGTCATGCATTATTTAAGAAATGATATTTGTGTTCGTTTTATTTTTTTTAATGTTTGGATGGGGCTTTCAAATGCAATCGGAAATTTTGATCTTAACAAAATCAATTCGTTTTGATATATAGTAGATTTTTTTCAGCTATGAACATAATCATTCCCTAATTACTGACTTCACATGGCCTGGAATTATCTGTGCAAGATTGTTTTCAGACAATGTATGCATGTAATATTTTTACAACACATTCTCGCTGGCAAGTCGTATGTAATGTTGCCGTGTAACCAGTTTTGACGGATTAATCTCGGAACATAAAGATCAATTTGGAGGCGTTTTTTCACAGTATATAACTTCAAAACTATTAAAATCATAATGCATGTACACAAATTAACTTTCAGTAGCATTTCTACCAAGTAATGAGACCGTATTTTATTGATAAACACATCGAGTTACATCGGGCGAATATCCGACTGACTCAAATCGTAAAAAATCAAACGTAAATTTATAGGACTAATTTGAAATAGGTTAAGTACAGGCAGGGCAAGAAATATCCCAGGTCCGATGGCCCGAGACCAGTAAAATATATGCTCCAGGGCAAGTGAAAATTGGTGTAAACTTGCCCGATTTTAATTTATGTAAATTACCCTGTTTTGGGTAAAGTTAGATTGAAATCTTAAATTTGGGTAAGTGGTTTTCAAAATAAGTTTCTTGCTCTGATGTCAGGCCATTTCTTAGTAATAAAACAATGTTAAATATCGACAATGAATAACGGAACACATTAAATAAATCGGCATGTTTTATTTTGCCTACCGTATTATCCGAGTTGTGGCTTCAAAATCACGCTTTACGAGTGATCATTTCGTACACATGGCGTTCGCGAACAAACATAATTTCAGTCTTTGATAGGCATACCTGTTTGTACCTTAAATGTTACGACAGCTAGGTAATAAACCATACAGTCCTGTATAAACAATTCATAGCTTGGGCTTCAGTAATGGCTGCCGTTTGCTTACAAAGGGAATTAATTACCGGGAGTATGTCAAAGAGACGCTACTACACACACACTGTACTCGGTACTCGAAAAGTCGATCTTGGCGACCAGTCGTTAGACAACTCTAACAGGGCTAAAATGACCGGTCGTTAGCCACATTAGACAGGTGGTCATTATGCAGAGTGCCATTATATAGTAAAAACGCACAGGGAGTCTAAAAACCGGTCGTTATAGACAGGCGGTCGTTATAGACAGGCGGTCGTTATATACAGGCGGTCGTTAGAACAGGTTTGACTGTACTAGGGACAGATTCTTGTGACACATGGATTCACCGGCATCACTAATATGTGTACACACCCGTGGCTAGTTAAGTTGATATTTCCCAATACTATCTAATTTACAGCACTGTTTGATGTAAATTGAATCATTGTCTTCTTATAATTATAACATTGTCGATATATTTTACGACCAACATTTAAAAAGTGCTTGTGTTGTAAAGAAAATGAAACCACTAATAAGACTTTAAAGTGAAGCTCTTTCTTTGTCAGTGATCGATGCTTGGACCCGTTCCAGCAAGAATCTTTTTGATCTAACTAAAATTATGACGCTGGTGGTCCGTCAGTGGTCCGTCAGTCCACCTTGAAATCTATACGTTTTCATCTAAAAATTGTTCAGTTTTCTTAAATCTAAGAATCGTAACAGTCACTTCACTCAACAGTCAGTTCTTTACAAACAGAAACAAAAAATTCTTTTTATTCAATTGCAGGGCTGGCTCTGCGTCGAAAATTGGATTCGCCAATTGAAATTTGCAGGTCGCGTGTCGATCTACCTGGGTATTCTTCACAGGGACAATTTTTTATATCTTTTATATTGATTAAAAGAAGGGGAAACAATGCCAATGCAATTAAACATGTATTTCAATCTTAATACCTTTATATTTTACATATCTTTAATTAAAATATGTATATAAAAAATACAGGGCTTAATTGAATGGAAATATTTACTTAATTTTCATCACAATAGAAGTACTAAATTAAAATAAACTGTGTCAAACCTGTTACGGTATCAGTTGAAATAATGAAAAATAGATCTAATTTGAGAGAGAAGAAGTGAAAATTTCTCTGAAATTTAATTGATTGAAATGTATTTATATTCACTATCAATATTTTTTCATAATGTAATTTTTTTCACAAATATTCAGGAAAAAAATTCCCTTCCTATTTATTAACGAAATCCTGAAGTTGTACCGATCCGAGCCGACTATTACAATTATCCAAAATGGCGGCCATAACGATTGCAAACTTTGTGACTTGGGAGACAGTTAGGTCTATTAAACATTAAAAACGTGAGTAAATCTTTTACAGTTGTAAGCTGTGTTTGTTTTTGATGTAATGCTCACAAGCTGTAATCACAAAATATATTGAAAGGCCAGGTAATTGTTTTCTAATGGTGGCCAATCGGCCGATCAACTTCAGCTGTATTACACATGTGTGACACTACTAAGCCAGGTGGAAACAGCCCCAGGCAGCTAATTAGGATCTGGGATATGGGTGGTGGTCAGGGAGTGTTCACACCTCTTTTTTACCTAATTATCAAGCCAGTTTCCCATTGTCTGATGTATGGCTAGAATTGGCGAATTTTCACCGTATCTATCCGTCTGTAGTGGGAGAAAACTTTGGGTTCATGAAAAATTCTTCTTTCGCCAATGCTGTTTTTAAATCGCCAAATGCATTTCAAATTCGCCATTGGCGCCTATGGCGACTGACAGCGCGAGCCCTGAATTGATATCAATTTAATCTGTAAATAACAATTTAACATTTTTATTGAGGATTTACCAGCTAGTGCCTAGTTGTGGTAGTATTTTCAGTATAATTTTCAGGTCTACCTGTATGGGTGGAGGTTTACCTGAATCGAAATCCAAGTAGACCTGCTGTCTATATGATAAAAATTTTAGTGTCAACACAGCTTGCGCGTCGAAAATAGCTCTGTTCGGACAACGTGTACGAAAGCAAAAGTACATACGGTACTGAGATCAATGACCTGCATGCATGGATAGCTAAAAAATTTTCGTACTTCCGGTTTAACTGTTCCGGTTTGTGAGTTGCTCGGGTACGTACAGTACTGCTCTAGCTCTCTACAGTAAATATATTTAGCTAATGCAAATTATGCATTAACAGGAGTAATTAGACATTTCTAATTTTTTTTTTTTTAAATAACAGTAAGACTTTTGACTTTTTATCACGTCAAAAAATGGCGCGAATTCACAGAATTTCGCATACGACACACCGCAGGCCTGTGGCACTGGGATTCTCGTGGCACTACAGACTGAAGTAAACCAAAGTCCAAATCCGAATCTGTTTAAATTACAGTAACAGTTTTACTATGCTAGAAAATTATTATCATATATACTAGTATAGTACTAGTCCGCTAAAACTGACCATAATCACAGACTCAAAATTCTGACTGATCGCCTGTTTATGGTCAGCTACCTACTGCTCTTGAAAAGCTGGGGATTGTAGTACAAATCTGGCGATAGCGATTATGAGAATTCTGCATGTTGGTTTGGGGTCAAATATGCCTTTAAAGTTAAAGGAAAACGTTTGGCACTCACTTTAATACATGTCACATCGCAATTCATCACATTAACGATGCTATGTCCCTAGTTATGTTCGAGACGTCCAAGAATTAGTGTTTCGGTAGCCATCTTTGAAGACCAAATGTTAATTTTAACAGCCAATTAGAATCGTCGAATTTCACCGGAAATCGATCCCAGCTGTCTGATTGGGTGTTAAAATTAACTTTCAGTCTTCAAAGATGGCTACCCAAACATTAATTCTAGGACGTCTCGACCATAACTAGGGACATAGCATCATTTATGTGATGTGACATGTATTAAAGTGAGTGCCAAATGTTTTCTTTTAACTGTCAATACCTTTCTGGCCCCAATTAAACCTACAGAAGTCCTACAATCGCTGTCGCCAGATTTGTACTACAATCCCCGACTTTTCAAGAGCAGTAGGTAGCTGACCATAAACAGGCGATCAGTCAGAATTTTGAGCCTGTGATTATGGTCAGTTTTAGCGGACTAGTATAGTACATCCTTTTATTTTTAAACTGTTTCCTAATTGAAATAGAAAATAAAATACATAGGTGGAGTGTTACTCTTCACATGCCGTGGATGATTCATATCAAAAAATAAAACGCAAATACTTTGAACAGGTCAGTGTCCTATCTTAATAAACTTCTTTCTATTCTTACTCCTAGTTACGATATAAAATTAGCTAATACTGAAAATGCTTATTTTTTATTAAATAACCTAACTACGCTATTTTGACATCAAACATAAATCAAGATTACCTAACGAATTTCCTATCAATGGTAAACAAAATATGTTGTATAAAACTGATTGTGTAACGAAGTATTCTGGATGCCCTTGACCAAAACCGTCGTAAAGAGTCACTAATATTGGGAGTAGGGTCATTGCTTTAAAGACGTATTTCGATCAATAAATGAATTGGAAATATATACAAATCAACTTAAATAGCACAA
This sequence comes from Argopecten irradians, assembly GCF_041381155.1. Lineage (NCBI taxonomy): Eukaryota > Metazoa > Mollusca > Bivalvia > Pectinida > Pectinidae > Argopecten > Argopecten irradians. The sequence continues at coordinate 33,553,963 of NC_091135.1, read as the reverse complement.
AATAACAACAAAAGTCATACCTGCTGCGTTAACACATTACTGTTGACACGTAAAAGTGCCCGTTTGGGCACCTTGCAGACTACGGCGGCCGCCATGTTGCTTGTTACCACGGTTCTAAAAGGTCAGTAGATACCCCTCATTTATGAAATATGCATAGTTTCTTATACTCATTAAAAATGTCTTTCGTCTACGTTAAATCAAGTATTAAACGTCATTGTCTATTTTTATTTAAATGTTTGATCATTTTATTCATATTTCAGAGCGTCTTCAGAATAGGGTAAAAACAAAAAGTAAATGTAAACGTTTGTAAGGCTCCTATAAGGTCATTCATATCAAAAAATAAAACGCAAATACTTTGAACAGGTCAGTGTCCTATCTTAATAAATTTCTTTCTATTCTTACTCCTAGTTACGATATAAAATTAGCTAATACTGAAAATGCTTATTTTTTATTAAATAACCTAACTACGCTATTTTGACATCAAACATAAATCAAGATTACCTAACGAATTTCCTATCAATGGTAAACAAAATATGTTGTATAAAACTGATTGTGTAACGAAGTATTCTGGATGCCCTTGACCAAAACCGTCGTAAAGAGTCACTAATATTGGGAGTAGGGTCATTGCTTTAAAGACGTATTTCGATCAATAAATGAATTGGAAATATATACAAATCAACTTAAATAGCACAAAATAACAACAAAAGTCATACCTGCTGCGTTAACACATTACTGTTGACACGTAAAAGTGCCCGTTTGGGCACCTTGCAGACTACGGCGGCCGCCATGTTGCTTGTTACCACGGTTCTAAAAGGTCAGTAGATACCCCTCATTTATGAAATATGCATAGTTTCTTATACTCATTAAAAATGTCTTTCGTCTACGTTAAATCAAGTATTAAACGTCATTGTCTATTTTTATTTAAATGTTTGATCATTTTATTCATATTTCAGAGCGTCTTCAGAATAGGGTAAAAACAAAAAGTAAATGTAAACGTTTGTAAGGCTCCTATAAGGTCATATTGCGAATCGACAGTTTCAAAGCGCTCAATCGACACTGAGTGTATACAAATCATGACGGAGAGGTGAACACCGGCGCTGTACCTTATTTTGTTACATCCGTGTCTAAGTTTTGGTAAATGATGCAAAATTAGTTAAACTTTTAAACCATGATCGGCTGTTCAGCCACCTTTCAAACATCTGGGTAGATCGGGTTGTAGCCGGTACCGGGTTCGAACCCCTGTCTGTCTGATCGTACATTTCCCATCGATCTTGCATGTCAATGATTCACTCTAGACAGTGACTAGTTGGGTTGCATTTGGACCCAGTAGGCCTAATATGAATTTAAGGCTAAGCCTCAGAAGAGCGTAGCTACATGTAAAAAAGTAAATATAGTTAGGATTATAACCCCAGAACGAAATTTAAAAAAAAAAACTGTTCCAACTTGTAGTCCCATTATTGATTTTTATTAAATTCTTAATATTTAGCAATATTATATTGACAGTCGTCATATACAGGTAAGAAAGAAATATTCAACTGGAACAGTAAAATTTCATTCGATCTTGTTTCTCACAAAGGCGGAAAACTTCTGCTAGGGATCAAACTCTGGACCTCTGGATTACCAGTCTGAGGCAAAACCGATCGAGCAAAAGAGAAGTTCTCCCTAGCCGAGCGATATATTGCAGCTAATATTGACCAGAGTTACATACTCCCCCTCCAGGAAACAACTTTTCCTCAAGTTTCCAGGGGGTCAGAACGATTCTTTCGCAGGTATCGTGAAGTATCATTCCAGAGTCCCTACATGGACGCCAATGTAACAGGGTGCAGGATTTACAATAAATTTAATACCTGCCTCTGCTAGGAATTGAACTCGGAACCTCTGGATTCCTAGTCTGACCCACAACGAGAAAAGAGAAATTCTCCATAGCCGAGCGATATATTGCAGCTAAGTATCGACTATAGAGTTGCAATATATTGTTATCTATCAAAAATGCGCAGGAATATGTGCTGTCATCTTTTGCACAAAACTTCCTGACATCATGGCTGATGGTGCCATGCACTTGAAAACACACAGACAGTATATCATTTTGACCAGTGCATTTATTGTGCTGTTCTTGTCTTTGGGTAGTTATCAAAAAGTACTTACTGTAATTTCAAAGTGTATCCTGATGACACATTTTGTCTATAGAGAAAATTTCAAATCTCGTTTTGCTGATAATAAGAATCAAAACATGGCTGCCTGCATGGAGGCGCAAGACTTTTTCCACGAGACACGATTTCAAAGTCCAAGGGGCACTGGAATGTGTTGGAATTTATATGCTCACATTTGTGTTATGGTTAGTAGATCTACTACTAGAGCCTAGAGCTGCGTTCTTACGAAATGTTATAATTATTTATGTAGCAACATGAAAGTCAAACTTTTAAACACCTTTTAAAAAAAACAAATGGTTCCAGGGGCCTGTGCTATGGCGAAATTAAAGTTGCTCAGGATAGGTGCATGTCAGGGTTGTAGTTTTAAGTTGAGTTTATTTATCAACAGGATCTGAATAGAGATCTTCTTCACCAGTCTCAAAATCAATAACAATAATATATTAAATAGTACAATGTACACGAAAGTGATGTTACTAATAAGCCTTTAAATTATTTCTGATCAAATGTAATTTTGGGCAAAGCCTAGAGGAGACCCGACGACAATCTGAACTCTGATTTCTTTTCAAGTGTTACTTTTTGGCCTTTTGCACCGCTAATTGTGTGCATTGAATGCTAGAAACCATTTTTATATTCAAATCCTAGCCTTGATGAATTACTGACATTAAATGCATAACCAGAAAAACATTGCATAGAACATTTTTACTTTCACTTTATCCAAAAATGTGTGACGGCACCTACATATATCTCAATGTCATTCTCCATTGCCAGGCAGAAAATTCCCAAGTGGTAGTGTCCCATCATTCAAACGGCTACTAAGTTGAGATTAAGGACTAAATGTAAATGTAAGATTCTGTTAATAATCCCGTTTGAAGGTTTACCATTCTGTATATTTTGTAATCACGCGTGAGTGTGACTTTGAAAGTGGGCTTGTATAACACTATATCTTGTCTTGATTTCAAGTTCAAGTTTTTCAACTCTACATATATTGATGATTTACATAATGTTAATGTTACTGAGACACCTCTACCACAAGAATTTGCTTCAGCCCATTCAAGCTCTTTATAATTATAAAGGCGTTCCTGATTCTCCCTATGCTTGTTTTCTAGTCTGTTTTTTGAAAACGTTTATATTTGGTGCTAAACAACATTTTTGGAAAGCATTTTCCATATTTTCACAATCACAATACTTATATTAAGCAATAATTTACATACAACCTAAAAAGTATTTTTTCCAGAAAAAGAAAGGAAGAGGTTTTTGTTGAAATGTCCACATTAAATTCACTTTCATTCGTGATTCATTAGATACATGTATTAACTGTGTATTAAATGTATTGGAAAGTTCTTTCATATAATTGAATACCAGTACTAATGAATATTGTACTCTGATCATGCGTGCATGAAATCTAAAGAACCCAAATCTGTTTACAGTTCTTTTGTATTTTTCAGACTAAACAGCTATGGGTATTCTTTCCGATCCACAAAAACGACAGAAAATTGTTGCTGTCATCGCCAACTACAACAATAAGCTATGTTTTGTCTGCTATGTAGCAGGTGTTGCCTGGTTTCTGGCTCTGGCATATCCTCCAATGAATGCTAAAAATTACTTCTCAGAAAATGCTCTTTTACCAGGTACGGCATGTAATAAGCTGGGTCCAGTAATGTAAGAATATTTGCTATATTGATATTAATATGAATATAGGTGAAAATATATTCCTGGACTGCATTTAATTTTTTGTCCAAGTAAGTACCAAAGGTAGTGGTTTATTTATCAGATTTAGTAATATATTGTTTGTTACATATATTATTCCCTATATTTTTAAAAGATTTTTTTGTTTCAGCTTTTTACGAGTCTTGTCTGAAATTTCATGATCTAAATGAATTATTAGATCTAAATCCATAAAAGGATTTGACTTAAAAGTTCTCATATTTATAATTTGGACATTTTATCTCATATAATTTTATCTTCCAGCTTGTATAGATTTTAATTTACGCAAGAGAAAGTCAATAAAACCTTAGGTTAAACTTACTACTACCTAATTAAAACAGCAACATATTTTTATTTTCTTTAATAATATATGGTAATAATGATATGTGTGTATGTTCACATCTACCACACACATACAGTATTAGGCTTTAGGCATGCCTGATAGTAGAACATACTCTGGATCTAGTGCCTGATTTGATATGTTAACTTTCCTAGAATTTTGATACGGCACTGCAACATTTATTTTGTTTGAAACAGTTAATTAAATCTTCTCTGTTTAGTTAATTTGATAAAGTTCAGCAAGATATTTTTTATGCCCAGGTCTTGTGGAAAATGAGTTTTATTCAAGTGCTGATATCAAGGCATATATCGATGAGTATAAAGCTCAACTGAAGAAAGATGTGAGGTGAGAATTTTGTGAAGAAATTATTTAGTATGAATAATTGTTATCAGTTGGCATTTATCGACTTATGAATACCAACTGAGAAGGCTGATAGCATAAAGCATGTTAGGGCCATGCTACAGCCAATGATATCCATTTGGTCTCCTAGAAACAAAACATTTCAGATTTCCTCAAGCAGTTTTGTATAATTGCTTCTAAGAAAAGAGTTATATAATAAAAAAAAAAAAACATTTTCATAAATGAATTCTTTCCGTCAAGACAAAAAAGATTATTTGAATAATTTCATGTATTTGATCTTTTAACTTGACATATTGATTGACTGAAAAATAAAAAACAACTAGACTTGAGAAAGACAACTAAAAATCATATTTGATGGTCCTGATGTATATTTTTACCTGATAAAAGTTGTTGGTGTTAAACAATAAAACCGTACATTTCTATTGTTTTGTGTTTTAAAGGAAGGTACCCAGAGAATGGGTGTATGACCAGTTACGATCCTTGGGTCTGGACACCTACATACAAAACTACAGTATTCGCTATCCTCTCGGGATCACCAAAGATAAGGTAAATACTGCTGTTAATCAAGGGAATAGCCATATGTTAAAGTATGAGGCAGGAAGTTTATTTGTCCCTCCGTCCAGCAGGGATAGGGGATGTGTTGTATTGTTAATTTGTTAGGGTTTGTTTGTTGTTTATTCTTCCTCTGGCATGCCTTTGTTATGAAACTAGCCTTGTTTAGACTCTATACACTATACTTTACTGAATTCATTTACACCAAAATATACTAAGCATTGTGACAAAAATTCTGGCTTTTACAGATTACTTATTGTTTTTTAGTTTATGTACAAAAAACCTGTTTTGTATGTCAGGCAGTAAAATGTTGAATTATTTTATTGCAGACTGTCCCAGGACAGAATGTGTATGCCATTTTGCGTGCCCCTCGGGCTAGCAGTAACGAGGCCCTTGTGATGTCATCCCCTCTAAGGGCAAAAGAGTCTGACTTAACCTCTACTACAGGAGGTATCGCAGTTATGCTGGCAATGGCACGGTTCTTCAGGCGTAAGAAAATGAAAGATTTCTTTTTCTGTCAATAACCATTACCCTGTGTGTTATCTTCATATACAACAAGGACCATAACTCAGGCATAACTCTTTACTCATTAGTTTTCTCGGGAATAGCCCTGAACTTTATCTAGACTCAAAGTGGTTAAATAAATGTACTAAAATCTTACAACATCTTGACATTACAATTAATTTGAGGGCAAGAGAAGCAGACAACAATTTTGGAGGGCCATATGGGTTTCTTGAATCAGATCCATATCATAAAGGCTGTTTTCAATATACAGTTTCTTGATTATTTTCAGAGAAGACTTACTGGGCTAAAGATATCATCTTCTTGCTAACCGACCATGAGCAGATTGGTATCCAAGCCTGGCTGGATGGCTACCATGACATAAAAGCAGATTGTAAGGTCACAGATTGCATTCAAAAAGTTGAAATATTTTTTGTCAATATTTACATATGATAAGACAAACTGATGCAACAAGTTATCATAGAAGTGAATGACAAAAATGTAGAAAAATAAAAAAAAATAAAAACATTTTGTAAAAATCCCAATTTGAGTAGATTTTATGAAATAATATTTTTACAGTGCCAGAAAATAGAATATGCTGGTCAATTTGGTAAAAAATGTCAGGTTCATTTATAGTCATCATGCACCGTCCATCGTCATTCACAGTCAGCTGTGCGTAAGGCCCAAATACTCAAATTTGGCCAGTAACATGCTAAGATGAAGGGCTACCAAAGTTGTGACAATGAATGACCTTGACCTACTTTCAAGGTCACAGGGGTCAAATAGGCTAAAAATTTTGAACGACTTCTTCTAACTAATCGAAAGGTCCAGGGTAAAGGCCTGTGGCCTGGATGAAGGGCTACCAAAGTTGTGAAAATGAATTACAACCTACTTTTAAGATCACAGGGGTCAAATAGGCTAAAACCTTTGAATGGCAACTTAAAGAAAGGTCCAGGGTTTTCATATTTAAAAGCCAGTAGCATTCTGAGATAAAGGGCTACCAAAAAAATAATGACCTACTTTCAAGTCAAGAATATTCTTAAATCTTGAGTTTTGAACTTCTTCTCGAATCCTACCCATGCAATTTGGCTCAACTTGCCTAAACTGATCCTGACATTGTCCTGACAAAGTGTTGTTATTTTTCGGGTCGATCAAATTCAAGGGGCCACTCAAATAGGCTAAAACCTTGAATGACTCTCCTAACTTAAAGAAAGGTCCAGGGTTTTCATATTTAAAAGCCAGTAGCATTCTGAGATAAAGGGCTACCAAAGTTGTGAAAATAAATGACCTACTTTCAAGGTCAAGAATATTCTTAAATCTTGAGTTTTGAACTTCTTCTCAAATCCTACCCATGCAATTTGGCTCAAACTTGCCTAAACTGATCCTGACATTGTCCTGACAAAGTGTTGTTATTTTTCGGGTCGATCCAAATTCAAGATGGCCACCACAGCCACTCTTTTGAAAACACTTTTCTTAAGTTCTACTGAAGCGATTTTGCTGAAACTTGCATGAAATGAGCCTGACATAATCTTGACAAAGTGTTGTTACATCTCTGGTTGATGATGGCTACCATGCATGAGCACAGGGACCTGACATGAAAATTTTTAACTAATAGTTTATATTGATATTATAGTATCAAGGGTATGAACTCGGCGGTCGAGAAAAACGGACCTATTTTTTTAAAACCGTGATTATTTTAATAAATGGGTTCTATACAACATTGACGGATATCTTACCTTAAAGAGAAATAATTAATCTTTCCATCGAGTGCTTGATGAACAAAATTGGCCAAGTATTGACGAAGTTATGGCTTGATGAGTCGGGAAATTTACGAAAAATATGCTAGGTAGACATTTCCCTGTCCGGTCGAAATGTCGTCTCGGCTCTAATGGGTACCTCAAAAACCAAGCCAAAATCACAAAATCTACGCTTGTGGTGGTAAACAGTACCCATAACTGTGTTCATCCACAATCTCCTTTGGAGGTGTCATGACCCGTACTTTGTAGAAACTCCATTTAAACATCATGTAGCTCACTTACTTTAACCGTCACCGCCATGTTCATTTTTCTCTCGGAACGCTTCTCGACTTTACATATCGTGACTACATTATGCAAATTATGTTATGTTGTGCTTGTCGGTAAACTGGAGAAGCGTTCCGAAGAACAAATGAACATGGCGGTGACGGTTAAAGTAAGTGAGCTACACAATGCTACACACTGTTAGCTTAAAAAAAGTCGTGCCAGGTCCCTGTGTGCATGAGGGCACCATATCTAATTAATTTCCTATAGGAATATTGCCAAGGTAGTCAGATGACCGTGAAAGCTGTTTGGCGTCTTGTTCTAATATTTCATATGAACCGATTCACAACTCTTTTTTCAGGGCTTGTTCATTAAATTCAATGATGATTGAAACCTGTCAGGACGTAATAAAATTTTGTGTAGTTTGAGGACGTAGTAAGATTTTATTTAATTCTTTGGTATATTCAGATATACAGCCCGGAGAGTTGATGGGACGCAGTGGACAAATCCAGGCTGCCCTCAATCTGGAGATTCCTCATGGAAATATACAAAAATACAACATAAAAATTGAGGGACTTAATGGCCAACTTCCCAATCTTGATTTCTTCAACCTGGTAGTGAGGCTGTGTAAGAGGGAAGGTGTGGAGGCCACACTTCATAAACAGGTACAACAGAACTTAATTAGGGCCCAAAAATTGGTTTCTAACCTTTTTTTACAGAACAACTGCAGTCTACATTTGGCTTGTGGTTTTAGTGGATTACTTATTGCTATATTATCTATTTTAAATAGCTTTGAAATTTTCAGTCAAAATAGTTACAACTTGCATCAACTTCACTTCTTTTAGTCTTAATTTTACATTTTTGAAATGATTACATATTTGTGGGATGTAAAAGCATGGTCGCTTGTCACGTAAGACAGGGAGTCCCTGAAAACAGACCAGTTATATAGCTAATTGCGTTAGGGAGGGGGGGTCTCAAGTAAGGTCACATAAGACAGAGAGTTGCTACATACAGGGAGTTGCTCAGACAGTCTTGACTATATATTTAAATTTATTATTTTGATAGTGATAGATACTTGAATAATAGCATACAGGTACATAAATTACTCTAAGGCATCAACAATCAGAATGAAGGAAGTATAGAATTTTGAGAATTTCAAGTTGTCAAATGGGCCAAAATTTACTTGGTTACTCTCTTGTTAATAGAGGCGGCCAGAGGTGATCTTTGTTGTTCTCAAACAGCTGATTTGTTTTATAATGTTTTTCAGTCCGACCCATATCTGTGGGACACACTTCAGGGCTACCAGAGTTCTCTAAGTAACATGATGCAGATGATGTGGACACAGGCTAGTGGAATCAGCTCTGGTAACCATGGACTCTTCCTCCGCTATCACATTGAGGCTCTGACAATAGAGGGCATAGCTTCAAAGAAAGGTCAATCTAGAGGTCACGAGCAAGCTGGAAGGTAAACATATAATTGTGTTTGGTACATAGATGCTTGAATTGAAAGAATGAATCTAAACAGGAGAATCAATGTTCAATTGATTATATAATTATAGTATAGCATAACTGAAAAATATAGAGATAAAAATTCTGTACACTGTGTATTCATGTTGTAACATTTTGCCTATAGAACATAAATTATAAAAAATATTTAGACATATTCATCCATACAAATTAGTTTTCTATATTGTACAGGGACCTAATACAATAACTAGTATTAAAAACAAGTCTATGAATATTAATAATTTATTTCAGGGTGATTGAAGGCGTATTTAGAAGTCTGAATAATCTACTAGAACGGTTCCATCAGTCGTTTTTCTTCTACATTCTACCTACAACATCAACATACATCTCTATTGGAATCTACATGCCACCCTTTGGATTGATTTGTGCTGCAGGACTCATCAAAATATCCTTTTTATCATGCTGAGCCAGTAAATCATATTCCGAATTTGCATATTACAGAGTTATCTGCACTTGCGGGTAGGTATTAATTGTGACGTCATGTGTTTGGGAGCGCAACGTCATACGTTTCTGAGAAAATGACATGAATTTCGCTCACAAAATAATGACGTAACAATCGATACCTACCCGCAAGGGAGCTAACTCTGCAATATGCAAGGACGGAATAGCCAACGATATGTCACAATTTCCCTGGTTGAAATAGATTTACCCTTGAAAGTATTATCTAACTAAAAATTTAATTTTCTAGTTTTAGATCCACATCGGGTAAATTTTAACTCATACAAACAACCAGCTATATAGAATTTTAACAGAATCTAGTTCTGTTTTTAAATCACTATCAATAACATGATATCAAATGATTTACTTGTATCATACAAAAACTTGAATTTTCATCATAAATCAATGTTTGAGAGAAAATGAATATTTAATTTCAAGTATCACAAAAGACAGGATCAAAATCAGTATTTTGTATCATGAAATTTAGATTCATAGTATATAATATAAATGATCGTAATTTGGTATCATTGGTAGTTTTGATGTTATTTTCCTGACTGTGACCTAAGCTATTGCCTTGTGGGTATCACTCATTGATCGTGACAGCAAACTTCAGGAAACAGAAGATAAAGATACCTCGGAGGAGAAGGATAATGGAGATAATGAAACAAAGGAGGAGAGTGAGAATAAAGGGGACTCGCAGGAAGAGGAAGAAGGGGATTCAGAGGAGAGAATGAAGGAGGAGTTACTGAGAAGTCTCAAAGAGAGTCTGGAGGGGGGAGACACCAGTGGTCTGGATGCAGATAAACAACAACAGTTACAGGACCTCCTGGATGATGTGGCGGTGAGATAAAAAAATCAGTTCGAGTTTTATGGCCCTTTGTGCTCTTTTTTGTATGATTGCCTTAGCATCCTTCAGTTTCTTTCCAAATTCATATACTACTACAGGAAGCAATTCTGTCCTTGCAAGTAGGTATTGATTGTGACGTCACATGTTTTTGAGCTTAACTTCATACTATTGGAGGAAAAAATTTGAATTTTGCTCACAAAATAATGAATACCTACCCGCAGGGGAGGTAACTATGTGAAATAGCAAAGAGAATGTTTTTGAACATATATCATGTAATTGGTGGTCAATATTTTCACATGAAAGTATAACTCAGATGCTAAATATGTGGTAATGTGTCTTGTAGATATATGCGTTTTAATACTAGCTTTCAGTATATCTTTGTACGGTAGTGGTACAACATCTCACAATCAAAATTAAAACTTTTGATTTTTTTAATAAGCATATCAAAATTTACTTTGATATATGAGAATGTTAGTAATTGTTACATTTTGGTATCATAATGTGACTATACAGTAAAACAAGTATATATTGAATATTTTTACATGGTTGTTACAGGGTCATTAAGGCTCCTTTACAACGTCTGTAATATGTGTATAATGAATTATGCGTATAATGTTGTGATTTTGTTGGTCCGTAGAGGTTCCTTATAACCATGTTTTACTGTATTTTTGTGCTTTACTATGTTTTACTCCTGTAAGAGCCCCATTTAAACGTTTCTGTTTTCCCCTGTAGGAGCCCCCGACTGGCTTACTGTCAATCCTTCCATTGATCCTGATTTCTCTGTTGATGGGGATCTTATCCTACACTGGCCCGGAGTTCATCACTAGTGTGGCACCGCCTATTCGTATGAAGATTGATGACGTCATCACGTTTGGTCTCATGGCATTATTCACAGCTTCACTGCTGTTTCCTAGAATGATTGGCAGGTTTGTATATATAAAGTATACATGCTATATTAGAAAATATCTCAAGTCATGTAGGGAGTGAGATGGGTTAAGATGGAACTTTTATCCGTTGTCCTCTTTAAAGGGCCGATTGGCAACTGCAATGTACCTTGGTGCATACTATACATTACTGTATTTTAGTATTCAAAGCATGCAAAAACTACATTGATGAACTTGTATTTCTTGGAAAGAAGTGTAGAGATATCAATCCAGCAGGACATCAACGGTGGCTTTACCAGGAATTGTGATATCAAACTTAGAATATTTTTTAAAAAAAACTTTGATGTGCTGAAATGTTAGATAATTAAAACATGATTGTATTTTGATGATTATTTGATTGACAGTATTTTGCCTTGCTGGTCTTTTTACAGGAAGTCAGAACATGCCAAGAACCTTGCGTTTGACTGGGAGCTGTTGAAGAGTCTGGCGCTGATATTCCAGGCCCTCATCCTGTTTTCTATCTCGCTGATGAATATCTCCCTGGCATTCTTCTTATCTGTGATTCTAGTTCCTGTCACTGTTATAGTACAGCCTACACATAGCAGGTAATGTCATTATAGTAACCTTACACATCATAGCAGGTAATGTCATTATAGTAACCTTACACATCATAGCAGGTAATGTCATTATAGTAACCCTACACACCCCAGGTAATGTCATTATAGTAACCCTACACACCCCAGGTAATGTCATTATAGTAACCCTACACACCCCAGGTAATGTCATTATAGTAACCCTACACACAGCAGGTAATGTCATTATAGTAACCCTACACACCCCAGGTAATGTCATTATAGTAACCCTACACACCCCAGGTAATGTCATTATAGTAACCCTACACACCCCAGGTAATGTCATTATAGTAACCCTACACACCCCAGCACATAATGTCATTTTAGTAACCCTACACATCAAAGCACATAATGTAATTATAGTATAGTACCCTACACACAGCAAGAAATGTCATTAAAGTAACCCTACACACAGCAAGTAACGTCATTATAGTAACCATAAACACAGCAGGTACTGCCATTATAGTAACCCTACACACAGCAAGTAACGTCATTATAGTAACCCTACACACAGCAAGTAATGTCATTATAGTAACCCTACACACAGCAGGTAATGTCATTATAGTAACCCTACACACAGCAGGTAATGTCATTATAGTAACCCTACACACAGCAAGTAATGTCATTATAGTAACCCTACACACAGCAAGTAACGTCATTATAGTAACCCTACACACAGCAAGTAACGTCATTATAGTAACCCTACACACAGCAAGTAACGTCATTATAGTAATCCTACACACAGAAGGTAACGTCATTATAGTAACCCTACACACAGAAGGTAACGTCATTATAGTAACCCTACACACAGAAGGTAATGTCATTATAGTAATCCTACACACAGAAGGTAATGTCATTATAGTAATCCTACACACAGAAGGTAATGTCATTATAGTAACCCTACACACAGAAGGTAATGTCATTATAGTAATCCTACACACAGAAGGTAATGTCATTATAGTAATCCTACACACAGAAGGTAATGTCATTATAGTAATCCTACACACAGAAGGTAATGTCATTATAGTAATCCTACACACAGAAGGTAACGTCATTATAGTAATCCTACACACAGAAGGTAACGTCATTATAGTAACCCTACACACAGAAGGTAATGTCATTATAGTAATCCTACACACAGAAGGTAATGTCATTATAGTAATCCTACACACAGAAGGTAATGTCATTATAGTAATCCTACACACAGAAGGTAATGTCAATATAGTAAAACCCAAACCACACAGCAGATAATGTCATTATAGTAATCCTACACACAGAAGGTAATGTCAATATAGTAACCCAAACACACAACAAGGTTTTGTCATATAGTAATAATCTTCACACACAGCTGGTTATGTCATTAACGTAATCTGACGCATAGCAGGTAATGTCATTATAGTAACCCTCTGCTCAGCAGGTAATGTCATTATAGTAACCCTCTGCTCAGCAGGTAATGTCATTATAGTAACCCTACACACAGCAGGTAATGTCATTATAGTAACCCTCTGCTCAGCAGGTAATGTCATTATAGCACCCTTACACACAGCAGGAAATGTCATTGTAGTAACCCTACACACAGCAGGTAATGTTAGTGTAACCCTACACGCAGCAAGCAATGCAATTATTATAACCCTACACACAGCAGGTAATGTCATTATAGTAACCATACACACTCCAGGTAATGTCATTATAGTAACCCTATGTTCAGCAGGTAATGTCTTTATAGTTACCCTACACACAGCAGGTAATGTTATTATAGTAACCCTAAAAACAGCAGATAATGTCATTATAGTAACCCTACACTTAGAAGATAATGTCTTTTTAATAACTCTACACACAGCAGGTAATGTCATTATATTAACCCTATACACAGCAGGTAATGTCATTATAGTATCGAACCCTATACTTAGAAGATAATGTCATTATAGTATCTAACCCTACACTTAGAAGATAATGTCATTTTAGTAACACTACACACAGCAGGTAATGTCATTATAGTAACCCTACACACAGCAGGTAATGTCATTATAGTATCTAACCCTACACACAGCAGATAATGTCATTATAGTATCTAACCCTACACTTAGAAGATAATGTCATTTTAGTAACACTACACACAGCAGGTAATGTCATTATAGTAACCCTACACATAGCATATTCCTGTCCACTTGACAGACCCATGTAAGATTTTATTATTCCTTCTATTTTGTTGAGAAATGTTGATGTTATGAAAATAACAGATTTTACGGTAACTAGGATCAGTAATTTAATCTTGCAGGTTATTTAGAATGTGAGTGAAAGTTTAATTCTGTTGTCTTTTGTAGGTTTATCAACCTGATCCAGAAAGCCGTTGTTTTATTAGTGTCTCCTGCGTCCATGGTTCTGGCAGCAGCTACAATTTCCTGTATCGGAGAGAAGTCCTCCTTCCTGGAGTTAGCCGGTCTGTCCTGGGATACAACCAAACATGGACTGCTGTTAACTGTCATTGATAATTATTTCTTCTCCAGTTGGATGTATCCATTCTTCAGTCTGCTTGTCCTTCCTAATTGGCTATTTTTCTGGGGCATTGTACATTGTCAGCTCCCAAAACCTACAGTATAATCAACATTACCACCATTCCATAAACTTAATATTGTACTTCACAATTCTCATTTCAAATTCCATTTATTACTTGTGATGCCTTTAAAATTCAAGTAGAGTTTGCGATGTTGTATTTAGGTCACCCACACAAAGTGCTAGTGAACCCGCACACTGCCTCCGTCCACTAGTTTGGCATTAGAATTAGTTCTTCACAATATCCGAGGCAAAGGGATAAAGTATTATAGATAATGTAGATGTATGGTGTGAAATAGTATTTTAACAATTCTGGCTGATTTCAGTAATCTCGTGAAGTCCTCTGGGAAACTTTAAAGGATGACTGTACTGTAAACAAACGTTCTGTTGAGGCCACTCACTTTTGCGGTTTTGATTTCAATATAAAATCACAAAGATTAACTTTCATAGATTAAAGTATCAAATTATCAGTATAGGTAAGATAGAAGATAATTCCCAGAGATAATCTTTCATGAATTTACTTAAATCACAAAATTCACGAAAAGTATTCAAGATGTTGTACACAGTATTTGATCATGAATTTATTACATTTTGATAACAACATTTGTTATGTATTTGTAACAAATTGATGGGTTAAGAATAAAAAGTCAAATTAATGACCTTGGTCAACTCTTAAAATATTAGGCCAAATTAAATAATATTTCTTAAGTATTTTCTCATTACTTGGCGTTAAAAGGACCTATTATTAAAATGAATATAAAGAGGAGATCTGATAGTAGATACATATCTTTGGAGGCTTGTAAGAAAAAATTCATGTGAGATACAGGCATAATGTGCCTCTTGTTATATGAGAAAAGTTATGTGAGATACACGTGCATGGACTCTTTATATGGATGATAAAATCCTAAATAAGCAACAGATCTTTTGGGTTTCTTGAAGCATCAAATCATGGCGGAATAAAACAATTTTATACAAATGTTGAGGTGTTTGTACATGAACTTTGTCATGTGATGCTGTTTGTTGACAAGACTGAATTAGTGAGAATGTTGGTAATATGTGTACAATTTGTAGACACATGTGTTGAGTATATGAAAAATTATTAAGTAAAGAATATTTAACCAGGACAGGAGAGGCTGAGAATTTTATACTGACAGGTTCAGTTAACACCATACAATATCTCTGTATTTCTGTTTTATTTTTTTTATTTATTTTTTTTGTGTGTGTGTGATTACTATTCACCAAACTTTTTGACGTTAGACTCTAAATGTCTATCAATTGATTAAGAACTTGATAAAGTAGTGAATTCATGACTTTAGAGAATTGAGAGTGTAGAACCATTGTTTGTTGATTGTTCTTGTTTCATTTTGATAATTATTGTGCAATACTTACGGTAGAGATAATGTGACATTAAATTTAATTTCCATGGTAACATAATGGTGTAACATATACATGGTGCCATATATCAATTTATTTTATAATTCTTTACAAAAGATGTATGATTTCAAAATTTCGAAAAAATTATATCAATTTAGTTGATGACTCAGACTAGCCTTTTTGGGTGCATAATTTGCTTGTTTTAGGTATGCTGCAACCAATCGTACAAGAAAAAAAATCTGCCACGATTGTGTGTAAAATCATATTGAACTATCATATTGTACAATAAAACCATGTCACCTGTCACCGTTTGTAATATATATCCTACTGTCAGTCGGGATAAAATAATTGTAACTTTAATAATTTTCAAGATGTTTTTGTCAAAATTATGATTTATCAGACCTTTGGCTAGTTTTCTATAAGGAAATTATACCTATCTGTAAGATTTCACAAAAGAACATTTTGATCAATTTAATGTATTTCTTGCATGATTTATCATCCATGATTGTGTTCAGTTTAAAACTAGTCAAATCATGTGTAAATTTGGTATGTGATACAGAATCTCTCTGTTACCAGGAGTTTTTATAGCACATTGTAGTAATAATAGTCATTGTTATCTCCCTTTGGATATATTTTCAAATAGTTACACATACTCCAATCAGTATTATAGTGACTACTGTTTCACAGTATGATATGCAAATCAATGAGCAGGGGAGATAATTATGTCTTGTTATGAGTCAGAGCAAGTTCATACAAATCACAGAGAACTCTATCAGACAGAATGATGTTGTTATGTATATGTGTAATATTTTGATAGATACGTACACTTTTTTTTATTTAACATTGATTAATAGATATTTTCTTATGAACACCAAGTGTCTGTTTTCATTTGTTTTGTTTACCTTCAAACAGGATCTTCTTTATTTATCTTGTTCTCAACCTCCAGAGACTACTAATCCGTTATCATCTATCAAATACATTGTACTGACATATTGAAAAAAGGGAAGTAACTGTTATATATCAGAATGCACTTGTATTACCATTTCAGTTTTGGGACTTATGTGGGGACCACTGAAGAGAATGATTAGTTATAAGTCAGAATACCACAAAAAAGGTTAAGGGTTTACCATCTTCAAATGACTTGACCTTGAACACCATTCAATTTCACAGAGGTCAATTAAGTTAATATCTTTAAATTGATTCTTCTTAATAAGTAAGAGGCCCTTGGAACTTGTATTGGTTTCTGCAGCAGACCTTATTATATTGGATACTGCAGCAAGCTATGATATGAACATCCTCGATAAACAAAAAACAAAAAAAAGACAAAAAAGGTAGCCTTTCATATCACATCCTCGATACTGCAGGGGTTCCGATCACTTACGATCTCTACACCCCTGGACTATCTCATAGTAAAACTGGAGGCAACAGAACAGAACAGGTAATTTAGTCATTTGATGTACATCAAAAGAGCCATATAACAGTACACTGTGGTTGACTGTGTGGCTTTGATGTTAGGCGTCGCTCTCTCTGTAGTCTTCAAAGGAAATCTTTGCTGGTCTGTGATTGGTCAAATGTTTTCCACTGAGCTGCCTTCAATTTCACTATGAGATAGTCCAGGGGTGTAGAGATCGTAAGTGATCGGAACCCCTTCAGTATCGAGGATGTGATATGAAAGGCTACATTGTTTTGTTTTTGTTTTTTTTGTTGGTTTTTTTTTTCAAATGATTGCCTGACATTCATTTAAGATCATAAGTGTCAATTAGGCTAAAATTAGGAACAAAGGGAATTTATTGTGGCTACAGCACGTTTTTTTGGCAAATTAATGATCTTAAATGGGTTTTTTTAATTGTCGCAGGGGTCTAATGAACAAATATCTTCAAACGGTTTCTTATTGGGTATTAGTCATAGGGACGTTATATTTGTAGCATGTAGCATTCTGGAATGAAAGGCTCACAAGTTTGTTCAAACGAATGACATTTGGGTTTCCTGTTTTAAAAATGCATTATATTTGGTCAGTAGGCATGCTGGAATAAAAGGCAAACGAGTTTGTTCTAATGAATGACCTTGGGTTTCTTGCAAGGTAACAACGATAACGGAATTTTCAAATATTTAGGTATTACTGACTTTAAAGAGAACTACAGACTTGAAAAAATGTATCACGCTTGCATGAGGACTACAAATTTTATTTTTAATGAGTACCCATGATTCCCTTGGCTTCGTGGTCGTATATTTGCTCAATTGACTGTTGAAACCCTATAGAGCTTTACTTATTTCTTTTGCTACACTAGTTCTTTATAATCATATAAACTAATAACTTATTTTTGTACACATCAGCATTCCTTGTTTCTGAAAAGGCTATAAATAGCGAGCTCTGTTTCTAGGCCCTAGCCTCCACTCCCCTATATATGGGACCACGGGGACCTGGCACGTATTTATACAAACAGTATACATATATATGTATTCTGTTGGTTAAAAATTCCGTGCCAGGTCCTTGTGGTTGGAAACAACGATAATTTTTGTTTGGCTTAAACATATATTATTGTCAAAACAAAAGACAAAGGGATAAGGCAAAAGTTACTACAACTTATAAAAGCCTTCTCTTTAACAAACAATGACGAGACACGAGACAATAAACCTAGACAATATTAATAACATGAAAAACAAAATTAAATTTACCTTTCTATAAAATCAAAATCTTTTGCTGGACTATATAAATTGATACACGTGTCTGAGAATACTTTGGTTTATATGATCAGCATATAGCTCGCTGCCATGTAGTAAAGCTTTTAAAGGTGGTGTTCAAGCTAATGTTAAAAATCCCATAGAACTGCCCACAGCCCAATTTTTCTTGAAACTTTGCATATTGAAAGTACTACTAGTTGTCCCTTTAAAATGACACTTCTTTTTCCTTTTTTTGATTTTAAAAAGGCCCAAAGGGCCTGAATTCTTTCTAGTCATTTTCATTAAAACTGCCTGCACAAACATGCCAAAAAAGTTTAGCCTTTGTTCAATATTCTACATTTTTTATTCATAAATCATTTGAGTAGATCGTATACTTTATATTTAAGTCATTTCTTTTAGATTTTTATGGAAAATTTTGTTTGAAATAATATTTTTTTACGAAAAAGTAACACTTTTTGGAAAAAACGAAAACGAAACATTGCTCTTTGTCATATCATTTCACCCTGTTACTGGTTTTGTCCACAATTTTACCCCCATTTAAAAAAATACTCCCATGACATTTTCTGTCTATGTGTAAATTAGGTTCAAAATTAAAATCCGGGTAACTGTTTTTGAGTGACTTAAATATAGAGAGTGCATGTAGCAACGGACCACTTCTTTGTTAGTATACCTAGTTATACATTTCCTGTTTATGATTCCAGAGTCCGATATAAGTGAAAATCAGTTTAAAGTAATAATTTTTATTGCTAAATATGATGGTAACACCTTTTAAAATATTGGTTGCCATGGTAACAAAACGGGGGCCTCTGATTGGCTGGAATTTAAATGATGTCAGAATTAAGTGAAAATTGGTATAAAGCACAGGGACCTGGCACGAAATTTTTTAACCAATAGTATACATATAGTATAGTATAGTAATATATATATATATATATATTTACATTTTGCCACAGCGACTCCCATTACTCTAATGATAATCGTGATCTGCATTATGAGCTAATAAATGCAGCCCAGACTTGGTGTAGTGATATCTATATAAATGGATGTGAGTCTTGTTTACTGACACCATGTTAGTCGGCGCGGGAAAATTGACATTGGAATTAAATGAACCAGTTTGGTTATGAAACTATAAAAAAAATCTTGTAAGTGTCTGGATAATTGAAAGTAAACTGATAAGTTATTGAAAAACATTGAAATTTTGTTGTCTTTTCAATTTTTTATAGGGACTATTTTTATCACATTGAACTTGGCTGTTGAGGTTAAATGGCTGAAGCGGGAAATTCAAATGTTCACTCGCATCTAAATTATGTTTTACTTTGAACTAGAAAGTAAAATGTAAATATAACAATTAAAGGATTGTTAGATTGCATTTATTGGATATATAAATGCAATATGGATGGCAGATAAATATTCATAGCGCCCTAACAGGCGCTATTCTATTTATCTGCCACCCAGATTGCATTTATATCTCCAATAAATGCAATCTAACAATCCTTTAATTGTTAAATGTATACTATTGGTTAAAATTTTCGTGCCAGTCCCGTGGTATAAAGAGGTTACGAGGTATTCTGAATAACATGGTAATACTTTCAAAAAGATGGGTTGCCATGGAAACAAAATGGAGACCTCTGATTGGTTGAAATTTAGATATTGTCAGATTTAAGTAAAAATTGGTATATATGGGTTATAAAATATGCTGAATAACATGGAATCCTTTTTTAAAAGATTGGTTGCCATGGAAACAAAATGGAGGTCTCTGATAGGCTGAAATTTATATATTATTAGATATTAGTGAAAATTGGTACATATATGGGTTTATGGGGTATGCCGAATGAGATAGTAACAGTTTTAAATACATTGTTGCCATTGTTTCGAAATAAAAGCCGTCTGATTGCTCAAAATTAATATTGTAGCCTTTGTGGTGCTAGTATTATTTTTAAATTATACATATTTTATTTGAAAATCAAATGTAACTCTGTTTTCCTCTTTAATCATTTTCAATTCAATTTAAGATAGTTTCTATCTACATCTATCACATAAAAGAGATAGATAATCTTAATTTGTATCTTTTGAGTTTGAGTTGCTGATGAAAATATATTTCTTTCCAATAATCATTTGATTTCTGATACGAAAAGAGAAACTATTTGTTTCACCCAAGAGCATATCTAGTTGTTAGGCTTTTTTGTACTGTTAGGGAAGATGCATGAAAAGAAATGCAATAATTTTAGAGTACATATGTTAGTTAACAAAAAATTCTATCACTAACTGTTGTTTTATTATGGTGCCTATGATCAATTTTAAATTTATGGTCAACTAGGGCAAGTATTGATTTTTTAGAAAAATCCCCTCGCTACATTTCAGCCTATGAAATGCTATTTTCCCGGATTTCATTTTACATATAGCATGTTTTTAAAATGGTTTAAAATCGATAACATGCCAAATATTTCGAGCAAACCCAATATCCTCAATTTTTATCCTGACACAAAATCAATTTGTCGTAAAATTAATTCGTAAATATCATTATAAATAGATATGAAATAAAGATGAAGTATCTTTTGTTAACAAAAATTATTAGAAAAATAAAAATTATGTTCAAAAGATGGACACAAGGAGTCCCTTTGCCACATACCCAAAGTAATTTTAGAAAACATCATTGTAGACCCTTTATGCCTTTTAAAAACATTATACAAAATAAATAAAAAGCACATAAAAAGTAGTTATGTATCTAGACCTTAACACTGCAAAATTTGAAAAAATCAACGCGTGGGCGGATTTTGCAACCCTGCTTTTACATCAAGTTTCATAAGTTATCTAGTAAAGTAATTCTGCCATTCACATACTTATTATATTGGAAGAAAAAATGATAGGCACTCACAACCTTATGACAACGATAAGTGTCATTGTCATTTCAAAATTACCCTACACAACTATACAAAATGCCGTCACTAAGACAATAGCTGCCTCGGCCCGTTTCACTACAAATGACACAAAAATGTCTTCGATCGGGTATTGGAAATCGATGAACATATTGTGTTTATATTGGACCCAGTATTACACGTAAGTTACTGGCTCCTTGTATCTAGAGCTAAACATTTACACCTATTCTAAGATTCAGTGAATATGCGCAATGATATTATTTTTGAAAACTATGGGTCATTTTATAAGTTAAAAACCAAGTAACATTAGTTAGTCAAAGTCCCAAATGGGAATTTTTGACCACTGTTCAAAGCCACGCTTTACTTATCATTGTACCAACTTTGTAATAGTCATTCAATAGTACAATGTACTACAAATAGTAATGATTATAATGAATAAATGCATTGTCTGAGGACCTTAACCTATCTTTATCTACAAACTCTTACATGTGTATCTAAGTTTAGTAAGGCTTGCACATAATTACATGTATCATACTCTATTTTCATCTGTCTGTATCCTTTTGCTTTTTAGCGTCGATTCGGTTAATCTTCAATCATGCTTCATCAAGGAATTATTGCCGCGTGGCATTGATTTTGTAATGCGCGCTCTAATTCCGCGGGGACTATTCTTCAACAAATAAAAATGATATCAGAATATTTATATCCTTAATGTAGTTTTGGCTCGAAAAATTAACAAACAGTGGTCGGTATGGTAATGAAATTTTACGAAATCCCAAACATATCAAAATTTAGGAGTTTTCCATGAGGAAAAGACTTTAAACTCTTGTATTTCAACATTAATTTTTAACTACAATGAATGATATTATTGGTCAAATTTCTATGCATTTTGAGAGATTTGCCTATTGTTTTCGCGACTCTCTGGTAGCACATACTCATAGAAAGTCATTTGTGACGTTATATGGTTCTAAAATAAATATCTTTTAGTGAATATAAAAACCTCAAGACGCATGTCTTCTGCAGCAATTTTAAATGAAATAGATTGTTTTAGTGTAGGAAATGCAAGAAAAGAGAAATTTTATGTGGAAGGAATTTGACAAAAACAAATACAGTAGTAAAATAACTGCCCCCTGACGTATACCATCAGTAACATCTGTATCAGGCAATACTGGTAATAAGCATCGCAACATAAATACAAAACAGATGGAAGGTATCGTTTCGAGTTTT
Source organism: Argopecten irradians (assembly GCF_041381155.1). NCBI lineage: Eukaryota > Metazoa > Mollusca > Bivalvia > Pectinida > Pectinidae > Argopecten > Argopecten irradians. Next base: position 33,531,302 of record NC_091135.1, on the reverse strand, counting down.
CCTTGCTTCTTCTTTTATCACACAACACTTGCTTTTAAATATGCTTTTAAAATGTTAGCCTTTGACGGTTCACATTGAGACAGGGTAAATATATTTTTTTCTGTAAAAGTGAATATATTCGCAAGGGAGGGGTTTTCGTGTACGCAAAAAATATACATATAGATTCTATTTGAATATTTTTCAAACTCTTAACAGGTATATTCATTGCGAAAATAATACACAGCGAAATCTCGTGAATCTATCCATGTTTTAAAGTAAGATTTCATTAAATATACAATGTCCATACAATACATATAAAATATCAATGAAACACAATTTAACAAAGCATGAAAATGTATTGACTCGTGCCCTATCCGGGCCTCGAACTCACGATCTACGGCATCCAATCGCCTAGCCAAGCATACCTGCGCCTCAAGTTCTACCACTGCGCCACATCACGTGGGTACGAGTCAATAAACTGTCATGCTTTGTTAAATTGTGTTTCTTTGATATACAATACATATATATATACATATATGTGATGTTTACAAACTTGATGCATGACAGGTTGGTAATTTTTAACGAAAATTAGATATGTCATCATTTACTATTTCGTAATGCATCGTGCACGCACTGATGGAAGACATAAACTTATTCATTATTACCTACGACTTGTGTATGAAGATGTACTGAGGGTAAAGTCAGCGAGAGGAAGTATTAAAGAGTGAAGTGTACACATATAACTCTATCGTAAATCTACTTGGCCTTCATCAAACCATATCAAATGGAATAAAATCTGATCTTAAGTAGCAATAACATTGTGATCTAAAGCTTGGCTATTGTTGTTTGTACACCTTTAGTGTTCGATTCTAAATATAATCCGATGTTATTGATTTTTGTCGGATTGTTGTTTTGTTGGTAGTCACAAACATTGACATGCCTTCAAATAATTCGCATTGCGATCGATTATTTTCTTTAGTGAATATATTGGAACATGTTTGAGGTTTCAAGGTTCAAGGATTTCGAAAATAGTTCTATGAATTTAATAATTCCTTTGACTTATTTACATGTGAACATTATAAGCAATGTGTGTATTCAAATTAATTACTTATTATAAGCATGTGACAGCTGTTCTCGGATACTTTAAACGAATGCACCACAATTCCTATCAACTTTTATATTATAATATTTTCACACAAAATAAAGCAATATTAAAATACGCCATGATACAAAAATGTAATTGTTTGTTTTGTGCTCTGTATGGAACCACTGTGTATATTAATTTGTTAGAATAAATAAAACGGATGCGGCGTAATTTGCATATATCAGATGGACCGATTGTGGTTCAAAAGTTGTCACAGATGAACGTCCGTCAGGGGTAGGGTAACACAGATACAATTCGATTAGTTTAAGTGAAAAGCTGATGATCAAAGGTACGCTTATGTGTTCTACTGGGAATTTGACTCGATCGAAATTAGAAACCCCTGTTCAATATGTAATGGACATTACCAGTGTGTCACCAATGTATTCTAAAATGTACATTTCATCTACTGAAATATAACATGATGTCGCATCTCACAGACACACCAAAACACTGTAGGTTTTGACAATAACTGTCCAGCAGTGTTTGTATAATCTACGTTTTCAATCGTTAGATGGAAAAAGTAATTGCGACACGGGGTGCTGGTGATCTATTAATTGACAAGCACGTGCTGTATAAATTGATGACGCTGGCGGCCATCAGTGGAATTGGATGTAGATTTCGCGTCCCGCTAACATCTTCCCATGGGTCTACATAGAGGTAGATTCCGTCAATTCTGTTTTGTGTATTGCCTGGTTGATATATATCCATCTATCGTGTATACAGGTATACACTGTCCATACCCCGACTGCTAACAGGTAAACCATACGATAGCGTAAACTTTATGTAATTGTAGATAGTGTGCTATCATATACTGCTACAGTTTAACCTATTTACAACTAAGACGAGATATGCTTCTACAGATTGTAGGGGCTTTAACGCACGGTGACATCAACGACGGTTTGATGAGTGCTGTAATCCATAATTGGAGCCACGTATCGTCTTGACTTTGGAATATTTACACAATTTATTACGCTAAAGATTAGCCTATGCCTGAGCCAGCTTCTCACCAGAAGAAGTTCAGTCGTGATTCTGTCCCTGCAAACCATTGGGCTAGAAGGTACAGAATGATCACAAGCATTGATGATTTGAAATCCTTGCGATTTTGGAAGGCTGTCGGTGCCGAGTTTCTTGGGACGCTTTTACTGGTAATTGTAGGATGTGGCTCTTGTGTTGCTTGGGATGCTGACAACAAGGTCGTCCAAATCGCCTTCTGTTTCGGACTTAGCGTTGCCACAATTGTTTGGAGCATTGGTCACGTAAGCGGAGGTCACATAAACCCAGCGGTCACCTGTGCATTCTTCATTGCACGCCAAATAAGTCTTGCACGTGCAGTTCTCTACATTGTCGTCCAATGTCTGGGTGCAATAATTGGAGCAGGATTGCTAAAAGGAATGACCCCCGCCAACCGACAGGATAGTCTGGGTGCTACCGTGCCTCATAAGGACGTCGACGGCGGAAAAGCCTTTGGAATAGAATTTTTCATAACTTTTATCTTGATATTTACCATTTTTGCAACATGTGACAAAAAGCGTAAGGACCTTGGCGGTTCGTTCCCTCTGTCCATCGGCCTATCCGTGACCATGTGTCACCTGTTCGCGGTAAGTACCCAGCACGTATGTCGGTTAACCACGATATAGGGATGTTGTTGTATACATTACATAACTTGACGATTGCTTTATCGCAGTTGTCAGATAATCCAAGTCCATTTTTGACTCCTTATTTTTGATATTTTAATCATCTTCTCTGAAGTGAATGGGTGCGTACTGTGATGTCGCGGATAAATATCAATATATAGGATGGCACAAGCACAGTATTGTCATTGCACGACTTTTCAAAATTGTTGTAACATTTATATATATATATATATATTATGTTTTAACACTGTTATTTATTTGTAATTTTCTTTTATCTGATTAATGCATGTTTTCCGTTTTCAATTTCTGCACGAATACCTTAATTGCGTATTTCGATCATCCACCCATTTGTGTTTAATGTCACATATTTCGTCATATGATAGTAAGGATGTGGTTTATGTGTGTATGGTTTAACTCTTTGCTGTTATTGTACGTAATATCGACGTTATAGCACAATCCCACAGCCACACATACTTCAATAGGTAGCCTATAGCTACTTCAGATAGCATACCTTGCATACCAATCACATCGCACTGTGAGCCGCTATATCAGTCGCTCTACTTCCAACATGATGAACGAACGTTAAACAAGTAACAACTATCTTTATTATATAAACGCTGCAAAATAAGTGCTCTAAGGCAGTTTTAAAACATTCAAACTATGAAGAGTAGTAATAGGTATTTTACTTTAACCAAATCCACTAACGTTATGACCATTATAACGACGGTACGTTTTAGTACCTGGCAGATCTGGGCGTAATTGCAATCGCGTATTGTAAAGATTAAATTAATACCTCAACTGAAACGTATCTTTTGATAAGAAACTTTTATCATTGCCCACCAGGAAATATTGTAAAGTTATTTTATCGGTCTAGCACTTAGTTATAATATCGAATACTTCCTTTTGTGGGTTTGAATGTAGGCCTTACATAACGGGGTGTATGGCAGGTGGGCGGTTGTAAAGCGAGCGCAATGATTTCTTAAGCGATGTTATCTTCTTGATCGTGACCTAGACTTGTTTGACCCTGACCTTTACCCGAAATCAAACAAATGTAACAGAAAATTCAGTCCTTTAATATCCCCCTAATACAAGACAATTAACGTATCACAGAAAATCTTTCCTTTTTAATTGTTTTGTTCAAGATATAGATAATCGAAACCATTGTACATGAAGTTCTTCATTAACTTCACGTCATTAATTTGTTTCCTTTTCATGCTTTCTAATTGGTATCAAATGTAAATATTGTTTATTTATTTATTTTCTTATTATCTTGCTTTATCTTCATCTGAATGTTTACAATGGTACGATGAATTTTGTTGACACCATTGGAGAACAACCAACTAAATAATTTTACATAGACCACAGTGTTAAACTTTGTTAAAGTTTTGTACTGTATTATTAAAACAAAGGAATATTAGTTAGCTATTGTGTTCTATCATTAAAGTCTATGTTCTCATATAACACTAGATAGAAGAAAAAAGTTTGGGTCCTTCTGCTCAAACTCCAACCAGGGTAGCTATATTGAAATCAGGCGCATTTTGCACAAAAAAAACCCCTGAAATTCTAATATTTTTACCTATTCATATCAAAATTGATATTTTGAACTTAAATCCCAATATGAATTTCCAAATTCATATCATGGTTATCTAGGAATAATTACCTGTCAGAAAACATTTTGAAATTCATAATAACCCATAAATCAGCGGCCGGGTTAAAATTCTATCCTGGGCTCAAACTTGTTTACACAGGGGCCATTTCGAAGGTCTTTTTTATTAAGTTGGTTGTTCCCTCTTATTTCAAATAATGTTGGTGTCGCATCCATTCTGATAGCTCTGCTGTGGAGACTATAACTAGTGCTCAGATGCGAATTTGGTGCGCCAACTACCCTCCCCCATTTGGGATGTTTTGTGTATTTTCAGCCATAACAGGTACTGTTTACCCTTCTACAATTTAGGACACTTCTGCTATTCTTGCAGTTCCCATCGTATCTATAGCAGGTGTTCGCTGCACAAGTGTGCATTCAGTATAAAGAATTTTCTTTAAACGGCGATTGTTTTATTGTCCATTCTTTAGCGGGAGTCTTAGGAATCCTTTTAACTACAATAGTCCTGGTGTACATTTTGCGGTAATTCGGGTGTCCCACAGTGGTTGCGATAGATTTTGTTAGAAATCATTTGCAGCAATTTTGTTGTCTAATCAATTGTGGTAATTTTCTTGTTCTCTCAGTTGCATTAGTTTTGATTTCCATTCAGATGTGGTACAATGTAATTATAATTTGGTGTCTCATTTCTGGTACACCCATACATAAAATGCTTTTCACATTTAAAGATATGCTGTTTAGATTTACAGCTGTAGGGTTTTGGGGATGATCGATTTATACACAGTACACAACTGAATAATGAACCACAGTTGATGGCGTGTGCTTACGTCCCAACCCAAACAACGACCCATTTTGCCAAAGTATTTACAACATCGCATTTTGTGATTGTTGGTTCGAGTATATGCACATGTTATTGTTGGAAGAGTATATAAAGTACCTTATTTGAATATACAGGGATGTTTATGTACAGCAAAGTATATTCACTTGACAAGTGAATGTTTGACAGTGCAAAGCTGACTACCCATGTAATGCATATTCTAACACCTTCATGGATAATTCATGAAGTGAAAACACAAATGTATCGTTGAATTCCAAACTGCAATTTTTAGTACCCTTTTAAAATGAATTGCTCTGTATGTGATAAGGATCGCATTAGGTGTCTATATACCTATGTTCAGGTGTATCGTTGTACAGGTACACAGATTTGACAGGTGATTATTACCTACATTAATGTATACTGTCCCCAATGCGTAGTTTTAATGATGGAGCGAGCAGACGACAAGCCCTACTGAATTATTGTCAATAACAGAACTAAACTTGTGTAAAATGTTGAAAACAGTTTGTTTGATGCAAAATGACATAAGCATGTATTCACTACACAGGCAATTATATCTTAATGGATATTTTCCATGTCTTCTTTACACGAAAAGACCAAAAAAGTTGGTTCATGTAAAACAACTTGACCTGGAATTCAATTGACTATTTTTTCAGGTCAACTTTAGGTACCGAGGTTTTTCTTCATGTGATATTGACCTCAATCTCAAGTCATTTTAGATGAATTTCAGGTCAAGCTCTTTTCCGGACAAATTGACATAAATATAGATTGCCTGTGCATAGTTCATCTGACTCGACATACCGGGTATGCCGATGATTTTGACAAAGCCTATATCATGTACATTTGACAAAGAGTATTATGGATGTTCTATATAGAATAGATGGCGCTCCGGGTACATGCTTCTATTCTTGTATTAAGGAATAACTCTCTTATTTATTTATAGGTGGGTATAATTTTACCTCGTTTTGTTGAATTTGAGCTCGGAATATAATAACCGTAGAAATACTTACGGGATACTTGGTTCAGTGGTTTTTTTTTAAATCGTTGGTGAATCGGTTTCCGTTGAGGTTGTGCACTACTTTCACCAGACATTGATACTTAAAGTCGAACCCCACTAACGACAGAAACACATTTTGATTGCGTATGTATATAATTAGGGTTGATTGGTTCAAAAGACTTTAGTGTCATATTTATTGACAGCCACGGTCATTTAAGGACGACCTCCCATGTATATAATGTATTGCTAGTTATAATTAAAATATTTACGCGCTACACTGAATATACCACCTTTAATGCAATAAAAACACTGTTCAATCCCTATATGTCTCAGGCCAAGTTTCATCGACACTTCTTTGTTCGAGAAAATTACATAAATTCAAATTAAAGAAGAAAAATACCCAACAAGCCATTTTCCTTATCATCATTGATACTTCCCTATGCTCAGTTTTAAGCTGAAGATAATTCTCGTAAAAATGATGGAATTAGGCCCATATTAATCGTAAATTTAAATTCAATACACATAAACTTATGCAGTCAAAGGCTATTTTGGCAGTATTTTAATGTCGACATGATCTCCATGCTGGCACAAAATAATGAAAGTCATCCATATATATTGAATATGGTTGATTAGTTGTTTTTTTTTAAATACTTGAATTAAGCTGTCGATACATCACAAGGACAATACTATACACTATCTGTTTCGAAAAATATGTTAATTTGTAATTTCATTTCATATACCAGAAAAAGCTTAATGTTTTAATGGGATTTTTTTAAACATTTTATGAGTCAGGAAGAATTATTATCAACATCTAGAACAACTCCATTACATTTAAGACATGTAAACGTATACTAGAAACTTACCCGAAGTTAAAGTCTAAAACAAATACAGTACTGTGTCTCAAAAGACAGTTCGTGACTTTAATCAATGTAGACATGCAAGGTCGTGGTGTGGGAGATTATCTATACGAGTATGTGAATATATAGTACGATTTAGGATTATAATGATAAAACAAATCACCTGTTGGTCCGTGTTTACTTTTTCTGTGAATTTGGTTTTGTTAACACATTTACCCCCGAAGACATGTTAAGACTCTTCTCGTTCTAAGGTTGGAATACTCAGTAGTCCATTTTGTAAATTCAGGAGTGAAAGAGTTGAGCATATAAGTCGAGACCTGTTTTCTGAAAAGTACTGTATTTCTCGAAACGCCTACTGCGTTCTAGGCCTGCAGCCAGAGATTTAAACCTACAGGTCGCTATTTCATAGCACTACTACTTTTATTGCTTAGGACCACCTGGCTCGTCCGTTGTCAGTATAACGTGACCTGATGTGGTGTGTTGCTTGGTGCCTATGACAGTAGACTTCAGTGAGATAGCACTATAAAATGGACCAAAGTTTCCACTGTTACAAATAGGCACAGCACGAATATACCATAGCCTCCCAAAACATATATTAACAAACGCACCAGACTGTATACTATGGCAACCGTCCTTAAATGACACTGGGTGTTAAGGACGTAAAGTTCAACCAACCATTGCATTTAGTTATGCTGCTTAACTGTTTAAGTCTCATAAAAATCTTGGACCTTACGCTTACTGTCAAGATCAACGGAGCACTCATTTTTATTGAAAAAAAGGGCGATCATCTGCTGACAGACGCATCATACATATGCATTGATAATAAAGAAAGATTATTTCCAGTTTAAAAGAGAAAATGAATTATGAATATGTTTTAGATTGTCCTTTCTGAAATTGTATTATATTAAAACAAGGTCAAGTTCAGACTATTTTATCTACGAATAGTTTTATTTACATACACCAAAACACGTGGGGAATGTTGGCCACGAGTAAACAGGCCGAATCACGCCATTATCATCCACCGTCTATCAACAAGATATCATTTGAGATATAGTGACTCCAATCGTTGTGCAGAGATATATTCTCGCGTTGACAGGTATTGATTGCTGACGTCAGGCATTGTGTGAATACCGTCATAAGTTTTGAGGAATAACTTTTTAATATATTGATAATACTGCCTCTAGAATTCATATTCTGCATAATTAATCAACACCTTGCAATCATTGGCTTTGTTGACTACCTATCAAGTTAATCGTACCACAAGCGTCTGCTTCTGGCTTTGGAAAAAAAGAATAGTCTACCCCTACTTTATGTTCATCCAATAGGGGTAGGTTATTTTTTCAAAAGCAGACGCCTGTGATCCTATTATCATCATAGGTTACATTTCCATCCCATATTATTTTGTAGGAGGGTTGTAGTTGATACACTTATCAATTTATGACGTATAAGTATACTACACACTCTTTCCTACACAAGCTTTGTGTTACGTCCGTTGTTATATTATTTGGTAATACCTTCACGTCCAAGTTGTGTAAGCCGTGATTTTCATACTGATGAATTAAGAATAACTTTTGATATATTTTTATCACCAAAAGTTATCAACATTTGGAGAGTGACAAGACTTCACAAAAGTAGAATAAATGTTGTCCATTATTGCAATTTACATATATTGTGTAGTAACATGAAATCACACGGTTAAATCAAGAAGTCAAGCAACTATCTGTAATTTCGCTTCTAACTGATTCAGTGTTATAAATATCAGTTATAAATATAGTGACTTCTTTAGTATTTTCTCATCTAAACATACCAAAAACATCAAAAACAAGAAGTTTACAGTGTATCAAGTCTGTATTGCTTCCCATGTTTATAAATCCTCACTCATGTTTGTCCGTGCCTTTGAATGATTTTCACAGCTTAATTCATCAAAACTGAGTTTCAATAGATTACAGAGGAAGAAAAAATGACAGGTAATTTTTTTCGCCCGGTTACATCATATAATAGTAAGGCGCTTTATCATATTGATCTAATTGACCTCGAATTGATCTTATCAGGTAAAAAGACAAACACCTTAAAACGTCAACATATTTGAGTTGGCAATCACTTACTTCATATTTCCTCGAGAGAAAGCTTTCAGTAAGCACTCATTTGTTTCCTATTATGGCTATTGTACCATGTCGATGTTAGCTTTGTGATTCATGGAGATCACGTCGTAATATCCAATTACAAATATACACTTTTTCGTTGATTCGGTAGAATGAATTTTGAAATAGGTTATTATATCCTTACGCGACGGCTGTAAATACTAAATTGATAATACTTTGATTTTTAAAAAAAAAATTACAGATGCGTGAAGACAAAACGAAAAACCATATAGATTGTTAAACTATCCAAACAACTTTTCTGTCATAGCTTTTTATGAGATTCATATCATGAGGATATGAGGATGCGGATGCTGTGATATTTTCTAGTTTGTTTGAAGACCGGAGACAACATGAACATTTTGTTCTTTTCATTTTATTTTAATAATTTGCTGTTTTTTCTTAGTTTTATTTACTCTATTTGTAGTTATTTTCTATCTGTTTTCACATTGAGTTTTTGTTGAACGGGTCTCAACCTTTTGTTCTCTTACAGAATGTTATTAATCGTTTGCCGTTATCAGCTTTATTTGAATAAATATGAATTATGAAATACTGAACAATCACTTCGCTAATATTTCTACAACCTCACCAAACCTTGAACTTCCCCAAACAGCAGAACTTATACAACTACCACCATTCTCACTTTCAAATATTCAAATAACAAAATAGGATGTCCTTGACTAAATTAATACTATTAATGTTAACAAACCAGCTGGTCCTGATGGCATTATTCCAAAAATAATTTAAAAAAAACCTCAATACTTCATTGCACTTCCCCTTACATTATCTGACCTTTGGACTTATTCATAGAATATTTTTCATATCAATCAAGTACATGTAATTTTGTAAAATCCTTGAAATAGTTGGAAACTAGTTGGGCAGTATTGCTGTGTTTCTGTGTTAATAAACTGATTTTCATTTATTTAGTTTGTGATTCTTTACAACAGTTAATTTGTTATCATATCATTATATTTATAAATTTAAAATAGTTAATTATGTATAATTCAAACAATAACAGTTTGGATGGTTATGACATGTGCAATAATGCACATGGACTTTTGGTCAATTCACCTACCTGTATATTATCCTTTAAAAATGTTATGTCTCATATATACATATTTAATATGATTCATTATATATATATGATCACTATATCCTCATGTTTAGATAATTGTGTGTTAGGTGTGTGTTATGGTATGTCTGTCTGTGTTAAATCTGAGTTACCTCCCCTGAATGTTATTGTATTTTTATTTTTTTTTCATTTCAAAAATATTGATGCAACAATATATATATATAGGTATTATAACTGATTTATATAAACACTCAATCCACCGCTGGAGAGAACTTATATAGGCCTAGCCTGTTGTTCCATCCTATTGACTGTACCATCAATATGTCTATAAAATTTGTTGAAATGAAATAAATATGAAGGATGACGTTAATCTTTTGTTTATCTCCATAACATGTTATAATAATGTTTTCAAGTTCCCACCTTTTTTGTGCCATACCGTACTCGCAACTGATGGTTGTACTGATATTCTGGGGGTGTCATAGTAAATGTTTGCTGCTCACACAATGAGAATCCCTGATGTGCAGTAAAAACCTCTTTATTCCACAGTAGCTGTAGGCTGACGTGGGTAGGCATCACGTATTATATCGTCCAGCATGACAGATATAGGGCGCTTGTTTCCTTAAATAGCATTGATAGTAATATCACTTTTATCCGTGGGACACCATGTACTTGTGGTCAAAATGGTATCGACTATTGAAGCTTAGAGCTCATCATTTTGAGTTATTCGTTGTCAGAATTTCCTTATATGCTTCTGCTGGGGGATACAAAGTTGAAATACATGTACGTTCGATACTATACCCTCCCTAAACATACATCGGACAAATGCACGCTCAACATCTATGATGAATCTGTCAGTAGATAACCATATCGATTGAAAAGAGCAAAATGATTTTTTTAAATAAGATAAAACTAAGTTAACCCGAATGCATATAACTCGAAAAAAATATTTAATTCGAAGAGTTTTGTTAGGGACTCTCACTCGTTTTACTATTTTAATAGTTTGCTGACAAGCTGTATACGAGATATATTTGTTATTTTATATGAATTCGATATGATTTTTTATTCCTAATATATAATATCAGCATATGGTTGTGATAATAAATGGATAATCACAAGTTTCACTGTGGTTGATCATATTAATGTTTTTAAAAGAGTAAAACGTGAAAATTATTATGTATATCATCTTTATCTCGGAAAAATTACACAAACATATCAATTAATTTCTACAGACATATGCACTCATAGTACTAATATTTTCATATTTATTTGAGAACGACTTGTGTTTTTCAGGTCCAGTTTACCGGAGCCAGCATGAATACTGCCCGTAGTTTCGGACCAGCAGTTGTCATGGGGATTTGGGATAAACACTGGGTATGATATTTATATCGATATATTCATATTAACATACATTTTCGTCCAGTCATATTCATTTTTGGCATTGACCACATCTGTTACTACCTAAAACATTTTGATTATCAGACTTTTATACAAAATCCTTAAAATCTTGTTAAGCTTTGTATTGGAATTAAGATATTTTTTATATAATACTTTCTAAAACAATTTTATGAATTTTATTTAAACTTCCTTTCGATAAATTTTTGTAATGATAAAATAATCAATAAACCGGATCATTTCTTTTGTAAATAAAACCTTAAGTTAAAACATCCTACCACCAATACAAATTGTCCAGATATATATCCATCCTTTTAGATTTAACCGATTTTTGGTAAACTGAGATTCATGCAACAATTTTCACTAAATATGATTTTATTTTGTATTGATTACTAAGTAATATCCTTGCTTTATGGTTTGTAATCACGAAATCTATTTATCTGTAGGTGGCTTATAGGCTTCGTAACTGCAACGAGTGTGCTAGTGTAAAATAATGAAATTGATCGTCTAGGTTTTTATTTCATATCAATTTGTGTTACACCAGTAACGCCTTAGGATTGATGAACCTTTTTAGCTTGTTAATATAATCTAATGATGATAACGAATAAAGATAATAGGATGCACCGTAATTAATCGTACTTAATTACGAGTAGGGAATAAGAGCCAGAAGCAATCGGAATAATATTATTACATGCTTTGAAATAGCTGTCTGAACACGACATTCAAACTCATTGGCTAGATCTATTATTGGTACCAGGTAATGGGAAAATCTTTCTGTTCATGCTTAAACCTTTACATACCCGACAATTCCGTTTGTCTGTCTATCAACTGAACCGTAATGTGACTGAAATCTAAATCATGCATAACAGTGTTTTTGCTTGTATTAATTTCTTACTAGTCCACTGGTGCAGGTGACCTAGTATTTTTTTGTTTTTGTTTAATTTAATAATAAATGATCTCATTATAATGATGATAAAAAAATATATATGATGAGATATTTCATAAATCCATGAATTTTTAGGTGTACTGGCTAGCCCCGCCCCTTGGAGCATGCTGTGCTGCCCTGCTGTACGACAATGTATTTTCAATGAATGCATCCCTGGAAAAAGCACGTGGATTCCTTCTATCCAGTGATTATGATCACGAGGATTTTCCCGCCAAACGCAGAAAGATCAAAGTTATTCATGAAGAAGCTGAGGAACTTAATGTCGATTTGAATCAAAAACCAATAACGGAAACTGCTTAAGTGAAACTAGGCAGATTAGATAGACGGCAGATGTTTTTAAACGATTCGAAATTTCCAAAAATGTTGCGAGTCAGAGTGGATAGTTTCTAATGTGAAGCACTTTTGGTAAATGTTTAGATACATAGCAGAAGCATAGTGTCAAATTTGGATGAGTAAGTTTTATGAAAAGTTGTAGAATCATACTTCTTTGAAGTTGATATTATGTGCATCGTGGAGACATACAACCCAAGCGTTAATGGTTTTGGAATGGCTATAAAATGTAGATAGCATTAAGTAGCTGTGTTTGACAGAGTAAGAAAATGACGTTCAAGCGTGTTTTAGGTTTAATAGACAACAATGTTTGCCACTGTAAGAATATTTGAGGTGACGCGGATTAAACTTGCCAGAAATCAGAAAGATGTGAACTAAAGTAATCTTGACATTTATTAGATGTAAGTTTTAGAAATTCTTAGATTTTACATTCTGTTTAAACAAAGTTATTTTTTATTAAAGAATGAAATATATTGTATATAAATGTATTTTTCAGTGAACAGCTGTTGTCTTGTACTATTATCATTTGACTGTAAAAACGATATACTTACAGTATATTACATTGTAATATAACAATAATATATCACGTGTTTGTAAGTACCTGTACTACTGTAGGTAAAACGTTCTTCTCCATAACTTGCATTTATGTACAAATGATTACTGTTGGTTCAAATGTGTCACGTGCTATTTACCCACGTGATGTTGAATAACAAATTAACATGAATAAACAAAATTGGTAAATATCAATACCGATTTTTGCACGATTTATCTTTATACAGTAAACAGTCCCACGTTAATCACGTCTGTCATGAAAATGTTTGAATTATCTCCCTTTAAACAAATTTTGCGTGCAAAGACAGTTGTGATTTTAACTTTTTGTTAAAGTAATTATGACGATTAAATAAAGCATCAGACTCGTCATTTCAGTGTGTAGTTGGTTTTACTCCTGTCTCGAAAAGGTTCCGAAACAGATATGCCAATCGCTAATAATTATTTACTGGAGAAGGTATGTGTGTATTCAAATAGTGTTGTCATGTGTAATACTCTGTTAAAAGGATAAAATATATTGCATTCAATGATGAATATGAATATTAATTTTGTCGTTCACATACGAGTCATATTCATTTATCACTTGCTATTAATAATGTAACGTTCTTAAGTTTTTATTTACAATTTATTATGATACAGTATGCATGTTTAAAATAATAATAATAATAGGTGTATTCATTTTTTAATGAATATTATTATTGATTTATTGTATGTCTGTATAAGTATGTATTTACCGTATTAAAGTATTTCTCTTGATATTCTCTCATGTTTTTAGTTGTTGTTTTTTCTGAGTATTATGTTTGTACTTGTTAAACTAAAATGTATTTTATATATTTGTATTATAAACCTCACTTTTCAAAAGCAAATATTTCATTAGTCCGCTAAACCTGTCTATAATTTTAGTGGTTTTTTTTTAATCTCACCAACAAACTTGGCTTAAATGATCCTTTCTGTAAATAGGACGTTAAACTAGTAAAACTTAACCATCGTTACATTTTTGTCATCGTTCTTATGCATTTATTTTTATATCAACAAATTTCAGACATCAGACATTTTATGGGGGGGGGGTGGTGGTAGGAAAGGAGGTTAACAGTTATCGATACCATATACCATATCGTCTCTCATAAAGGAAGCAATCGTGTGTCATTGTCAACCGTCCGTTGTCTATCTTCAGCAAGTAAAACACATTTACAACGTCGACGCCATACTACTTAGCAGAAGACTCTTGTCACATCCATGTACAATTATACAGACGGTAATAAAGGTCAAGGCATATCTTGCGGTTCACATAAAATCAATTCTCAAATGAAATAGCGAATTGAAATGGATTTTAACCATATATTCATGAGGAATATAATGTTCTTTTGTCTTATCAGTAAATCAAATCAAACTTGTTTTCACTCTAAATATCATTTATATTACTTTTAATTAAATAATTTACGCGTGATCAATTATCATCATCCCCCAAAGCATCTAAACATAATCAAAAGTTATTCCTTATGTAATAATATGATAATAAAAGAAAAAAGAAACAATTGTTGTTTAGATAACAAAAAATGAATTTCGGTTAGCGCAAGTAGTCCTCTAGGTTAATTCACGTTTAAAATAAATTTTGAATTTATGGGCGTTACCGAACATTACCACAGTACATTCCAATATATGTGTCCATAATAAACTTATACATGTATATCATACCACACATATAAAGTACAACGTAGTAAAGGTCTAATAAATAATTCGATTGAAAGTTTGCTGTATGTACGACATCCGTCCGATAAGTAGATGTTTTATTTATTTAAACTTTATTTTTATTATCTTTACGATCGAATCCTTATAATATTTAAGCAAAACAAATCAATGATATAACATAAAAAAACCTATGTCAGCACGTGCTGGCTTCCATCCTGTTTCTTAGAAGTTTATCGTGACACAATCACCACCAAATGACTGAGCATCTAAGATCGAGAATTGTAAGTCCGGGTTGTCCACATCCTGGCTCTAACAGGACATCAGCGCGTCACTACTGGCTCCACCTGGAAAATCTGTTTTAATAAGTAAGAGAAAGTATAAAACGATATAAAGACATTTGTAAGAGATCAAACTCAGCAGACGAGTGAGGTGATCGCCACGGCTGTCTAGAGGGGCGCTAAGTAGAACATAACAGATTATACAATTTTTGCTTTTTATACTACATAAGAAAGAAAGGTAAGTAATAAATGACAGCGAAACTAATGAAATCGCCGATATGTTCATACCGAGTTAATTAATGATCTATATCAAAATTTACTGATTAAATTATCAGGTTAAATTTATCGGAAAAAATTGAACCAGTATGTTGAATTTTCAAGAGGATTAAATTTTGCAATAATATGTCAATGTACTGGTACATTATATATTTGGAAAGGGAATTGTCAAACTAAAAACTTATTTTATTACGGAGAAAAAATACTTTGAGAATATATTTTTTATTTTTTATTTAATTACATTTATATTTGAATACTTACAGTTAAACTATAACAATGAGTCGGAGAAAACAGGGAAATGTGTTCTCGACAGAAAAAAGCGGCGATAACCCAGTACAAGGAATTGGATATTACGCTCGAGAAAATCCCGCATTCACTCCCGACATCACAGATATTGGTTTTCAGAAAACCGTGGATGATGATGCTGTCAGCGGAAGTAGTAACGGAAGTAGTTCAGATGCCACAAGTAGTGGAGTATACAGCATAGAAGACAAAACAGATGCCACAAATGGCGCCAAATCTTCAGAAAAAGGCAATCAAGATGAAGACAAAAAGAACGACTCGTCTAAGGTTGAAATGAAGAAATCTCTAAATCTTCTCCACTGTGTCGCCATTATGATCGCTGTAACTGGACACTCTTCAGTGTTCATATCTCCCTCGAACATTTTCAGTGCCACTGGGTCTGTCGGGGGCTCATTAATAGTGTGGTTAGTTGGGGGACTAATTAACATGATGCTAGCTTTGTGTTTTGCTGAATTGGGTACGATGCTTCCACACGCTGGCGGACCCTACGCATACGTCATGCATACATTTGGACCCTTACCAGGATTTCTGATCATGTGGGGTTATGTTGTTTTGATTGCTGGCCCCTTCTGGGCTTTCTTGGCCTACACGGCAGCCCTGTATATTGTGCAGCCGGTGTACCCGGACTGTGATGCTCCTGACAGCGGTGTAAAACTATTGGCCGGTTGGATTATGAGTAAGTAGTAGGTAATTTGATGTACACTAAAACACGTTTATAACGAACTTCTTGGAACCAACAAAAATCACTTCTGTGTGAACATCCTATGGGAAATTTGATGGGGATGGAAAATTAATTTGTTGTAAGCATATCCATTATAAAAGTGTTTTACTGTAGTGTCAAAAGTTCAGTGGTTGTTATCTAAATTCACTAATCTTGTATGAAAATATAGAATTATATGGTTGAAATATGCATATTTTTACTATAGGAATAGGTTGTTTTAATTCTCTTTATTCTATTGTTATGATACTTAGAATATTAAAAATCTTAAGGCATGTATGCTAATTATGTAATATTTGTTTATATTGATATTTTTAGTACCAATGATTATGTTACATTTTAATTCCTTATCATCTTTACTTTTGTTATGTTTTTCCCTAAGTATGTCTTTGTCAATGTTTACATTTGTCTTTGTTTCATGACATCCTTTATTTTAGCTGCAATACTAGTTGAACTGACTATAAATTGAGTGTAAAATTATAATACAGCATTTATGTAAAATTACTCGCGATATTTTACTTTATTGATACCATGTTTTACTTAAAGTGAGCTAACTTATGTGATGTATATTTCAGCTACGATGATATCATACAATTTTTACATCTATTTCAGTTATGATTGTCTTAAAGCTACAATAATATCATTGAAATTATTTTATCTCTTTTTAACCCTAAATATTGTTAAGATGGTTATACTTAAATGATTGTATCTATAACTTTAGATACGATAGTTATGGTAGTATTGTTTAGTTACTATAGTTAAACGAAATTTTGTTTCTCTATTTTTAGTCACGATGGTTATATTGAACTGTGTGTACATGAAGTACGTAGTCAAAGTTCAGTCATTTCTCTCCAGCACGAAGATCATCGCCTTAGGTATCATTGTCATCGCCGGCATCATCCAACTGGCAAAGGGTTAGTTCATAATAACTGTCACAGTAACATTTAAGTGACGGGATAACAACTGGCCAAGGGCTAGTTCATAATAACTGTCACAGTAACATTTAAGTGAAGGGATAACAACTGGCCAAGGGCTAGTTCATAATAACTGTCCCAGTAACATTTAAATGAAGGGATAACAACTGGCCAAGGGTTAGTTCATAATAAGTGTCACAGTAACATTTAAGTGAAGGGATAACAACTGGCCAAGGGTTAGTTCATAATAAGTGTCACAGTAACATTTAAGTGAAAGGATAACGCTGCTTAGATGCTAAAATCATGAGTGTTGAATACACTCTTGCTAATTAATGATACTTGCATAAACTCTAATTAACATTATATGAGCAAATGGATGCAACTTTACGATAAAGTGCAGTCTATTAGATAAAAAAATTTTATTTCGTTATTTTTATTTTAAAGGAGAAACGGAAAATTTCCAGAACATATTTGAGGGAACTTCAGATGACCCTGGACAAATTGGTCTGGCAGTGCTTTATTCTGCCTTCTCTTACGGCGGCTGGTGAGCAGAATCTCTTAATTCAAGTGCCTTTTATAAATTCTCACACAATCGGCATTTTTTCCATTGAACGGAAAACAAATCTGTTTTGTTTATTAAGATATGTACATGAACCCATTCAATCGAATTATCTTCTTTTTTAGACAAAATTTTATTTTGATAGAAAACTCCTACTCTGCAGACATTATCTAATTTTAATAGAACAATAACTCTTACTCTGTTGACAAATTCTTTTTTCGATAGAACAACAACTCTTACTCAGTGGACCAATTCTGTTTTCCTTTTTTTTTTACCAAAAAAAAAATTATTCAATATATACGTGTAAATAACAATGTTTTTCCTTTCACAGAAGGACTTCCATATCAATTTCCATATTTCATATGATTATTGCATTGGATCCTTTGAAATTAAATATCATTTTAAAGAAAAATTTCCCGTTTTTTAATGTATAACAATTAAAATTCTTTGTGTAGAAATGTTCATTGCTTTCGTGGGTGATGTAAAACTCACGTATATCATGTATTTTGCAGGCAGGTAATGACGAGTATGATGGAGGAGGTCAAAAAGCCGGGCAGGTAAGATCTGTGGATTTTAAACATATGATTACTCTTATGAAGTAAATTCAAAATTAAATAGTAGAATTGTTGGTAAGGTTAAAGGTTGTTGTTAGTGGTTTTATCAGAAAATGATATTACTGGAATCAATTTATCATTTTGTTATTCTTAATTTGTTTTGTTTATCTTAGGGATCTACCTCGGTCTGTTTACATAACATTCGTCATCGTCATTAGTAAATACATAATGACCAATGTAGCCTATTTTACTCTACTAAGTCCTTCGGAAATTCTCGGATCACAAGCAGTGGCCCTGGTAAGTGTTAATTTTCATATTTGAAGGAACGCTATTAAAAATATAATGATACCTTAAATGGTCTACAACGCCGACAAATTGTAATATTTTATCTGTCAAAACAGAAGCAGACAAAGTAGCATGTTCTCTAGTAATAATAGTTACTGACTTTACAATATTACCACAAATGAAAATTTTTGAGTTTCTGCCTTCTTAATTCACTTCAAAATAAAATGAAGAGTATTTGGAACATTTAATTGCATCCCCCTTTTTTAAATAAAGCCATGGCACTATCCCCTATATGAAATGAGGTCCTGCTGGCGCAGACAACAAAAACAAACCAAATAGATATATCTATGATGCGTGTAAACGATTAATCATCAATTATTGTCCAAATGATAAGTAATGTGTGTTACTTTGTCGGCGGCGGGGCATCTTTAAAAACAAAATAGCAGCATAGCTGAAATAAAGTTACCAGAATGTATTATAATAAGGTAAAACAAACAGGAAATATATTATCGGGATTCGGAATTTATAAAAAAAAAGAACTTATACATTAACGTAAAATTGCCACAGTAGAAAAGTAAAAAAAACACAACCAGGAACATGACTTCATGTTTATATTTCAGTCGTTCATGCAGCGCGTCTACAGTCCCCTCAGCGTGGTTATATCCGTGTTCGTAGCCACCACATCGATTGGAGCCCTGAATGCCTCGATCATGGGTCACTCCAGGTAAGAATGATAATAAATATATACAGGTAGGTCATTGATAATAAATTCATTCCTGTCTTACCTGTGTATATTACCACACCTGTACGGAGAAAGATAGCGTAAAAAATCCGGTATCTCGTCCCAGTAACTCACCTGTTGTCTCCATCAAATAATTATAAACTTGTTAGTTTCGATGCGTCAATCGCTACATGTCATCTAATGAATTATTTGAAAATATTAAATAGATATAAAAATGTATCTAAAACAGAAAAGGTTGTAAAATGCCCAACGACTAAAGTGTTATCGTAAGAATATTAATTAACAATAAGTACGTCCTTTTATACCTTCATAATGAGGTAAAATATACCTTATCATAGCCATGATGCAATATATATTTGACATGGAACATATTGGTGTAAAAACTTTTTTGCTAGCAGTTATAATGTTTTACATGAAATCTGTGTAATGCTGCATAATGTTCCCAATTTTAACTTTCACTTAACCACATATCCTAAATAGAGAGCTATCAGATTTACGATAGGTAACGGAGACAGGCTAGGTCCGGTTACAGGGAGGGAAGGGTTAGCTGGTCAATCCTGGATCAGGATGTTTGCTCTCTCAGCCGGTATCCTATTACCTTACCCTCCAAAAAGTCCGGGTTTGGTATTCTTAGTATTGTTGGAGTTCCCCAGTACTGGACAATCCCACTCAATGGTAGTAAAACAAAGTAGAACTGGAAAACAAAAATACGAAAGTTAAATTCCATAAATATTCCGATACTGATTTAATAGATCTAAAAGTTACTTATATTTCTTTTCTTCACGTTTTAAATTTTAAGTTTCTTACGTCTCACGTTCTAATTACTAAGTTACTTATATTGAACGTTTTAGGAGGAGTTCTATTTAGTTATTCCTTTTTCAAACGTAACCTGTTTTGACGAATGCAGTTATTTTAAATATATAGTCAAATTAATATTGATTTCTTTGAATTACCAATGCAGCATGAAAATATATTTAACGTTTATTCTTTAAAAGTTAGAATTAAAGTTAAAATTTATTTCTGTTAAAAAATAAGACATTTTCATTTTACTTTAGTTAATAGGTTTTGTTTATATACAGGACAGGTAAGGACCAACTCACCACATCTTGGATTGTTTAAACTATCAATGGCAACACCTTACATAACCTGTCAATCACAGAACCCTAATACACAGCTCCCTACGTACACACGTAACTGTCCTGTGTTTAAAGATTTTTCGGTTACCTTCATAAAAGGTGAGCCAGTTATCTGCCTAAAGAAACCTTGTTGCTTTGTATATTCTTCATTATTTCGAGTGAACATAGCTTGCTGCTTTAATAATAGTGTATGTAGAATTGAGGAACACATGTGAAGTGGCTTTCCGGTATTTCTATATGACTAAGAGGGGGGGGGGTATAAAGTATAAACTCTTTTTTTCATTATATAAACTTATTAACCTATTAAATTAATGGTATAAAACTGTCTTATTTTGTGAACACAAATAAATTTTAACTATAATTCTAACAAATAAAGCATAAGCGTAAATTATATTTCAAGGCTACATTAGCAGTTTAAAGATATTAACATAATTTTGACTATATTTAAGGATTAAAGTCTCTTTTCTGGTGGTTCTATCGAAGGATAAAGTTGAGTAGGGTATCGAAAGAAACTTTAATCCTTATATTTACAGTCTTAACTATTATTTTCATAGCTAAAAATTTACACTTAATAGTGCTTATGGCATTTATAAGACTAAAATTGGATTATATCGTTTGGTTCCGACGGGCATTTGGAACAGCCACTCGAAGTGGCGGAAATTCCCGCCAATTTATCATTGAACATACAAATAAAATGAGTTCCGTCTGATGAAGCATATATCTGTTGTTTTCCCGGTAAGAAACTATAAATCGTTATATTTATCTGTTGTAAAAAACACCATGGTGCAAAGCAGTTTGGTTTTAATCTTTTGCTTCGTATTATTACACACGCTTACACAATTCATAACGTGGCAGGATATTGAACGTAGTTGTGACGCGGCGTCCGATTCAAACCGCCTGTGTCAAGGAGGTGTGACAAACAGAGAGTTTCTTCGATTTTGTGATCACTTGAGTTCTACTTAATCAGTTCACGTTTGAAATTACTTGAATACATGGATGTTTACATAGTTTCATGATATTATTTCCGGATTTTGGAGATTTTCAAATGTATCGGAACGTCGTTTCGAGGAACATGTACAAACACAGGTAGGCCCACTAGTATAAACGTTTACCGCTCTCTAAATGTTAGCTTATATTTATATTGTTGTTTCAAACACTTCAATAAATATTAGAGATATCTATTACAAGTATTGTAAAGCTACAATTGTAGGATTACGTTTCATTGATATTTCGAAACACCCAAACGTACATTGTGTAGATATAAGTAAAGAGGGCCTACTATCGCCGATCGCCATCGTCGTGCTACATGTAGGTCGATTTTGTTAAACTTATCCAACTAAAGACTGATGTTGTCCTGATATATCTTATCCATTTGCGTACAACCAAAGATGTTAAAAATACAAATAGGATGTGGATCTACATGTTGTAGCACAGGGACCTGGCACGAAAATTTTTATCCAATAGTATACATATATATATTATAGTATCAAGGGTATGAACTCCGCGGTCGAGAAAAACGGACCTATTTTTTTTAAACCGTGATTATTTTAATAAATGGGTTCTATACAACATTGACGGATATCTTACCTTAAAGAGAAATAATTTATCTTTCCATTGAGTGCTTGATGAACAAAATTGGCCAAGTATTGACGAAGTTGTGGTTTGATGAACCGGGAAATTTACGAAAAATATGCTAGGTAGACATTTCCCTGTCCGGTTGAAATGTCGTCTAGGCTCTAATGGGCACCTCAAAAACCAAGCCAAAATCACAAACTCTACACTTGTGGTGGTAAACAGTACCCATAACCGTGTTCATCCACAATCTCCTTTGGAGGTGCCATGACCCGTACTTTGTAGAAACTCCATTTAAACATCGTGTAGTTCACTTACTTTAACCGTCACCGCCATGTTCATTTGGTCTTCGGAACGCTTCTCGAGTTTACCCACAAGCACAACATTACATAATTTGCATAATGTAGTCACGATATGTAAAGTCGAGAAGCGTTCCGAGAGAAATATGAACATGGCGGTGACGGTTAAAGTAAGTGAGCTACACGATGTTTAAATGGAGTTTCTACAAAGTACGGGTCATGACACCTCCAAAGGAGATTGTGGATGAACACAGTTATGGATACTGTTTACCACCACAAGCGTAGATTTTGTGATTTTGGCTTGGTTTTTGAGGTACCCATTAGAGCCGAGACGACATTTCGACCGGACAGGGAAATGTCTACCTAGCATATTTTTCGTAAATTTCCCGATTCATCAAGCCATAACTTCGTCAATACTTGGCCAATTTTGTTCACCAAGCACTCAATGGAAAGATAAATTATTTCTCTTTAAGGTAAGATATCCGCCAATGTTGTATAGAACCCATTTATTAAAATAATCACGGTTTAAAAAAATAGGTCCGTTTTTCTCGACCGCCGAGTTCATACCCTTGATACTATAATATATATTTATTTATCATACCCACGGAAGCATTGCTAAAAGAGGTACGGTAGTAACATAAACAATGTAACTTTTCTACATTTGTATTTACACACGTACATGTATATGTGTTGAAACCTATTTTGATACCTACATGTTCATCGAACGTACGTTCGGTACTGAAAACACCAAAAGTTTCTGATTTTGACCATCATAAATTCATCCGCGCGGCTCCAAATTGCGCGTGACATACTCAATCTATCGAGAAATAAAGTTGAGTAGCCTTTGGTAGAAATCAACGGGGTTTATACTATCAATTCACTACTGACTGTAAATATTTGAAATTACTGCATCCGTCAAAACAGGTTACGTGGAATAACGAATAACTGTCTAACGTTACTTGGCTTATTTTTTTTTATTTAAATAGCGAATCGTTGTTATATCAATGTTGTTTCTACTAAGGTTGCTTTTCGCTGGATCTCGTGTTGGACACATGCCGGTTATCCTAGGAATGATCAGCCATAAGTACTTAACACCCTGGCCGTCCATCCTTATCCTGGTAAGTATATCACATTCCAAACAAATGTATTAAATGGGTATCAATGATTCAAATACCTTTGAAACTTACCAACTGCATAAATCCGTAACAGTAAATATCCGCGATATTACATATGGTGATTTTTTTTATGTCTGGAATCATACATGACATGGACACGACGTTTTGATTTTTATTCACAAAAACTTAAGTTACTTCCCTGAAATTTACTTTCAAGCGTTTTAAGAGAAATCAATTTTTTCTATAATAACCGACTGTATTGTATTCGTAATCTCCTATAAAATTGCAATTGAAAAACGGTTGTAATGAATACACTACAAAACTCCTTGTTATGTAACGAATACACTACAAATTCCTTGTTATAACGTAGAGTTTTTATTTACCCTTAATATTCTTATACGATGTTTGTAACATATGTTTAACGAACAACATTTATAACGAAGTAGTTTCGTTGGTCATCAGGAGTTCGTTATAACCATGTTTTCCTGTATCGGTGAATAACATTTTCTTTAGGCTGTTAAGTTCGTTACTCGTAATGAGCGTTTTACTCTTGTTAATATTTGTGTTAGGTTATAAAATCCATCACTCCACTTCTTTATATGTCTATAATTGTTTTGGTTACAGCTAGCGTGGGGTCTGGTAATGTTGTACACTGGTGGTGTGACCGATATGATGGACTTTATTGGTCTCTTCTCCACAACGATGGGGATCGCTGTGGTCTTGGCTCTACTATACCTCAGGTACACGAAACCGAACGAGCATCGACCATATAAGGTATGTATGCAAATACTAACCTATTTACTCACTAGTGTAATTCACAAAATGCCTATTATCATTCGAATTATGTACTTCCTCCGTTACTATCATTTAGTATTTTTCGACTCATTAGATATCAGGTGGATTCCCGAAGTTAAGGATATTTTTTTATTTTATTTTTAACTATGAAAAAGATAGAATTACGATACTTTCTGAAACGAATAAAAGAAAATATGTCTGCTTATGTTCACTATTATTGCATAGGAAAGAAACGTTGTTTTTTTTTTTTTTTTTTTTTTTTTTTTTTTTTTTTTTTTTTTTTTTGTTAAAGGGCTTTTTGCTCGCGTTAACAGATTATTTCTTTCTCTGTCCTTCTTGTGAATCCATACATCCTTTGACAGACAATGCTTAACTTCCTAGTGTTAAAGCAGTTTTTTGTTGTTGACAGACCATGTTTTTCGTGCCTTTGGTTATGCTGGTAGTAAACATAGCGGTGCTTGTACTGGCGATTTACCAGAAACCACAGAAGATGGGTATAGGTCTAGGTATCCTCTTTGCCGGTATTCCACTGTACTGGTTCGGAGTTCTATGGGAGCCAAAACCAAAATGCTTCAGAGACTTTATTGGTGAGTTGTTACTCGAATGCCGCTTGTGCTCTTAAATAAGTGCTGATTGAAAATTCCGTTTTGGAATACATTGTATTTGATATTCTAGAATTCACACTAGAAGACACATTCTAACTATTGCAATTCTACGGCTGGAATATTTCGTTTTGAAATTATAGTGTTGGATGAGTTTTAAGTATTAAGTACGACTGATATAAATTCTTGATCAAAGGAGTTTGAGATAGTAATCAAAATAAAAGGCTTCAAAATTAGTTATAAGTTGCTGATATCTGTTTTTAAAATTCCATGAAACTATCAGTTATTTTTGTTGAATGTTAATTATGTTTCTAGGTGGTTGGACAATAGTTGCTCAGAAGATGCTGATGATTGGGAAGACATCGTCTTGATCTTACCTCCAAGGTGATCAAATCACAATACATTTCCTAAAATAGTGATTTAAAAGTGTCAAAATTACAATACATACCCTACAGTAGTGATCTTAAAGTGATCTTCCTATTGTAGCGATCTAAAAATCACTGCTGTCAGGTTGGGTTGATGCCAAGCCCTCATCATTATCAAGTCTTTCATATTGTACCCGATCTCACTGTGATTTTAATCATGAAATCTTTATGATTTTGTGGTGGAGAGGACCTCAACCTCAATACGATATCATCCTTACTGCAATTCCATTTGTGACCAACTCACCGTCATCTGGGAGTATCTCGCGGTGACATGATTATCTTGACAAACTGTCAATGTGTTCAGGATTCATGTTGACACTATCATAATGTTCACAAGTATATATAAATTATAGGATATATTTCTTACTGCACTGTCTCTAGTCTCATCAGCGTGACGTGTGATAACTCTTTGATGTACGAAACCGAATAATGGTACTTTCCAATTATTAAGAACCAAGAGCTTTGGTATAATGTTATCACGAGACTACCACGAGACTACCACCAGAGAACCACGAGATTACCACCAGAGTACACCACAGAGCACCATGAGACCATTGACTATTGAGTAGTGACTATTGATGAAGAATACTATAACACTGATTGGAAAAATATTTCTTATGTTTGTAATGTGGCACGTCTTGTATTTGTATTTGTTTACATTTTGGGACAAGGGCAAGTCTTCTGTGCTATCTGTCTATGCTTGAAATGTAAAGCGTAATGTGTACTATCAGTGAACAATGGGCCAAATAACAAATGTATAAGCATGGAAGAGGTAGTGCAGAGGTTGGTGGAGTCAATAAGTGGTGAAATGTAAGATAATTTAATTAATGAATTGGCAAAAAATACGAAAACAAATTTGAGAAAAAAAAAATTAAAACTGAGAGTGAACCTTGTTTTGCCAGAATAATAATTTGAACCCCGCTTAAACTTACAGAGAAAATGCACTACATACATTCTACATTAATGACTCATTTGGATATTACAAAAATGAATGGCTGAACAGGTTGCCATTTTTATATCAACATCTTGATTATATAAACAAATTTTGAATTATTATATCAAACATTACGATAATTAACTCATAATTTCAGGTTATGATATGACAAAATTTAATGTCGCCAATTTCAATATAATAACATGAAGCAATACCTGTGATTTTGATTCAATGTCGGATATTTTGAGAACATACCGGGAAAGAAACAAACTTTTATATCAGTCTATAAGAGTATTAACAATTTTCTATTTACGATTTTATATAAGAAAGGAGAAAATATCTGTCATTAATCTATGCAAAGAATAAAGAATCTTCAGTCGAAATTAAACATTTCGTGTAAGACGTTATTGTTTTGTTATAACTTAACATAATCAATGAAATGGATATTCAAAATTTGAAGGGGCTATTGCCACTTTTTCTCCGGACATTGAAGGAAAGAAGCGTGACAGCTGCTATTAGATTGAATGTTATCTTAAAATTACACTTAATTTGAAATAGGTTATTCTGCATTTGTAAACCACAGAGTTATCTGTCCTTACTGGTAGGTATTAATTGTGACGTCATGTGTTTGCGAACGTTATGTCATATTTTTCGGAGAAAACGACGTAAATTGCGCTTACAAAATAATGGCGTCACAAAAGATACTTAACCGCAAGGGCGCTTATATCCAAAATTGGAATATTGAAATACTGCTTAATTTGAAACGAATTCCAATTTCTGCTCGCACACATCCATAGTCTTTCTCACTGGTGACATTGAAATCTGGATAATAAGATATTTCCATTCCCCGAGGACTTCAAGGTAACCTTATTTCATTGTATATTGTTATGTTAAATTCAGATTTTGTTATTTTTATAAATTGTTATGTATTAAAGAATTGCTTTAATAATGTTTTTTTTTTATATATTTTTCATGAAATGTACAGGTAATAAAGAAAAATATATCTAAAAAGTGTTGTTTTTATTGATTTACTCAAATTTCGAGTTTTGATGCTGCTTTTGAAGAAGATTTAATCTGTGGGTTGCATGACTAATTAGCGTTTAGTAATTTAGGGATGGTATGGCAGAGGACTAGAGGCAGTATGTCAAACACATGACTGCATTAACGGCCATCACGACACATAGACAATACTTTAAAAACAACTTTAAGTGTAAGTTATTAAAATGATTTTTGGCCCCGAATTATTTGAAACCCATAACAAATACAAAATGATTAATAATTAATTACTTATATTGATTGTTGCTTTACGACTTTGATATTAACTATTACAACCTGGAACTTGTAAGTTTACCAAGAGAGATACAGAAATAACAAGTCAAAATAAAGATGACATGTGACTGTGCACACACTGAGATAACCAAAGTCATATAAAATTATGTTAAACAACGAAAACTATATTACACCACCTTGAAATGGGAAGGGAGATAACTCTGTATATCTAGTCGAGATTGAAATGAGTGACGGTTGGAAGACATTAATTTTGAATGCATTGAGACGACATTGTTTACCATGACCATGTGACAGACCATGCTGCTAGTCAAACCATTTTTTTAAGAAGGCCCTATAGTGGCTGAATATATATTCCATAGAAATGATTTTGATTTTACTTTGAATTCATTTTGGCCTTTTATTTCGGATTATTAATATACTAGCTTTACTGTATACCGTTTTTCCTCATTATCATTCATTTTTTTTATATTGGGTCAGGTAATAATACACTATATGATTGGGGCATTCTACCTGATGGTAACAAAAAGTTGTAAAACCCCTGGCTTGCCGATGGTTTTAAAACATTTTTTTAATCCAGTGTATAGAATATCCCTATCCTTCATATCCACATTTGAAAGAGTATTTTTCTTTCATCGAGGATTTTTTGCAATTTTACCATTCTAATACCCCACCATTTTGAAAAAAAAATGAAGAGAGTCAATTCTCCAACATGAAAATTGCGTGATACCTGAACACAAATTCTTTGTTTACGTTCTTTATAGTTAGATCAGCCTAATTTCTGAAAATAATATTTAAATTTTACTGAGAAAATAGTAATTGTGTTGACGCAATGACGTCACGAGGTTATATTGTATGGGTAGCCAGTATTATTACACCCGTAGGTTAGTCCGAATGATTATGACTATCTATCCGCTTTTTATATACTGACGTGGGCGGATGATAGTCAGAAGTCCGTGCTCTTTCAAAACGCCAAAAGTCAGCGACCCTCACCAGGGTCGCTAGTTTTTCAATGTTTTCTCTTTTCAGGTTTCATGTGATTATTTTGACAATTGCATAGTTCGATAGAAAAATTATTTTTACACTACCTTGACATGTTGAAAAAAGTAAATTATATCTCTCAGCGTGCAACTTGTGGTATTTCTTTGAGACTTCTCAAATTTCCCGGCTAGATCGTCCATATTGGTTGAAGTTATCACGTGATTAAAATCTCGCCGGAAGTCAAGGGAAGCCGTTGATTTTTAACCTTCATTTTCTGACGTCACTCAAATTCTCGCGAGATTGGTTTTGGCAGCCATATACAAACAACGTGCTGAAAATGTCGAAGTCCGAAGAAACTGGAGGAAATGCATTTGTTAACAGTCGTTTACACATATAATTGATATGGAAGGTAGTGTAAAAATAATTTTTCTATCGAACTATGCAATTGTCAAAAAAATCACATGAAACCTGAAAAGAGAAAACATTGAAAAACTAGCGACCCTGGTGAGGGTCGCTGACTTATGGCGTTTTGAAAGAGCACGGACTTCTAACTATCATCCGCCCACGTCAGTATATAAAAAGCGGATAGATAGTCAGAATCATTCGGACTACCCGTAGGTATGAGTGAAACATATTTAGTTTAAGACCGTCGCATTAAAACGTTTCTTATTTCTTATGTGGAGATGAAGGATAAGATTAGTCTACCCTAGGGTCACAAAATGGAGTGAACACCGAGACATTTTGTGATCCCGAGGGTAGAATAGATCACTACGGAAGCGTATTATGCTCACACAGGAAAATATTTTTCAGGATAACGAAAATGGGTTTTTTTTGGCGGCAATCAGATAATTATATGGCCAAATAAAACATTACGGTTTTCCTGAAAAATACGTTCCTATGTGAGCATAATACGCTTCCGTAGATCCCTATCCTTCATATTCACACGTGGAAGATATTTTTCTCCCCTACTTAATATAACTTTTTTTACACTTTCTCAATTAAAATGTCCCGCCACTTTGAAAAGCCACGACTGCAAGGCAACTCCATAATGAACATTTCTTGATATTTTAATGCGCATCCTACTACTTAAAAGCAGCCAATACAACCTCAGACGATACATGTGAAGGCATTGCATGGGTTAAACCAGTAGGCTACTACATCAGTAGAGTGAAAAAGCGAGTAAGGTCATTTGCCAGATGATCAAGTTAAAGGAAAGGCATGAGTATGATTGGTCTGAAGAAATTATGATTGCTAATTACTTAATAATTATCAATATGAAAGTGACTCATTTTACGTGATTTCCATAAAATAGGTATGAAAATTGGGATACAAAATTGAAAGTGTTTTCCATTTTTGCCCCATATTTCAATATTTAAAAGGTTTTCAGGGTGCTAAAACTTGGCTTAGAAAGGCTAACAGTTGAAGTGATATATACGATACAAACACTGTGTAGATCTACATCAATCTACATGTATTTTATGACTCTACTTTGTTAGAGTTTTTATCATCTGTAGTAAAGTAATAATGTACAGTGAAATAACTTTATCCCTTATTTTCATTCGACAATAAAATAAATAGTGTTTAAATCAAATACAATTTCGTCCAAATATATTAACCAGGTGATAAATAACCGCCATATTGCTTCGGCTTCAACGGTTGGATAATGTTGTTTATGATTATGTTGTTTATGATTATGTTGTTTATGATAATGTTGTTTATGATAATGTTGTTCATGATAATGTTGTTTAAGATAATGTTGTTTATGATTATGTTGTTTATGATAATGTTGTTTATGGTAATGTTGTTTATGATTTTATTGTTTATGATTATGTTGTTTATGATTATGTTGTTTATGATTATATGGCTTATGATCATGTTGTTTAAGATAATGTTGTTTATGATTATGTTGTTTATGATAATGTTGTTTATGATAATGTTGTTTATGATTATGTTGTTTATGATTATGTCGTTTATGATTATGTTGTTTATGAATATATTGTTTGTATATATGTTTATATCGTTTGTGATTACGATATTTATGTTTATAATTATGTTTTTTATGTTTGTATTGTTATGATTTGTGTTATGTTTTAATAAAATGAAAGTATAATGTTTCCGGAAACTGTGGCCTTATCAAAGTTAATGAAACCGAAACCAAGCGTTTGCATTTCTGAGAAGTGCATTTAGATCACAAGGTATATTACATCAGGTGATCAACGCAGTATACCAGATACAGCACACACATTTCTGTTGTATCTCACCAGATACAGCACACACATTTCTGTGGTATCTCACCAGATGCAGCACACATATTTCTGTGGTATCAGAGCCAACCGTAAGTATCATAAAAGACTGTATATATGGTTTGTGGCCTTTTTGGCCCTTAAATCTCTCACATTTATAAACCTGTTATTTAGTTATTAAATTGTTGAATTTCAAGTATCGGGTACATCCCTGATCCAATAAAGGTGTGGTGGTTGTGTATTATCGCCCCTGTAGGGGCCATTGTATCCACCCTAAACATCCTAAACATGTATAAACCATGAAAAACACATAAAAATGTGGGAAAATGTCAATTTTGGCCATCTTATCTTGAAGTTTTTCATCTAGAAAATATAGAGCGCATCCTTAAACATAACTTAGTAAACGTTAATTTTCCTATATCTATATTAAACAAAAGTTCACGCACATGAATTGACAAGTTTTTTCGTGATTATTTGAATATTTTTAAAAACGCTACGTAGACAGGACATCCATTGTTTCACTTAGAACAAGTGGTTATTTAACCTGATCTGAATTGCACTGTTAAACTTGTTTGACTAAATACCTGTTATTCATGTTCCGCTATATTCCTTAATGAGCTGTGAAAAGCGCAGACACTCTTATTTTGTATCAATTTGATAGAAAAGGACAAGGCCCATAACGACCCATTTCCTTTAAGACGAAAACGATACTTGTATTCATTTTTACAAGTTCTTTTTAGCATTACCAACAAAAATAGATAGCTTCAAAATTTCACAGATATCGTATTCATACCGAAACTAGGATATTTTACTATGGCTAGTAAAAGTTTTGAAAAAAATATTGCAAATGCATGTATTTAGTACCCAAGCGCAATACTATTGCGTACGCACGATTTCATGGGCATGCCATGCTCAACATTGTGTCCATTACTTTGTCGGGCTTTATTGGTGAACGCAAAAGCAAGCAGTAAACCCAAGAGTGTAGCATTCGCATTCATGTTCGCAATAATTCCGCTCTCGCATTTTGCGATTTCATAATAGTGTTGTTTTCGGGCTCAAAAATAAATGCGATGGCACACCAAAGTAGTTTTGCGTTCGAACACTAAAGTATTGTGTTTGCATAATTGTTTGTTTTTTGGTTTTTGTTTTTCTTTTAATTTTTATCCACGTAATCTTTGTAATTGACAATAATATCAGATGATAACAAATAGATACTGTGATGAGATCGACCACTATACAGCGACACACAAAGATATGCTGATGTTAAAATAAGATCCGAGATAAACATATTCACCTAAATGTGGACTTAGATTGGGGCGTGCATATGAAATGTTTATACATGTATAATATATTTAGTTGTAATTTCATTCATTGCATATAGTAATCTTTTAAATTGAAATGTGAAAATGAATGTATTTAACATTTGTCCATATCTTTATTGATTAATAGAAAACAATCAAAGTTTGAAACTAATTGATGACAAAGAGATATGGATATTTAATTTTGTAAGACTAGCAAACCTTACGTTATGTTATCAGACACATACAGTACACTAGTAAATAGGACTAACTGATACGGTGACTGCAGCCATTACATATATACAATATAGATGGTGTCCTCATATCATGTGCAGCAGAACATTCCTTCAAAAATTTAAGAAATCAGAGTACCAAGGCCACTCATAGATGCTGTGAATGAAAGACTCAAACAAAGGAATAAAAGAATATGGCTTACCATATATATATTAAATTTTGTTAACATGTTGTACTAGAACATTGTATTTATATAATGTACAATGTTGAATCTTGGAGTTAAACAAAAGATATTTATTATTTTATCATAATTAAAGTTGATTCAACCTCCATAAGTGAAATAGGTTAATGACTGAAATATATTCTATATATCAAAATTTCTTATTTCTGAAATCTGGTAAAAGTCTTAGTGCCATTTTCGTTAAATACATGTAAGTAATCTATTTACACATATTAATTAATTACTGAAATTATAAATATCATCAATGTCTTTTTAGAAGAAAAGAAAATAAGTTAATTTATATGCATATAATAACAACAGAAATATTGCGATTCCCGGATGATGTAGTGATTTCCTTGTTAGAAAGACTAACATGGCTGCTTGCAAGAGTATCACTTTGCTTTGCCGACTTTTGACTCATAAATCATTGCCAGATACTTTTGTCAAATAAAAAGTCATAATTTGGTTACCTATTACAACAATCCTTTGATGTTATGAAACGCAAATATGTTTAAACACGGCTTGAACAAGTCGAACAGCAAGTGCTATGCAGTGCACTTTCACTACGGTAATATAGAAATGAAGTTTGAAGGGAGGCAACTCGAGCTTTCACATCTCTAGATGGAAGAGAGCGTAGTAATTACATCAGATATAGTTCGGTTAACTACGGTAATATAGCAGTGTTACGGCCGTATAATATTAGTTTTCAAAAAAAAAGAAAGATGGAATTAATGTTGACTAGAGATTGACACCTCATGTATAATTTCTATATGTATTTGTTTGATTTGATTTTAATCAAATAATTAAAAGGTGGCTTATAATAAATTTCTGCAATGAAAGGCTTATAGCAATGACGTTTAAGGAAGGCAACTCGAGATTTCACATCTCTAGATGGAAAAGAGCGTAGTAATTGCAACAAATATAGCTCGCAAAGTCAACCAAATAAAAGACTTTTGCATACACAATAAAATCTTATTTTTTGTATAAATCATTAAAACAAATATAATTAAGGATGCTCCACCGCTGACAAATGATATTTTTTCACCATCAAAAACAGGAGCAGACGATTAAGTATTTTACTTCAGTTACAAAAATTACGTACTTTACACCATTACCACCATTGAAAAGTTTAAGCTTCTAATTTTACTTCAAGGAAAAAAACATGAAAAATAATTAATTGCATCCAGAAAAAATTCCGTGGCACTATGTCCTATATGGAATGAAGTAATGATTGCGCATGCACCGAAGGCAAATTTTTTTTTTTTTTTTTTTTATTAGTTTTTGTGTTAATTAGACAGATATATACACGATTACACACCAATTTTGTACCAATCAACTAGATAGATAAACTTAGAAAATCTACTGCGGAGGAATAAATTAAGAAGGCGTTGTGTGTGATTTTCGGGAATACACAATCTCTGAACCAAGATCTAAACGAAATAGTTCTAAGTAAACATCGCAAAACATCACTGATAGCGTAATTGTACACATCGTTTTTCGTTGTGACAATTATTGTACATGTATGCTTTATTATTTTATGCCTTAAATTAGGGTGTGAAAGTAACAAAACAGCATTTAATTTTCATCGCGGGTTCTTATTATTGTTTTGATGTGCTCAGGCTCGCTTAGCGTACCTATGATTGCTGTTTCACAGCATCAAAAAATAAAAAGTTTTGTCGAATAAAAATTCTGATAATATCATGATGCCAATAATGTTGATATGATGTTCAGATAACAATTTTTATATGTATATGTAATATATCTGTAAACATACTTATTTTAGCAGTAGTTTTATTTTAGCGCTTTCTGGGCAAACTCGCGTATAGCGCTAAATAAAGGGCATTTTCGGTATTGAACAAATGAATTGCGCTTTTAAATAAGTATTTATTCAAGACTTTATGACTAAAGAAAGCGTTATGAAACATTTATTCTGATAAAATACCGATTATTAACAAATCATTGCGCTGTAAGCGAACATATTTTAGCGCTCTCCTGTTATGTCACATGCACTAAATAATCAAGGTGTTAATTGCATTTCGTTTATAATAAAGCAACATTTCTGATACATGAATTTACTATTGCGCTAACTTGTTCAAAAGAGTTTTGCACAAACATTTGATTGCACCAAATTGACAAAGTTTTTATAGCATAGAAAAGCAAATAACACATAGTATCGCACAAGTCCGTTTTACCTCAGGCATTCCCTCATATGACAGAATATATGATTTTATGTGATATAATATAAAGTATAAACCACTGCTCAAGTCAATTACATTTTTTTATAGATTGAACAACGTTCAATGATACCATGGCGTCTCTCGGAGAAAAAGGAAACCTTGAAGATGAATTGAGAAAATTTCACTCCAGTTTTGAGCTTCAAGTGACAAAACTGTCGAAGAGGCAAGTTGAAGGAATAATTAAAAAACTTGAGGATGACCGAGAAAACACAACAAAGTCAAAAGATGAATGTATGAAGATTAACAACTTTCTGTCATATCTGTGTTTTCTGTTGGGAGACAAGGAAAAGGCCATTCATCTTCTTGACGAAAACCTCCAGAAGGATCCAGACAACATCATAGCGAACGCTAACAAAGCAAGAATTTTACTGGAGAAAGGGGACGTTTCTGAAGCGGAAGCAGTATTATCTCATCTCCAAGGATTATCAAACCGTCAGGAATACAAAAAGATGAAATGCTACGCAGAAGCAGACTTGGCGTACGCATGTGGAAGATCAGGACCTTTGTACCACCAACGGGCGATTGAAATTTATGAGAAGATTGTAGACGTCTGTCCCACCGAATATGCGTGGCAATATGGACTGGGTTTAGCGTTACTTAGAAGGATTCACCGTTTCATTTCACGAACAGATGATAAGTTCAATGAAATGAAGAATGAAGAAACCACAATACGCATCGCTGAGATAATGCTTTCTGTTGCCACAAGATCGGAAGATCCTGTACTACGTGCATTCGCATATGCAAAACTTGGAAAAGTGATATTTGATATCAAGAAAAAACATTATAGGAATGTACCGGAACATATCAGGGCACTAGACGCTAAGACATGTTACGTTAATGCAACTAAAGATGGCCCCAAAGAACCAGCGGTATTACTCGAATATGGACAATTTGCGAGGTATATAAACGACCTTGGCCTGTCTGAATATCTTCTGCGACAATCGCTTCAAATCAATAGAGCTACTAAATGAAACAGAAAAACTGGACGAATCTGAACCAGGCTTTCTGTGCGAAAGAGGAATCCTTTATAGAATGCTAGGCGAAACAGGTAAAGCCATCGAGGTTTTAAAGAAAATAGTCTTCCGCAGGAAATATAATCCTACAAAAACTCTCATTACAAATGTTTATGAACAACTTGGAGTTTGTCTGTTAGAACTAAGTGAATCTGGAGAAACACGTCCCGATATGAAACAGAAATACAAAAGAGACGGTGAACTACACCTTTTACGCGCTCTTCAAATCCAATTTGATATCGTAGCAAACGATCCTTCGTTCAAAGAATCGTGGAACTCATATTCAAGCCTTAACGAACTCATGGATGACAAGAGGGATGGAAAACCACAAGAATTAATAATTCTACGTATGCGTTTGCTAGATCATTCAAAACATACTGACGTCTTCAAAGACATGCTAAGAAGAGGAAGCAGGTTGGAGACAAATGACTGTAAAGTCTTACTTGAACGCTATATGACAGACGAGAAGTTTGAAGACAGTGTGGCTCTTCTCACCATGCTGGAGTGTACCACGTTGTTTGAAAGGCTTCGTGAATCTTTGATTTTTGATGTGTACATCAACGGCGCATTCCATGCGTACTCTACGGATAACACACAAATGGCACACCAACATTTCAGACGTGCCTTTCACGTGTACAGAATGTTCGGCAAGGTAACATACAAAACCGAGACAGAGGAAGAGGAGGATGCAAAAGAAATCCTGATACTACATTCCTGTCCACTAAGTTGGAGATGCAACTATCCAGGAGATGTCGGAACAATTCTGGAAAGCTGTATGGGATTGCGGTATACCGTTAACACTGATAGTTTGCTCGCAAACAAGATCACTACAGAATCCATGGTTTCCATGATGCAGAAGATACCTTGTATCATGATCATGACCCATGACAGCGCTGACCATTACGACAGTATCTATGTAAATCACGCTCTCCAGTTAAACTCCGAGAAAACTGGTGCTCGGGTCGTGGTAATATCAAATGACAAACGCAACATCCCGGATATTGCTAGAACAACAGATGTACCTTTCATCCCAGTGCCTCCTCCGCTAGAAGGCGATGTCAGACAAAACGACCAGATTCCTGTAGTGAATCAGGATTGGGCAAAACACTTCATCGAAAAGATGAAACCAAATTAACTGATCTGTGCAAATTTGCACCAGAAGCTGCTCCATCAATGGCAATTATAATCCGAACCTGAATTCGATTATTTTGATTTTAAACAAACTATCGCGTATTACACCAATAAAATTGTTGCGTCACTAAGGACAAAACCGCGTGATGTTTTACACTAGTAAATAGTGTAATACCAGTACACAAGTGTTACACCAGAAATCCGTATCGCGTCATATGTTTTACACTAGTCATTAACATCGTGTGATATTGATACCAGTAAACTATATACTTTGTAACGACAGTAAACAGTATCGTGACGTCACGTGTTACCACAGTGAACAGCATTGCGTCATCACGTGTAAACATCAATGAAAAGTATCACGTCATCACGTGTAAACATCAGTGAACAGTATCACGTCATTACGTGTAAACATCAGTGAAAAGTATCAACTCATCACGTGTACAATTAGTGAAAAGTATCACGTCATCACGTGTTAACATCAGTGAACAGTATCGCGTCATCACGTGTACACATTAGTGAACAGTATCGTGTCATCACGTGTAAACATCAGTGAACAGTATCACGTCATCACGTGTAAACATCAGTGAAAAGTATCACGTCATCACGTGTACACATTAGTGAACAGTATCGTGTCATCACGTGTAAACATCAGTGAACAGTATCACGTCATCACGTGTAAACATCAGTGAAAAGTATCACGTCATCACGTGTAAACATCAGTGAACAGTATCACGTCATTACGTGTAAACATCAGTGAAAAGTATCAACTCATCACGTGTACAATTAGTGAAAAGTATCACGTCATCACGTGTTAACATCAGTGAACAGTATCGCGTCATCACGTGTACACATTAGTGAACAGTATCGTGTCATCACGTGTAAACATCAGTGAACAGTATCACGTCATCACGTGTAAACATCAGTGAAAAGTATCACGTCATCACGTGTACACATTAGTGAACAGTATCGTGTCATCACGTGTTAACATCAATGAAAAGTATCAACTCATCACGTGTACAATTAGTAAAAAGTATCACGTCATCACGTGTTAACATCAGTGAACAGTATTGCGTCATCACGTGTAAACATCAGTGAACAGTATCACGACATCACGTGTAAACATCAATTAAATGTATCACGTCATCACGTGTAAACATCCGTGAACAGTATCACGTCATTACGTGTAAACATCAGTGAAAAGTATCAACTCATCACGTGTACAATTAGTGAAAAGTATCACGTCATCACGTGTTAACATCAATGAACAGTATCGCGTCATCACGTGTACACATTAGTGAACAGTATCGTGTCATCACGTGTAAACATCAGTGAACAGTATCACGTCATCACGTGTAAACATCAGTGAACAGTATCACGTCATCACGTGTACACATTAGTGAACAGTATCGTGTCATCACGTGTTAATATCAATGAAAAGTATCAACTCATCACGTGTACAATTAGTGAAAAGTATCACGTCATCACGTGTTAACATCAGTGAACAGTATCACGACATCACGTGTAAACATCAATGAAAAGTATCACGTCATCACGTGTAAACATCCGTGAACAGTATCACGACATCACGTGTAAACATCAATGAAAAATATCACGTCATCAGTTGAAATATGTCTGTTTTCCGATGTTTCTGGATACCTAGTGACATGTATACGGGTATGATATATATTGTATTATATATCAAATTAAAGATAAATTATCTGGCTGTCGATTGAGAGTATTCCCATTGTCACATCTTATATGGTTTGTTAATAATCATACTTTTTTCTAAAGAGCCAAATGCCTGTGATTACATTATCAAGTTTATGCTAATTAACATTGTCTTTAACGGTTTGCTTCAGTAAAACGAAC
This sequence comes from Argopecten irradians, assembly GCF_041381155.1. Taxonomy (NCBI): domain Eukaryota; kingdom Metazoa; phylum Mollusca; class Bivalvia; order Pectinida; family Pectinidae; genus Argopecten; species Argopecten irradians. The sequence continues at coordinate 33,492,117 of NC_091135.1, read as the reverse complement.
AATATGAACTAGATAGTGTATACAGATGAAGTATGGTTTGGGCACATAAGACGCATCTTTTGGAGTTGGTTCAAGGATGTTATCAATGATTTCTAGAAGAAAAACGTAGGAAAACAGTCCAAAAAGGCCAAAACCATACATAGTCCTTTTCTCTGCGATTCGTTCGTGCTTTTGTGGATTGATTTTAAGTGGTAAGAAAATGATTGGCTAATCAAAAAACCATATTTAGTATGAAAACAAAGAAAAAGGGTTAGAGTCATATGGAAAAATACTGACATTAATCTCTCAACATAATTTTTATTTCATAGAGTATTTCAATAACATAAGACTCTTTCATATATTGTATTAAGGAGAGGGATATTCTACCAAACTATTACAAAATACAACATTTTGTGACCTCGAGGTTAGGATGTCCCTATCCTTTATATCGGTATGTGAAAGACTAAGATTAAGCTTTTATCTCATATAAAATGAACCTCCAAGTTTTATTGCAATTTTACAATTGCAATACTCTGCAATTTTGAAGTTCGAAGATTTCACGACTACTTGTCATTTTTCCATACATGAAAACTGCATAATATGTTAACGCTAATTCGGTTGTTTGCAGTCTTATAGTAAACATAGACTAGTTTCGTCATGCATGGTAAGCCTTGTAATACAGCCTCAGACGACACGGGTGTATTGCATGGGATAAACAAGTATTACACCCAAAGGTATGAGAGAAAATACCTGTATATAGTCATCATTCTTAAGAACCTTTTACATGAGTCTTTTCTAATACATCAAATTTCTTGCCACTATTTTGATACCAACAATAGTCAATATTTCCATACTTTACGTACTTTGTTTTATCTTTCTTTAAACATTCCAAGTTTTCCAATATTTCAATTATATACCTAAAGCATTTTAATAAGATATATTCTATTCTATATTGTTCATTCGTCATTTGCCAATACACCATCTTTTCTAAAAAAAAGTGCGCTTTTATGTATCAAATTTAATTTGTATAGAGTAAAATACAGTATTTTCATTATAACCAATATTTTGATATTTTATCATAATTTTGCTTTCCATATCCACTGTAATTGTCAGATTGCCATAATAACAATTATTTGATATTTTTTGTTATTCATTCCTAACACAATGTATTTTCTTCTCAAAGATAATTTTGAGTCACAATATTTCAATATTGGATACAAATAAAATGAGTGATTTAAAGTTTCTTCTTTTATTTTGAAAAAATAAAATGTACCTAATTCATTAGATTTATTCATTGGTTTAAGTATACGTTCAGTAATGATTATTCTTTGTATAATTCCTTATATTTCATATCTGCGATTGGGTATTTGGTTGCTTACGAAATAAATTTAAGTTGATATCATCAAATTAAAGTAATCTTCCATTTATAAATGTGTTTTTTATTTTTGAAGTGATTTCCTTAAACTTAGTGTAGATAATTTTATTTCAAAGTACTGTTTGTATTCACAGATCGTCAGTTATCTTCAGAATTTTGCTGTTCGTCTCTTAAGATATTAATATCTGGATAGATACACCCTATTATTAACAAAAAAAAATAATTTTACTTTTATTATTTTAAGGCCCACTTTCCGAAACAACTACATTACAATTAGTAGAGGTCTTGGATAAATGGACGGATGCATTGGACAAAGGAGATGTTATAGACTGTATATACATGGATTACCGAAAGGCTTTCGATACTGTTACACACAACCGATTAACAAAATGCAAGCTGATAACTTCTACGATAAAATTATACTCTGGTTTACTTCATTCTTGAAAGGTAGACAGCAAAAAGTAACTGTACATGACATGGATTCTGAATGGGCGTAAGTAACACGAAGGTATTACTCAAGGTTCAGTACTAGGACCACTTTTATTCGTGTTATTTGTAAATGATCTTCCAGGATCCGTGCAGTCAGAAATTTATTACTTGCCGACGATACCAAAACAATTTAGAATAATAAAAAGTAATGATGATGTTGAACAACAGAAAGACCTTGATACCATGTGCGATTGGAGCAATACTTGACTATTGAATATGCAGTCGGAAAAGTGCAAGCACATGAGAATTGGAGCTGAAACATAAATAGAAATGAATTGTCATATAGCTACAATATCAATGGAAATCAGTTACAAACTGTACAAATGTAATGAAGACAACAGCGAGAAACATAAAACGACTTGCGTCATGAAAATTATCATTAAATATATTTCAATGTTCATAAGGTAAGATACATGTAGTATAAGCGGTAGGCTAATAACTTTTGAGACTATACAAAATTATTATTCTCGTTTTTCATACCATTTAACACAACTAAAAGCCGTTTCAAATGGTAGTGGGCTTTTTTAAGATTTATTTTGTTACGTTATGAAATGTTAAGGATAATTGAGAACGGCACAGTTAGAGGTTGTGGTAAACGTTCTTGAGAAATAAAACGTAACATGATGTTCAGTACCTGACAACTGTCAGATGCGCTTTGCGAACTGATAACATTAAGTTGGAGAGCAATTGGTGGAAATATGGAGACGCCTTAGCCAGTTATCCACCGCTGTATTGGTGTGACCACAGGCTTTTGGCTCTATATAGATACAGCCGCCAATATATATGTGTGTGTGTATTTCACATAATTATGTGTCCTTTATCTATAGAGCCAAAAGCCTGTGGTATGACGATTTACTAATGGAATTGACGAGTGACAATGAAGGTATGGGTGTTGGTGTCAGGAGAATATGGGGACAATGCAACATTGAACGTGTTTTAACCATTGTTATACATAAAATAAACAGTGAACAAATAAACCTTAAATAACGAGTGAATACTAGTATCTGTTATACCACTCTGTCTGTTGATTTTTACCTAATGATACAAGATTTATCTCTCAGTTCCCTTTTGAGTAAACAAAAAAAATGAAAAAAAAAATCATAGGCAGTACAAAGTGATATCAAAAGATCTCGTGAATAAATTCAATTGAGAACTAGAATACAAATGATTTCTAGTGTTCAATACGGGGGTTTCGAGATCGTACAATTTACCGCCTATTAGTACCTTCCGGTGATTATGACGTCACAAAACTCACGTCAATTAGTGACGTCATAATCACCAGATGGTGGAAATAATCAACGGTAAATTGTACTTACCTACGTCGTTTTGGGATGTCCAAACACCCGTATTATTTACTAGTGTCTAACGCAAACACCTATTTGAAATTATGTTGCTATGAAAACTTCGTGAATCCTTTGGTTGCTACACAAACCAACGTAAAAGCATGATCATACAGACGGAACGCCATGTCCTTCCTGAAAATACGAATAGTTCCAGGCCGTTGCAAACAGACCTCGCCAAACCGTCTAAACCAAGAGGTGATCCCGCTGTATCGGCGCATGTCGTGCAGAGCCACAATCAGAAGGTAATATGCATAAACTATAGAGTCGACAAACACCCATCCTTCATAACGAATACCATTCACATTTTTGGGTTTCCCCATCTCGTTCTGTAGATCAGGTGGGATCAGACGCTTGTCACACGGATTAAACACTATTTCGGACACACGGAATCCTTTGTTATTTTGTGTCAGGTATATGCATTCGACTCCTTCAATTTCCACAATATCTCCAGCAACTCTAGCCCCGCCCTCTGAACACACCTCCAAGTCACGATTAGACTCCATTGTGTTTATCAGAAATGACAGCAATGGTATGATGTATCCGAGACGCCGCCTGTCATACAACAACGTCGCTAGCTTTAACTGTGCAACATCTCCACTCATACAAAGTTGGGAAACGTATTTCTTCTGTAATTTATAAAAACTCTTGTTTGGCAGGCCTAGTTCTTCACACACGGATATGGACGTGAATGCATAGGAATACAAGATGGATTCATTTCGAATCTCATTAATGACGTGCCAATCCACGCACACATTTTGACAGATTTGATAGATATCTTCCCTGCTCGCATCTGTCCTAATGTCGTCTTTGATAGATGTCTCGTTGAACCGGAATTCATTTAATCTTTGATTAAGAAGGTGTTTTTCCAAACACACACACGGTGTATTATTCAGATGTGAACATTTTGAACCATTCAAATATTTATTTAATGGTAAACACTGGTACACAACGGCAAACCCTTCAGTAAGTAAATTGTCTAAGATATCTATCAGACGTTTATGAATATCCCCATCTAGTTTTCCTTCAAACAAATTTAAACCAGTTAGGAGATAATTAGGACATGTCTTGTTTTCAACGAATGTTTTTAATTTCATGAATGAGAAAATGAAGCAATCAACCAGATTATCGGGTCTCCAGAAGTTTCTGTCTCGTTCTTCAGACATCCAGAACATCACAGTTTTAATGTGGTAAGAACTCAAAGGTTCTTGCATCTGAGGCTGAATGACCCACTTTAGCACCAATTTCATCAAAACGTAACACTTCATCTGAACGTGATTGAATGATTTGGTGAGGAGATATTCAGTTTTAGGCAAAGAGAGCCGCCATTCTATAGGCTGTGTGTCACTGGCAGGATGGCCAGCGGCGACAACAAAACATCCTTGTTTCTTTGTGATTTCTATAATCCAATGGGGAGGCCAGTTGTAGTTCCGTGATCTGTTACACCACTCGTCGAAATCTGATGGTAGACATGGACATTGGAAAGCTATAACAGCATCAGTATCTAACTGGAAGTCTTCTTCGTCATAGCCAGACCACTTCGTACTTAAAGCTGGTCCGTGGACTTCCACTTCGTGCTCAACCCTCTCGGACCAAACGTCTTCCTTGCTGGTATTGAGAAGATATGTCGATCCCTTTACCTTTGTGTAAGAAAAGTCTTTACTGTTTTCATATATTAAACTTTTTAGGTATTTATACCCAAAACGGGAGCTGCTTTCTAAAATGAAAACATTATCTTTGAAATGAGGTGTGTTTGAGATGAATTGTTTTGCCGATTCCAAATTTGTTTCATCAAATATTGCTGCGGATTGAATGCCAATTACATCTAAGTCAGATGTGGTGTCATTAATGCTACACAATGCGTCCCGCTTACTACCAACGACCAAAATAGTGTCGATGGTGGAATCGTCATTAAAAAAGATACTCATATGGTTCATCACTGTCCGTCTGTAGTCGAGAAAGGTACTGGATAGTCCGTACCTGTCCAAGACACGGTTCAGTTGAAGTGATATTTCTGTAAGGGATCCCGCCATCTTGTATTGTGTCTGAAACAAACAACGAAGAATTAATATGCTTTGAATGAAAAATAATGTTACAATTTATTAACATAACAATTATGATTATAAATATCTGATTTCCAATCTTCAGGTGCCGTTCGATTATACGAGAACCAAAAAGAAGGGAGGTGTTAGCTTAATGAATGTTTGTGATCGGGTGGTATAGTGGTTAAGCCGCTCGGCTTTCACGTAGCCGGCCAGAGTTCGATCCCTTAGATCCCCAACTATTATCATACTTTTGGTTTCAAATGAAAGCTTTACCATAACACGATACTAAATTAATTATCAAAATGTTAGCAACATCAACACTATATCGCTGGTCAAGGAACATTACCAGGGTCCAAAACAAACCAGGGTTTAAAACGAATGGATAAGAGAAGTGTGCCGACTGAGAGAAAGCGAAGTTGAAATGTGAGGTTCTAAACCTACACGGAATATATTACTACACCTCTATGAGAGTGTGAGCAAGTGTATAAAGTGCATCGAATAAACCGGGAACGTTGTGAACCAAGGTCATGTGCTAATTGTTGCACACGATCTTAAACGGAGAATACGACAGAGTGTTAGAAGACCAATGCTTGGGTTGGGTGTTGTTTATACACTGTAACTACATGTATACCTACTAGTTTGGATTACTAAATCTGTGTTTAGTGGAATAGAGAACTCACAAGCCATGCATCACTGCCAACCACTTTATACAGCGACGTGATTTTTAGATGTTAAAAGTTAAAAATATCACATTTCATCCAGAACACTTACCTGAGATTTCCTATTTTACATGTGTCTTGTTCAACAGTCCGGGTACAAACAGCAGATTTTCTAGGTCACCGTCGGCCGCACGTATGTACTATTCAATACACACGTCATACATGCATGTGGTGTTTTGCTTTACTATACAAATGGCTTCGATCGTCTAAGGTTCCAACACATGCGCTATGAAGAGGTCATGAATCCAATGTTTTAGGACACTTTCCATCATCCTCGATACTCCAGGGCTTCCGATCACTTACGATCTCTACACCCCTGGATTATCTCATAGTGAAATTGAAGGCAGCTCAGCGGAAAACATTTGACCAATCACAGGCTAGCAAATATTTCATTTGAAGACTACAGAGACAGCGACGCCTAACATCAAAGCCACAGAGTCAACCACAGTGTACCGTTATACGGCTCTTTTGATGTACATCAAATGACTAAGTTACCTGTTCTATTCTGTTGCCTCCAGTTTTACTACAAGATAGTCCAGGGGTGTAGAGATCGTAAGTGATCGGAAGCCCTGGAGTATCGAGGATGACTTTCCATAGACACACGGATAATTCTAACCAAACAAACCTAAAAAGTGTTAGACATATAGTAGGATATCGCATCTATTTTATAACACTTTTTAATGTAAGTTTGCATCATTTAATGTTTGACTAATAAATATGAATTACAAAACATTAAAAGAATGATTTTTATGATAAACAATCTTGTACGTAGTTATAGGATAGTTGACTTATTCATATGTGTATATATTAAGACATCAGAAAAATACATATATTTCAGATAATTTTGAGCTGTATTTAATACTATAACAAATTGCATAACTTCTCAATAAATAAGCATAAATTTACGTACATTTTTATGAAAAATGGAGAACATGCCTTTAATATTATTGTGATTAGGATGTCTTGTGTAGTAAGCAGGAATGTCATCCCCACGTAACTGGCTTACATTATAATTTGAACATAAAAACAAATAATGGAATTCGTCACCAATGCCGGTATTACATAAATGACATATTATATTGTTTCGTTGAACTCCTATCCAACCGGAAAATTAATATTTGATGTTCTAAATTTGCACATTGTTTTTCTGTCTTTTTCGTTTAATCGTATTAAATAATTTTCAAGTCCAAAATGTTTTTTTGAATATAGAGTAAAAAGAATATCTTGGAACCACGACTGGATGAACTGATTTCTTAATTTTTGAGTAATAATTGACTTTAGAAACCTATTATCAGGTAAAGAGCTTTTTCGATATATCCAGACATAACTGAAACCAGATTTATCTAGAATTTCTTTAACCCACTTCAATAATTTATACATAGAGCTAGACAATTTCTTTTCATTTCAGATGAGAGAAAACCAAAACCTAAGTAAAAAGACGTTATCACATTTAGAAGACATGACAATATACACTGTATTGTATGGTTTGATTATGAACTATAGTTCTATCTACTCAAGCTTATCAATGACATCATTGCCTCAGCAAGATTATAAACACTTTGACACATGAACCCTAATGGGCGGTCATTCCACAAAAATAAGACCATAATGTCTGAGGGCAGATTTTAAACTTATCAACACATCAATTCACTGTAGGTAAATACATACAGTTACATAACAACAAAGAACATCTCAAATTTCTCAATGACAGCTATATCTTATACAGAACAGACCGTCCCTGAATTACCCTTAATATTGTTGGATCTTTGCACTTAATAAAAATAAACAGAACTAATTGTTGGATTGGATTATCACTTTCATATGTATGGCATTGTTAGTAAAAGGAATAAAAAATATAAACATGGACAAGGATATTTAAAATGTCACCACATAAGTAAACTTAACTCGATATCAATCCGTGGATGTATAATATGTGTACAGCAATTTTATCTTATTGACAGGCAGTCATGCAGAACATTCGAGACCTGAACACACAAACAGGATAGTTCTAACCAGTATCACTAGCTGGCATATTACAAGCTACTTTGTGGTGGAAAATTAGGATTACATTTAGGCTTAAACATCAGTAAGGAATGTCATTACCTGTACCACCTGAAGTTAGGAATACCGACCCCTGTGTGACTAGTATCTTTCTAGGAGGAGTATTGCAGACAAATACGTTGGACCGCTCTTGACAAATCTCAATAAGTTGTCAAAATATATTTCACATACACTTGTATTCGTTTAACATGTGTAATTTACTTGGCAATAACCCGTCAAGGATGAATCCGGAGTTGATACTCTGCATCGTTCATGCGGTGAACAACTGGTGTTGACAAGTCGTGCCATATCTAAGAAATAATACTGTTTGAATTACACTAGTAGTTAACGTTCAATCTGATCAATGAATTATTAACGATGTTGTAAAACACATGTGTGGTAATGATTTTAATTATTATTGATCCTACAGCTTCTAATTTTAGACTTTCAAAACTGTATTCTATATACCTTCCAAGCAATTATGCAAGGTTCGAATCGTTTTGATAATATTCATAAGTTTAGATGATAGCAAATACTTCCTTCATTCTTTTTCAAAGCCTCTTGTTAAAATGGATTATTATAATAACATTGCATATTATGATCACACCAATTTCTTTCACTAGATTTTATTCCAATTAATGTTGTTTTTAATACAGTGTAGCATTCATATTAAGTTAGAATTTGTGTCTCTCAAATTCCATTCCCAGAATTACACTTTCAAGATGGCGGATATGTGGGAGCGGCATCACGGGAGATCTTGGATTCTTTACCACGTCCTTAATAGGTTTATAGGGAGTCAGGAGATTGTTGCTATCAGGAGGAAACTGATTGTTACAGAAGAACTCATCTACAACCAACGCTCAGTATGTCTCGAAGCATTTAGCACAGGAAGTGTAGCCGAAGGGATGGCGATGGAAGGTTCGGATATCGACTTGATGTTGTGGGATAAGGAAGTGGAAGTTGTTTGTTGGACTACGTCTCTCCAAGCAATCTACCGTGATAAAACGGTGTTTATAATGAGGAATGCAGACAGCAGGCCTGGTTACGCCAAGTTAGAGGTGTGTCGCTTGGCAACAAGGGTTCATAAACACTTGATCGAATCCATTGTTCCAGTTGGGACAAGTCAGTTCATATCTAGTGAAATATTTACAAGGTGTGACAAAGATGAAATGAGTGACCATTTTCAACTGCAAACGGAGGTTCACGGTCCAGCTTGCACTATACTATACGACCACCCGAAGACAGAAGCAGATTATGTAAAATCCTTTCAGTGCTACAGCTGGCCAACTGAGGCAGATGAATGGGTAATCAGGCCTCGCCTTCAATGGCCAGATCCAGCTTTAAGAGATCATATATTGCAATCTGGTTGTCATCTTGTCCCTGTGGGAGATAAAACGTCGTCTGATACCTTCCTGCAATGGAGGATTTCATTCGCAACTGCGGAAAGGAAGTTGATGTATTCTCTTACTCATATCCAATTTTTAGTGTACGGACTTCTAAAGTACTTCCTCAAACAGATATCTGGATCGATGAAACAGCTATTTGGAGACTCAGCTATTCTTTCATCATATACTATCAAAACTGTTTTATTTCATGCCTTGGAAAATACGCTTAACTCATTTTGGCAAGAAAAAAATATTTTTTTTCTGCTTCATGTTTTGCTTGGAAATTCTTTTGTCCTGGGTAAAGACCGGGTATTGCCCGAATTACTTCATTCGACGAAACAATATGTTTCAGGGGAAAATTCATAGTGAAAATCAAGGGAAAATTCTTCGTTTTCTCACTAACCTTTATGATTTAAACTGGGGATGCCTTTCATTCGGAACATTCATTCAACCATCCATAAAAGAGCGCGTTGATAGGGTTGAAAATGCTACGTGGGGATATGTTTTACCTACCAGTACACTTCTAGAATGTGAACGTGATGAAGCATCGATAGTTGGAACATTCACATATGAATTCACACATGCGGAGTACTATCAGAAAACGCTGCTTTCGGCTCTCATACTTCTTTGCAAATCCAAGTCAGACATAGAAGAATTTATAGCGTACACTGTAACATCGACGGCGACATGTCATGTAGGGATGAACACATTCTGTGAGCAAGTGTCAGTCAGAGGAAATAAAGAGAAATATAAATATCTGATGAAATCAAGAAGACTTCTGATTCCGTATGCCTCATTGTCAAGCCCATGCCAATTGGCAACTTACTACTACCTCACCGGGAACTATAGCAATGCCCTAGACATTTGTGGATATGCTATCTCGTCATTTAAAATTTATGCTTTAGCATTTCGAAACAAGGACGTTTATGAACAACACTACTGTGGGCGTGGGTATACTCTACTACAGAAATACAAGATGGCTTGTGTATCAGATGTGATATTCTCGGGGACTGCTTCACAGTTCTGTACACCACAGTTGCGTCAGGAGATAATGAAATCAGGTGGCCAAGTAGGGGTTCCTCCGCTCCCCTACGCTGCTTTCCTGTCTTTCTTGTGTTATCATGAGCTCTGCGACACCAAAAGACGTGATGCAGCAACGCGCTGCCTTAGGGTTGCGAAGTATGCTCAAGGACAAGATGGAAGTCCAAACTGGATAGTACACAACCTACTGGGTATCTGTTATGAGATAGCTGGGGACAGAAACAGAGCAATCAGGGAATACCGTAACTCTATGAGTTCAGTAGCGTTTGATCAGTTCGTCAATCCTGCCAGGGAACGAATAGAACGTGTACAACAGTTTTAACATGGTCTTGAAATGAAACATGCGAAGGAGTGCAAAGGGAAGGAGTACAAAAGCTGACCGCTGTTTAGAGACTATATATGTGAAGTGAACGCGCATGGACAGTAAAATTTCACGTAGATTTTTTTCACCGTAGATATTCAAGTTAGCACTACATGAAAGTATGTCCTGGTGTTTTCATTACTAAACTGTTTTGAAGAGGATAGAAATAATTTTGTACAAAGTAACATTGTTGTAAAAACGTTTGTTCACACTTGGTTTTATTCCGTAGTAAATTCATACTTTTCAAAATTAAAAGCAAATTTCCCAGATACCAAACACATACAAACAAGCTTTTAATACTTAAATACACTTTATTGACACTAATACTATTAAATATACTACGAGCTTTCTCACAGTAAAACTGGGAAAAATAAGGAGAAAAAATGACCATCACAGGTCTGCAGAGATTTCCTTTGAAGTTGCCGCCAGTTTTACTATGAGATAGTCCAGGGGTGGATATTACGTTAATGATAGTAACTCCTTGGGATCGAGGATGCTGATCACATGACTAGTTTATTATTTAGTGTGACAAAACCCTCGTTATACAGTTCTCCAATTTGAAATCTGCCACTTCTTTATGCATTCAATAGTAACATGAAGCTTAATCGTTCAAAATAAGATTATCAAATAAAACTGGTTAATTCCTATTGCCTTTTCTCAGAGTAAACCCCGTCAATTGCAAAATTGCCAAATGCGAGTCATAGTCATTTGCCTATATAGATCAGTAGTTTTATACCAATATAACAAATTTCATCCCTTACGACCCCACAATTCAGACTCCCCTGAGTCAACTCTAAATTCGTACACTAAATATCACCCTGTTAATGTGCTACCACACAAAAGCAATAGTCGTGTCATTACTAATTTCAGAAAGGGAGACGCATGAACGTTCTCAACCTTGATACTCCAGTGGTTACTATCACTGTCGTAATATCCTACCCTTGACTATCTCATTGTAAAACTGAAGGTAGTTCAGGAGCTGTTTTCCAACCGCAACATCTCTCCTCTTTTGGAAAATCATTATATAGACATACTATCAAGTACAATGTGCATGTATATCTAGAATCACCATAAATTCGGTTTTTTTCATTAAAAATAAAGATTAATGCTAATTTTAGAGTTACAATAAATATGATTAACCATTATATCTTTCTAAATTAAGGTGTTACCTCCCCCTATCTTCATTAACCTCATTGGACATGTTTTATGTTTGCCATGTTTGTTTGTACTACCAATATCAGGAGAAGACTTAGATAGTCTATGCCTGATATCTTATCTCATTGACATTTTAACATCTTTTTTTGTCAATAAAATATTTGGAAATTGAAATTGAATTAGATTATCGGAAATTTCTCCGAGATGTTGTGATTGGTTAAATTTATGTTCTGTGAACTATTACTAAAATAAGACACAAACTTGTTTTGTCGGACAAACTGGACTAATCGTGACACACATCTGTTAATTATTACCAAAAATCGAAAACTGTCAATCATTGTCGTATAGGGTCGAGTGAGCAACCGTGATAAACAACAATATACTAAAAAATTTGTGCTCACCTGTTTCTTATTGTATAAATATCTATATCATGAAGATACAAGAATCATTGTGTATTTATCCATCATGGGTCTTTGTTGAGGTTAATATGGTGTCATTCAGTCCTGGTAGTAATAAATAATGACAAAAATGTACATAGCCCGAATGTGATGTCTTTATTTTAGATTTAATTCGACCAGAGCGGTATAATACCATATTAACCGATTCAACGGGTCTTTATTTCAATATTAGATATGTAAATTTTCAAAACAATATCATCGTTTTGATTTAAAAATAAAATAAAAAGAATAAATGAAAAAAATGGCCTTAGGACTGCACCCTGAGGCACCCACTCATATAAATTTAAGGTTGAAATCATGACATCTTTTTAACATGCAACTATAAGCTACCATCACCATGCGCTTTCTCTCGTCATATTTCGTCTCTTACCCTTGTTAGTTTTTAACTCAGAATTACATCCAACACTAGAATTATCGCTTGTCAAAGGTTTCACTTTGTTGTTATATAACTTGCTAGTTTTATCATCGGAACTCTGGAAAGATTGTGTAGTAAAAATTCTATACTTAAACTTAATATTTTCTTTTTGGTCCAATGTATATCCATTAGTCTGAATCTGTCTTCGTTTTTTCTTCTTTTTAGGTTTCTTCTTCTTTAAATGTAAATTGAAACACGACAATGCATAGTAACTTGATTCGTTCAATGTTCTTAAAACGTTCCTTTCCTTTACACTCGGGATGTTGTCTTGTTCATAATCACGCGACGAAAATATCCCCATGGTAACATAAAAACCTAAAACACTATCAAACACAAGAGATTAAAGATTACACATTATTGAAGTGAATACCGTTATTTACATTGTAATTCCGATGTTGTAATCACATTGCCAGTGCAATTCTGTCTACGTGTATAGTCGATGAATATATTCCGGAATAAGTTTCAATCATAAAGAGTCCGTTGTTGATTTCCATTTGTAAACTTCAGGGTTAATATCGAAGTTCGTTCCTCGTTGATGTGTGTAGTAAATTTAAGTGTAATGTTGATACTCACTGCACTTTCTGACATTTCCAATTTAAACGCTCCTAATTATTAAAGTAAAATGCTGAAGTCAAACTTGCCGGTAGATCTCACGTTTTTAACCGGTGATACATGTATCCGTCACAGTTTAACAAAAATAAAAAACAAATCCATTTTCATCCACGTTCTTTCAACGAAAACAAAATCTAGAAATAAAATCCATGAGAAAAACTCGTCTAATCCGCCTTTGTCCTATTGAGTTCGTGTATCAACCATAGAACATGTTTGAACTCTCACCTTTTATGTTTACGGTTCCGTGGCCCATTGACTTTTGTTATTAGCAGATTTGGCCATAATCCGTCAACGTAATACAATAAATATATTGTACCTATTAAACTAACAGGGGCGAGTCGACATGTGTCAACGTACAGATTAGTCGGCTTTGAAAGTTACCCACTATGAACCAATATATAACATATATCGACAAGGTCGCGCTAGGCAAAGACACTTTCCTTGTGTGGAAAAGCAAATCATTTTCTGAGATAAATAATCTGATGTATACAAGTATGGGTTGAATAAAACTTAGGCCGACATACCAGCCCTCGGGCATCAATTTATTACTAACGTTATCGCATATGTATATGTACACTGGCACATGAATCACAGGCTTTTGACTCTACTATATATCTATTAATATACAACGGTGTCACATATATGCAAAAGCCTGTGCATGAATCACATGAATGAAGCAACAACTTGACACCTTATTGTATCTAAAAACTAAGTAATAACCCCTAAACATTTGCACTCTCCTAATTCTAAAACTAGACCAGGCTATTTTTTAGCTCGCCTATTCGAAGAATAGGGGGAGCTAATGTCACCCCGGCGTCGGCGTCGGCGTCAGCGTTGGCGTCCCATTTCACGTTAAAGTTTTTGAGCAAGTTTCTGTTTCGTCAATTGTTTAAGCTTAAGTCATCATAAATGTTTATGATTTTATTTTCCTAATGTGTATGGATGCTGAACGTGATAATACAACCAATTTGGGGCCCTTTAGGGTTTTTTTGAGTCTGTTAATTTGTCATATTTCCATGTTAAAGTTTTTGAGCAAGTTTCTATTTTGTCAATTGTTTAAGCATAAGTCATCATAAATGTTTATGATTTTATTTTCCTAATGTGTATGGATGCTGAACGTGATAATACAACCAATTTGGGGCCCTTTAGGGGGTTTTTGAGTCTGTTAATTTGTCATATTTCCATGTTAAAGTTTTTGAGCAAGTTTCTATTTTGTCAATTGTTTAAGCATAAGTCATCATAAATGTTTATGATTTTATTTTCCTAATGTGAATGGATGCTGAACGTGATAATACAACCAATTTGGGGCCCTTTAGGTTTTTTTTGAGTCTGTTAATTTGTCATATTTCCATGTTTAAATAGTAAATACTTGAACATCAACTTCTTCTGAATAGGCGAGCTTTGCTGTTCTCCAACAGCTCTTGTTAATTATTGCATTATGTTTCAAAGCCCAAAATGCGTTACATTAAGTTCTTATAACCTAGAATTAGTTAATAACAATAAAACAATGGTTAGTTATTTTCCAAGCACATAACTTCGTAATAAACACTAGCACACCAATAGTCACCAACACTTCGGATGCAAATATATATTTCAATCATTAGCTATTTTATTATTGTGTATTCTGAATTTCTTTTTTAGAAATCTATGAATCTTACCGATATACATACAATGCACATGTACGATTTTCGTCTGGAACTATGGTATATTATTAATACAAGCTACTTTCGTCTTGTTATGAAATGACTGCTGAGAAATTTTTTGATCATGAATTTATTGCAGCAAAACATTCCTGAAAGTTAGCCAATGTGATGTTCATACTTGTATATGTGTTTCTCAAAGCTTGCTGAGAAAGAATGTTCATTTCATGCTGCCGATCATGTGACTTAGAAAAATCATCGGGGCCCTCTCCACATCCACCTTCACCGGAAGTCACGTGACCCGGATGTACCATCCATTCGCATGTCATCACTGATGCTTTGTCGGGCTGTTTATCATACGAACACGTATTTGCTACATAGACCTGGTCTAAATGTGACGTCACTTTGTCGACCGCCATATTGGAACCCATTGTTCTCAGTCCTATGAAACATTGGCACGTCCTGAAACAGTAAAAGTGTCAATAATTATATTGATTTGATGTTTTTCAAAAGTCAAAAGACATGAAAACCTACCGGTATAGTCCAGTAGTCGACACTTTTGCATAGCGGATGGGTCCATACAAGTATTAAAATAATAGCAGATCTATCTTTTCTTTAGTTCGTTTACCAATCTCCAAGGGTTCGCTGCAGCCCCCACATTCAAATCAGGGAGTCGCAATGAAATCTGTGAGATACTGTTCCTTTACACCAACAGGCTGAAATGGTGCCTAACTATTCAGAAACAAATTGGCCGAGGTAGCCCTGCAACGGTCATATGTAATTAAAATGAAATGTATTAAAGGCCCATTACCTTTCCGGAGCAAAATATAAAGGTTTCTTAAAAAACATTAATAACATCAGAAAATGCATACCGATGACCTAAAATAAGGTTACGACACCAAACATATGCAAGATTTCCTGCGTAATATATGAAAACAGTGGAGAGTCAATTCGCTGTTTTGCCGTCTGGCGC
Source organism: Argopecten irradians (assembly GCF_041381155.1). Lineage (NCBI taxonomy): Eukaryota > Metazoa > Mollusca > Bivalvia > Pectinida > Pectinidae > Argopecten > Argopecten irradians. The sequence goes on along the minus strand of NC_091135.1, from coordinate 33,476,090 downwards.
AGTGATAGTCAACTACCGCGCGGTATTTAGGACGACGGCGGGAAACATAATACGACCCGCGTTATGAAAATAAACATTTTATTTATTTTAATCAAATCGTTCAGAAGGTGGTGATAAATGTAGTATTAACGGTAAGTTAATAATTTTTGCGACTCTACAAAATTATCGATCTTGTTTTACATTCCCATTTTAAAAATTAAAAGCCATTTCGTAAAGGTAGTGGGCCTTTAAGGATAAATTCAAAACTTGATGTAAAGGGGCCGAAAATGACTAATTCTATGGTTTATTATCAAAACATTTCGAGAAGTCAGTGTGTGGCCCCTCGTCACCTTCGCCTACCAAGGATACAACTTTTATACCTCGATGATCTAGTCTCGACTCCTAGTAAGGAGTGTAATGAATTATCTTGCCTTGACATGTGAAGATGCCCCTCGTACAAATCTAGATTTGAGATAGACTATGTATAATAATCTTAAGACGTTAGCAAGAGTTTAACATGATATATTAAGTTTGACATACCACAAAGTATGTGAAGCAAATACATGGGAGGCACTTTCAGATTGCTGTACAATTTCTTTCATGAACTCCGCCTGTTGGGGCGTGGTCCAGACTTCAGAGGCCACGCCCCTTTCTCTGGGTAGGCGTGTCACTTTTACTCCATTCTCTCTCAACACTGCAGCGAATGTTTCAACCACACCTGAAAACAAATAACAATGATTTTCTAGACATTAAGCTGCATTCACTACAGAAAGAAAACTATTTGCAAATGTTTTTCTCACGGTTGTTGGACACTTTTATATGCCGAAAAATCTTAAAACCTAAAAATACATTGTGGAAAAGAAAATCACCAAGTAACTGGAACTTTGTCATTAATGTCGGTCTATGCAATAGCTAGTCCGCTAAACCTGCCTATATTATTAGGTTTTTTTTTAATTTTTTTTTTTTTTTTTTTTTTTTGCCTAATATATAGTCAGCTCGCGGTACCTCTTAAAAATGTGAAATCGTAGGCCAGATTTGGCCTACGCTACGTCAGCGGTATATTTCTAATATATCGTCCATGCAATGCCGGGAAAACATACACATACCTATATATTGGGATCTTATGTACTCCACTGCCCCCATGTTACATCCCATTTATGAAATTAAACAACTCTGCACAATGAAATACTTCCGAGACCCTTCTATTTCACAGATTTGTAATGGCCGCCGTATACACATTTAGTAGAGCAAACGGCAGCCAATCAACTTCGCTTCCGGTTTTATTTTTAAAAAACCACGTGTAGTTGAAAGATAAACAAAATGCTAGCCAGTTAGAGTTTTTATAGTGAAATTATAGTCGACATACACGACATGTTGTCAAATATTCAAATTGAACACGACTATTGCTGGTACCGCATCACTTTCGCGATATTCACGTTGCATATACATGTAGCATATACACAGTTGAATTTTAAAACTTAAAAAAAGCCTAATAATATAGGCAGGTTTAGCGGATAGCAATAGCTTGACAGGCGTAGCAACAGGGTTATCGATATCAGCAGCGAGGAGAATGTTTCTATTTTTCTGATTGGTTAATATTAAGAAGGGCGTGGTTTAGCGATCGGTCAATTGTGACTATGCGCGGGTATCCACTTACCAGGGATCACATGGATATGCTGGTGTCCGTCTGCGTGGAAGGGCCCATCTCCCATCAGTACCCGGAACTTATCTACCTGGGCCTGGACCTCCCGCCGAATCTGCGAGATTCATAGGTATCAAGAATTACATCTACCACAAATACGAGTCTATATTTATCCTTGGGCCATAGTCTACATTTAGGCAGTTTAGGAGTGACTGTGTAGATCAAAACTAATAAAATCCATGTATAAATGTTACATGGTGTATAATTTTGTTTGTTTGTTTGATTTATTAACGTCCTATTAACAGCTATGGTCATGTAAGGACGGCCTCCCATGTATGCGGTGTATTGCGTGTATGTTGTGCGAGGTGAGTGTACTGGGAGACTGCAGTATGTTCGTGTTGTGTCTTCTTGTATAGTGGAACTGTTGCCCTTTTTATAGTGCTATATCACTGAAGCATGCCACCGAAGACACCAAGCAACACACCCCGCCCGGTCACATTATACTGACAACAGGCGAACCAGTCGTCCCACTCCCTGTGTGCTGAACGCTAAGCAGGAGCAGAAATTACCACTTTTATAGACTTTGGTGTATAATCACAGGATATTGGCAATATGGATATCAATATGTATAACTCTGATTTTTCTCTATTCTCATTGGTTAATATGGTCACGTGAGGTTCGATATATAGCATATTAACTCGGTGTTTCCATTTTTATAAACATCGAGTCATTACACTTTCTGTGACGGCATTACCTAAATGTTGAGTTCTTCAGGGTGACGTCCTGTAGCCATCGTTTTTCCTATAATTAACATATAAATCGGATAATTCTGTTGACATTTGTCAAAAAAACTACATATCTAATAAATTAAGGGCCATTGATGCGGTCCATATGGTGTTATAACGCCTTGGTAGAATCTTAAAATAATGACCTCGATACAGGGGTATCCGTATATAGCCGTCCTGGCGATTTTTGGTAATTGGTGGTGGCGATTTGCATAAATGTTTACCGGTGAAGCCGATGATATTACAGCGAATTGCTCATACTTACATAATGTCTGCAAGTTTCAAAGGTTTCCATCCTTCTCCTGTTACACCATGTTAAGTATATTTTTACCGGTTTTATTATCGATACTCATAAAGGCTAAAACCAAGGACGCATAAATCCTTGCTAAAACTCATGAACATTTTAATGGTGTATACAATGTATATGGACACTAGGTGGTATAAGTTAACATTTATACATACTGCTACTTATACCTGTAAAATCAAGCCCGCTAATAAAGTACCTCTGAAATGTCGATCTTCCCTTCTTGGACTGCATCCCGGAAACCAAACTTGCCGAGGAAGCATCCGTTCCTCACCAGGGTCCGGTAGCCATGTCCTACAGTGTGGCCCTCCGTTAGGTTCACGTGTAGACCTAAATATAAAACGAAGGGTTCTGATGATAATGATGATCTCAATTAATCACTAAAAGTGTATATTATAAATAGCATATTCATTGACATATCAAGCACATGGAAGGTCAAGGTAATTCATTTGAAAAAAGTTGGTAGCCCTCCCTAATGGCATGCTAAATGATTTACCTCCGGGGCCTGTAATAATCCCTTCTGAGTTTGAGGCGGAGTGAGTGTTTTAGTGAGAAAAAATAATAAATTTCCCTTTTTGATCGTATGGTCATACAAGTTGGTTTCTTCGGGTGAATTGAAAAAAAATCACATTCAATAAATTAATTGCAATATTTATTTGAATAGTCAACATATGATAAAATCGTACAAGTACATGTACTTGTCGTATATAGGTTATCTATCACATCGTAAGTTATATGTGTACACGTAGATATATATATTGTAAGTTCCTCAACAGGGTTAAAGATTACCTGTAGATATGTTGTGCTGTTTGGCCAGTTTAGCGGCATTTTCAGCATTAACACCATTAACTAGAAGTGAAACACTACTAATGTAACCATTGCGGTAACACTTCACGATTCCTGCATCTCTCTCGTCGCTGTAACCAAAATCGTCAGCGTTTACAACCAACAAGTTCTTCTTCATCATCGTGGCCAATTAGAGTTATCCCCCGTGTCCCAGCTACTCAATGATGCAGTCAATCTCTCATCACATCCCAGAGAAATTTCCGTCAATCTTCGTGTTTGATTTCCGAAGATTACCGGAAAATTCTGCGCTCTCCGATGTTCCGATTGCTCCTCAACTAACCTCTCCAGAGTTGTCTTTCTTTGTGTTCACTTGTCTATCAAATGTCTATTTTAGTACGGCTCGAATAATCTCTGAAAAATCTTAATTTTTGAAGAGAACTTATTAATTTTTTTTAGAAATACCAAATTGATCTGAATTATTTTGCCAATCATTGAATGTGTGATACAAAATACAGATGTCAACACCTCGTCATTAATAGTCTTTTGCAACCGTTTCCATAGAGATGGTAAATATTGACGTTTCAAATTCGGGTTTTTTTTTTTTGCCTCTATCCCTAGAGAAAGTAAACCAACAAACTTATTTTTAGTCTTTTAAATATGTAAAATTTTGAGCAATATTCCTTTAACGAACAGAAATTACATCTATGGTTATATATGATTTTATTTGGTCTTAACACATTTCTGATAACATAGGGATCTGACGTTAAATAAACTTTCTTTGGAGTTATAAGTCATGCAAGCAATATTTTAGCTTTGAAAGTAATTCCTGATTCTTATTCAGTTTCAAGTATTGACATACAATGAAACCAATCAAATAAATTCAAGCAGAATTATCTACAATTTGTAATACAAGCACGTGGTGAGCTTTAATTGTGATAAAATATTTTTCAACAACTAAATTATTAACTCATTAATTGACTTAATTTATTTTTCTTAAACATAATTACCATTCATTTAACATGTCACACTCATAACACCCGTTTTATATAAATCATACATCTGGGCCAGTTGTTCAAAGGTTGATTAGCTTAATCACATGATTAATGGAATTTACATTTCCCATTTTTAGCAAAATTTGTGATAATAACTTCACTAAATCCATCAAGTAATTTAAAAAAAAAAGACCACTTAAAGGGACAATTCAGTGAGGCTAATTCAGAACCGTGAATCAAAATATAGCATAAATTTATTGTTCTGCATTCCTTATGAAACATGTAAAAAATATTGACAAATTCCATGACATTGATACCGGTACAATATGTACGCTGTACCGTACCCGAGCCAATGTCAATTAAGTTAAACAAATGCAATACATAACCACTAAGGAGTTGATGAAATGATTTTTTACACGAGAGCATGCACCTAATAAGGTAAACACACTACTGTAAGAGTGATTCGAGTTGTGCTAGACAAAGTTGCTTTATTCCACAGGCGAGGGCCAGGGTTCGGTTCCATTTCACTACGTACAGTGGGCTTTTCTAGCATTTCACAGTAAAACCAACTATTAAATCTGACTTCCATAAGAACTGGTTTGTTTCCGATATTTGATCAAATTTTAATGTACTACTAAATTGTCCCTTTTAAGAATCTTATAAATAAAATCATAATACCAGAAATTATTTTTTCTTAATTTGAAAATTGTCGATAAACCGTGATTACAACTGGGCGCTGCATCCTGCTATAGGTTTCATCGGTCACCTTTTGATTACCTAAAACGATAAAAAGTGATGACTTGAGACGATCAATCAGCAATGTCCACTACAACACCTGGCCAGTTGCACCCCTCCCCACAGGGGGTTTACCACCAGCATGCGCTCGGTTAGGCCTTACCTGTATATCTAGTTATTATCCAGATACAGTAAACAGATGTGTCCACCACAACACCTGGCCAGTTGCACCCCTCCCCACAGGGGGTTCACCTCCAAGCATTCGGCGATAGCCTTAACTACTATCCATGTACAATTTACATGTGTGTGTCCCCAGAATACCTGACCAGTTGCACCCCTCCCCACAGGGGTCCTCTCCATCATGCGACAATAGCCTTAACTGTATATACCCTAACTATTTAGTTAATATCCAGGTACAGTAATCAGCTAGGTGTGTCCACCAGAACATCTGGCCTGTGACGCGTACCTCCTCGCAACCCTACGGGGGTCGTTCCCCAGCATCCCCGTAGAGCATGTTAAATTATCCCATAGAGCATGTCGAAATAGCCTTACCATGTTCCACCAGATAACGTAAATCCCAGAAAGCTGCTGGTTATAGAAGATCGTTCAGTCTACCGCCAGAGAGGTCAAAGGTACATGTAGGTTATGTAAATTTTGTAATGTGGCAGTGAAATTGGAAGTGAGTATCCTTTCCATCTAAAGTGCAAAAGATATAACTTATTTTCCTGATTCAAGCCCAAGGACGTAGATGCTCAAGCCATATCATAAGTTATAGCATTATATACAATGTTTTTAACTGGAAATATTCTGTTAAATACCCAAATCATTGTGAAATGTAAGAGATTGGGAGAGATATTTCTTATTAAATTCTGGACATGGTCACATTTGAAAGTATATACATTTGTACGTGTATTCAATGTTTCTGGTGTATTCATAGCATCATGTTTCTGATAGCAGCTTGTAATTATCAATCGGATTCAAAGCAGATATTCAACTACACTCTGATACTCCAGTACGAACGTAGAGTGTCGGAGTATAATCGAAGGTCTAGTTTTAATCAAAGTGTATTGTCATAAATGTAAGTGCTATGAATTTAAAAACCGACATTTTTAATTAACAATAAAGTTTAAAGCTACATGTGCCATAAATGTGCGAAAATTTTGACATCCAATTATTTATTTTATTACAGTGGAACTTGTAAAATTAAAACCGATGCATTATAAGTATTGTAATTCTCAAATTGTTGGTAACTTTTGGTGGCTTAAAACTTATAAAAAGATCTTCTTGATTCAAGCACGGTATGAATATTAATTACTTTAAAACTTTAAAATTAGATCTAGTATCCCTTCCTTTTTTTCAAATGTTCACATATTTTGTTTGGAGCGGGCATTGTAAATAATTGATTACCCATGTACAGTCAAAGCAGTTTACTGCTACCTGTCTATAAAGACCTCCCAATGGACAAGGGGCAAACTTTATTTGTAAATGGAAATTGGTCTCTACAGAAAAGTGGCCGGTTTGTACAGGTGGAATTGTGTTATAAATGGCCATTTTACACCCTAAGGAAATTGTAAAGCAAGTAGTCTTTATACAGAGGTGATCACTAATTATAATAAAAGGCAATTTTCTCTATATTATAACTGGATATCAAACATAATGCACTTTCTTATATAGGCCTACAACATATAGAACATTTACGGTAATGTGCTCGACCGAGATGTTCCGAACGGCTATTCCAGGTGGCGCGCCTTGTGCTTTCTGTTTATATCGTTTTCTACTGTAGGCAAAAGTAGTTTGTGGACATATTCTATCCAGTCATGTGGCAAAGTGAGTATATCTTATTACATTACAGGTGTCGATTTTCTCTAATATATGTGTGTATGGAAATGCTCGTTTATGAAGTGTGCATCGTGTGTCATATTGTGACACTCCAGTCAAAAGAATAATATTGGCGCTTTCACCAGTTCACATCAAGTCACCGGGTTATGTGTCACACACGTATCGAACACCTACGCACATTTGACTTACATCTGTCTTACTAGTTACTTGTAATTGATGTACATTGTGCATGTGCCAAAAGAAAAAAAATAGGGTGTTGTCGGCTATGTTTTGGATTCCTGTCATATATGATTGATATGACAAAATATACATGTACCTAGACTACTGCAGTATATAGCCTATATAACGTTACTGTACTCTTTTACAATGTAAGTTATTGACCAAATCGTGTACGGCCAGATCAAGGTTAAGATGAACTATCTAGATAGTTCAAACTTAAGGAAATAGGATGTTTTATCGCAAGATATATTTACTTGCATATGTAACTTTGCTATTCATTTAGAATTATGGCGATCCCGTACCCATGCAAACCCGTACCCAAACCAACTCGTACCCAAAATTGGCTAACTTGTACCCAAGGTTGGCGAAGTCGTACCCAAGCATGGCGAAGTCGTACCCAGTAAAAAGAAAGGCAGAAGTTAATTTTCATCATATACATGCTATGTCTATTCCTTTTGAATTCTTTATATTATAATAATATTATATTAATCCCATCATTACCTTAAACGTCCCATCTATATACTAGGCCTTAGATGTTGCCAAAAGTGATAGTTGGTCGTCCGTGGGAATGAGAGGCATTCCTTACACTGCACCACCAATATGTTGTAGTTCCACGCGTCCTCTACAATAAAATAAATAAATAGACAAACAAACAAATAAATTCATCGAAGTTATAAAACATCAAAATTAACTTACCCTATTGGCTCGTCTTTGCAAGAATTGCAAATGAACGCAAAATCGGCCTCGCCTCTGTTCACTGCTCGAAACAGATCTCTGGATATTCCTGAAGTAACATATATATTTCAATAAAGTAAAATCACTTTTTAGAATACATATTGAAAAACAGTTGTCACAAACCCTTTAAAACACATGTACACGTATGATGCGATATTAATAAATTTCATTATGAAATAATGATAAACCACCACTTTTATTTATTAAAAAATATTATTCATTTCATGTATAATAGTAACATATATATTTTAATAAAGTAAAATCATTGTAAAATATTTTCTCTGTGCATTTATTACGAAAAAGAGATATAAAATGAATTTGAAATTATCACAAATTATTCATTTTCGATTGTGTGGCGAGGCAAATAACAACGACACGCGCCACTTTTATCACCTACCGACACGCGCCGTTTATCACCTATCGACACGCGCCGTTTATCACCTACCGAACGCGACACGCGCCGCTTAGAAGAAACAACATTCCCCAGTAAAAGAAATTTTAGACTTACTGCTTTGATACATATCGGGAATAATTTCAAACATTTTCCCATTAACAACATTTTATTCCATAATTAATACATTATATTCACTCAAGGAATCACGTGGTGAAATAGGTGCAATATGTTCTTTTCTTAATACTTTTATAATTCAATTCTTTTATCACACTCGGATACACATTGTGTATAACAACAGGTCATACATATATAATAAATAACCATTTATAACAACAGGTCATACATATATAATAAATAACCATTTCAATTCAATTCTTCTATTTCCTTAAGTTTGCAACTAATTGGAATTGTAAGGCATGACACACATTACCAAACCATAGAAAAAACACAATGTTTAACGTGGTTTATCCAGTTAAAAAAATTACCAGTGTTGCTATTACTTAAAACTTTTAGGGTCTTCTTAAATTTATTATCATACTTCAGCTTTACACCAAGATAACAAAATCGTTTACTAATTCAACTTCATAGTCATAATATCTTCACGGTTCTTTTTCAAGTATACGTCCACCATTTCTAAATACGACTATTTTCCATTTTATCAGTATTACCAGACAATTTCCACTTAGTTGAGTAACTAAAAAGACTATCTAAGAGGCGCTTAAGCCCTTCAACAGTTGTTCTCAATTACAATAGAATTGGTGTGAGGCAATTAACATCGACACGCGCCGCTAGTAAGCAGTACACAATTAATATATAAGTTAGTGCGTACATATAGTTTTAATAGTTAATAGCATGAATAATTTATTTTACTATTAATTAAGTACTTAATGAATATCACTTACCTGTGTCGCATGTTCTGTGTTGTAACAAATCGCACTGGTCGCACTGAAAGGCTTCCTGTCGGGGACGAACTGCTTCTTTGCACACAACACATGCCATGATGATGAATGTGATAACGAGTGTGTGACAATTTAATTTATATTAAAAATGAAATGGTAAATTGGTTCTGCTTTTCCCATTGGATAAATCCAGTTAAAACAATGAAGACAAAAGAGTCTTTTATTAGAAGTCGGTGTGTTTATGTGGTGATTTTAGGTAGGTAGTTATGTGTGGTGATTGTTTGCATTACACACACACAATTAGCGGTAAACTTGATTTAAGTGCGGTGTGTTTGTTTGCATTACAGGAAATGGTATACTACCCTAAAAACATGGACGGCAATGCTGCTTTAAATAGATACTTAGGATTCCTTTGATGATTCTTGACAATTGTTATCAACACACGTTTTGATGTTGGTTGTTGACGCAAAATACAACAGAAAACACAAATGTATGATGCGATATTAATCAATTTTATTATGAAATAATAATAAAACACAACTTTTAATTATTAAAAATTTTTATTTATTACATGTATAATAAATGAAAATGATAGGTACGGGTTAGCCAATCATGGGTACGAGCTCGCCAAATATTTTGGGTACGACTTCGCCAATTTTGGGTACGGGTTGGAATGGGTACGGGTTAACCATACCCCTTCATTTATTTAATTTTTGTTTTTATATTATTTGTTCTTTTGCTGGAGTTTACAAATTGTAATTGTTTAATTGTTAAACTATCCAAATTTGAACATATATCTGAGAGAATTTTGCGAATAGGACTACAATTGCTGTTGTAAAAAGAATCAACCATATTGTCCATATAAGCTAAAGAAAGCTTAAGTCCTCCATTCTGATTTGCGAGAGGATGCAAGTACCATTTGCAAAAATTAATGAAATATAGTGATCATATTTGAATCAATTAAATGCCATCTATCGGGATCTCCTCTCTTTCTTTCCTAAATTAGCCTGACCCATTCACTGCCTAAATATCTTAAATACTATAATATGATAACAACCCCCTCCCCTTCTGACCTCCTGTGTCCTTACCCCTCATGTTTTTCTATTACTCAAGCTGCAACTTTTTTTGTAACCCCGTTCTCTCTTTTGCTCATCAATTACCTCTCATTTTCTACTAAATACATAAAGTAATCTCAATCCGTATGCATCTCCTTTCCTTTATTTTCCATTCTCTATATCCCTGTCCCATAAAGTCTTATACATTAATGACCTTTTGTTTTTACTTCATTTAACTAATAGTTTTGATACCCTTTCATAATCCTACTTTCATCAAGCTTGATTGCTATTTTGCATCAGCATGCATCTATATATATATAATGATCATTGATAAAGATTATTACAATTATGTTGAAAAGGGATGATAGAAAATATTTTAAAGCTATAGTATCAAATGCATGGTGCAAACCAAAACTTCTGATCGCCCAGCTGTCTGTCTGTCCTCAACATCTACTTGCCTTCTGATACTTCTCTATCATTCTTTTCCTAACTTCCCATTCCTTCAGACCTTGTTCTATCTTTTACCTCAAATATTCCCTACCATTCTGACTACAATACCCCTTATTTTTTTCTCTTTTTGCCTCAATATTCCTTCTAACCAGCTGCTTCTATTGCCACAAATGTCCCTTTTTCTTCTGACTCTCTTTTTCTTTTGGAGAAAGTTTACCAAGTTTGTTTCCAATACCCCTTTTCCTACTGACCCTTTCTATCTTTTTAAACACGACCATGTCTTCTGACCAATTTCCTCTCTTTATGTCCCAACATCACTAATTTATTTTTCTCTTTGAACCTCATACCTTGTCCTTATACTACCAACACCTCTCCTCTTCCTAGGGGAATACGTTGGCGAAGTGAACAAGATGTCCCCCGATATACATGCATGATTTTAAAATACAACTTTAGCTGTCCTTGGGGTTGCGAGTTGAAAATCCATGTGGGGCAGTTGTCTGGTACTGACTGTAAGTCAGTGGTTTTTCTCTGGGTACTCTGGCTTTACCTTGGCTGTTTAGAGGACTTTTGAACAAATGCAACAAACTTCGGACGATATTCTCCGGCTCCCCCTCCTCCACCCCACCATATCAACTCAACACCTCCTTTTCCCTCCTGACTTTTCTTTTTCCCTAGCTGTTTTCCCTTTTGTCACTTCTTCATTGATTACATTAAGTGGTTTGTATGTAGTAATAAAGCTCTTTTATAACTGTGCTAATGTTTCATAATGAAATCCTTTTAACTTTGAGCAGCAAACATGTCAGAAATTTTGATTAATATGTAAAAGCTAGTCCAAATATATATATAGAGACTGTACCTCGAGCTCTCCTGCTTAAAGTTCAATCTTTACAAAGGTAGACAGGAGTTTTGTAAACACAGCTGATACTTAAGGATTGTTTCAGTAGTCCTGATGTGTAGGATGTATATATACGGGTTACAGCCGTGTGTGTGTATGATCACCAGCTCAATGTTAAATCATCAGAACTATGTGACGTGTGACATCTTCAGCCTGCAACAGATGGTCCGGCAGTATTTACAAACACTTAACTCATCATTGTAGAAAAAACACAGATATAAATATTTATCATTTGATGTGACAAACCACCTATATACGACTTGCACAGAGCTTGAGTATGATTTATTATAGTCAGTCAAAATCACAACCCAATCTCTGCTGTTAGAATGAAGGGAATTCAAATCCCAAAGTTTTGATTGCTTACAGTTTATAACCCACAGACTAGGGTGTCATCAGTTTCTAATTTTGTCTTTGCTTAGCGTGTTGATGCTGTATTCTGTTCCTGCAGATTTAACGCATCCTTCAGTTACTGTGTACACATTGTCTGCTAAGTTTATACACATTTTTCTGTAGTATAATCCATAATGTTGTTTCCTACTTTTCTGAACTTATTTGTTTGTAGCTAGGTAATTACTTTCCAATAACTGTTCTTTTATGGAGACTTGGTATGAATATTCATCATATAGAGTGATAAACCATACTTTTTCATGAAAAGTACAGGGAACAATATTCAAATCACATCCAAACATTAGAATATAACAGGAAATATTTTTGATTTCTGAAAATGGCTGTCTATTATGTTAAAAGTCGTAAAGAATTTCTATAATGTCTACCTGTTTGTCTATATACTATTCCATCTTTTCATATTTCAGAGTTACCTGCCCTTGCGGATATAGGTATATTGTACGTGACGTCATAATTTCATGAGTGAAAATGCTGCCATTTTCACTGAAAGATGATGATTGTTTACTCACCAAATAATACCTGTCTGTAAAGGCAGAAATGGATATCCAGAGATTTTCTTCCAACCAGTATCTTTGTTTAGAAATTGCATTAATATATAGCTAATATAAATGTACAAAAGCAGTTTAAATTTTCTTGAGAAATCCAAGTTTGGTGGTTGTGGTCCCTTTTGGTATCAAAATTGAAAAAAAAAAATGAATTGAATTGGTATGTACCAGCTGGTAGTTACCGTACGGTAGTATATATGGTCAAAGATTTCCTACCAAACCAGTATCCTTGTTTAGAAATTGAATGTAAAAGTAATATAAATGTACTAAAGCAGTTTAAATTTTCTTGAGAAATCCAAGTTGGTGTTCGTGACCCCTTTTGGAATCATACAAATTTAATTCATTAAAATGAGACAATTTTTTAATTCTGATTCCAAAATGGCCACGAAAATGACCACCAACTTAGATTTCTCAAGAAAATTTAAACATGGTTGTTTTCAACTGAATCATTAACTATCAATGTACCACAAATGTTCACTTTGGCCCTTAAAGGGGCCAGCTTTTTGATAAAGGTCAGGTTTTTTTTTGAGTCCTGCTTAGTTACAGTTTGACTTGGATCTAGATCATATTGTTGCTTCTGTCTAATTTTGTCTTAGGTGAAGGTGACAATCTAATATCTTGGCTTTTCTCATTCTGTTCCAATACATTTAACACATTGTGCACTGTGCAGTCTGCTAGTTATACACATTCTTGTTTTTGATTTTGCCTTTTGCCTGTATACGGTGGTTAATGACTTTCCAGTAACTAATTGGTGGAGACATGTTGTGTTGACAACTAAAATACAATTAGTATTTACCAGTACTGTTCAGTGTTGATGGCGTCTCTGATAATAACATGATCCAAACATTTCATCATTAATAATGGATTGACCTGAAACTCATGTTTTTCAATTAACAGATATGTTTTTTGGCCTTCAAATTCTTGTTTTCAGTGTTGTGTAGTATTTGATGCTCTAACGCTTTGTCTGCAGTACACAGGAGACTGTAGAAGTGCTTGCTATGATATTTGTCAGGGACATCAAAGGACCTCTGCGACTGAGTGTGGCCAGGCAGTTGATGTTTTCTCCCGTGGGCTTTATGTTCCATTATACTGTAATACACCTAATGAACACCCTTTGAAATTTGAATAAAAAGACTCTGGCGCATTGCTTCCATTAATATTGTATCTGATCAGGCTAATCAACGGAAATCATCCGGCCTTCCTACCCGAAACATTGATTTGTTTGTTTCTGTTTATACATCCCTGTTAAAATACAGGGTCATTTATAGGATGTGCCAGGTTTAGGAGCCCGAGATAAAGGAAAGCTGGAGTACCCAGAGTAAAAGCACCGATCAAGCAGTCAACACTGACTGCTATATATAACCTAGAAGTTGATCAATGGCTAATGCATGCATGGTTTCATCTTGGAATATACTGAATAATATAATATCCTTTCAGCCACTATAACGACCCCTTTGAATGTTACAGTGGAATGATTTATGAAATGCTCATTTATTCAGGTGAAAAAACAAAATAGAAACATTTCTAATCGTTAATCACCCTGACCTTGTACAGTAGAACATAGTTATAACGAAGCTCTGGGGAAAAACAAAACCACTTTGGTATAAACTTAGATTATACACTCATAACACGTATACATCCTACAGGAACGTTGACTGGGAATGAAAATTACAATTTTATAAACATGTGTTGTAAGCATGTTCATTATAGACATTTTTTACTGTACAATTTTTGTTTTTTTTATTCTATTGAACAAAACCCCTCAGGAAATACTGTAACCACACTCACACATTAAAGTACATGTTGTTATTTACAATTTGTGAATTATGAAAATACAGCTTAATCAATATCTTACATTCTCTCTGGAGATGATTAATTTCAAATAGTTGTCTTCGATGACAGACTTGAAGACTAAAATACTATTTTTGAACTTGTACGGCTAAATCCGCTTTCACCATAAACAGACCAGATTCAATAACAGTAAAAATCGTAAATAAACTTTTGCTGTTTAGACAGCTTTTAATTTTAATTACCTTACAATGCTCTTCATTCAATGCAACATACACACACAATTATCCTTGTACACATACATGATTGTTCTTATATATTCAATGATTTAAGGCCAAATATGTCAATCATTAGAACCAATGAAATAACGAGGACAGCTAGTTTATTGCTGTTTGTTTCTGATTTCTGAAGAGATGAAAAATTACTGCATATTAGGTTAAAGGGCAATAGACCATCTGTCGTGTTTTGTCATGGTTCAGTTGACACGACTGTTTAGATCTGGGTCATGGTTCAGTAGTCAAGCTTATCTAACTATCAATACAGTAAAATTAAATCAATGAATTTGTTATTTTATGTGACATTCACACTCAAAAATTATAATTTGTTTCGACGTTTTTTTGCAAGCAGTCAAATGCATTTACCGTATTCACCGTAATTCGCACCTAGGGGGCTTAAAAATTGTAGCAAAGATGGGCACTTATTAGATAACCGAAATGTAAATTGTGTATGAAAAACCTCTAAAAAAGTCACATTTTATTGGTACTCATGGCACATCAATCTGTCAAAGTAAACATGCATATCATTTCTTTTGTTTGAGACGCTTTATCACACAGTTGTACAATATTGTTAATTTATATATCTTATCCGAAGAAGGGAGGGGCACTTAGAAAAGGAGGGGTGCTGATTACAGCAAATACGGTAATTATTAAACAAACAAGTGATTTAAAGTGACATTCTAATTAAAATAAATGATAGTAGAGAATTAAATATGTTGCACATTTATCACAAATATTGAAATACTACAGATCAGATTAAAGGCATTACAACCTTTCTATATTGTAGGATATCCATTCATGTGGTTGTTTGTCATTTTGTAGCACTAGCTTTTTTAAGCTTCTCAATGTCTGTACTTCTGTTGATTATTAATGTTTTAAAGACGACAATAATAAAGTAGTATGATATTCAGATTGTATAGCCCTCCATATCTTCTCAAAGTTTATATATGGAATAAAGTTACTATGCTGCATGTCATTTATAACACTCATTAATTACCTTATTGGCTTAGTGCTGATATTTTTCAGGAAATACAAAAACCCACATGGAATAAAAATGAAATAATTAAACCTGAAAATCAATTTTAAAATTCTAGCATTTTTTCAGATTTTGTTGTTTTTATTTCAGATGTTCCCGGATACAATGTAAACAGACATGGATAATCCGTGAAGTTTAGAGTGTTGTGATTGGACCAGGTTCAGAGTGTCTAGTTGTTACCATGACAACACAGATGTCAAAATGGGTTTGTTACCCTTTATTTAGGGTACTACTTCCCATTATTTTACTGGCAGGTAATTATATTCTTATCCAGTAGAAGACTGGTTTTATCAAATTTTCATCTTTCAAGTTAATTTCAGACAGTTCCATTTAATGCAGAAGTTTCTTTAGCTTTAGG
The DNA here is from genome assembly GCF_041381155.1 of Argopecten irradians. Lineage (NCBI taxonomy): Eukaryota > Metazoa > Mollusca > Bivalvia > Pectinida > Pectinidae > Argopecten > Argopecten irradians. Next base: position 33,459,974 of record NC_091135.1, on the reverse strand, counting down.
TATAGAACATTGCCTTTTTTGGTTTTGTTCAAGATTTCCAAGTCATGTGTTACATAAGGTGGAAATTAAGGTAACATTGATATAGAGACACATCATGATCATGATAAAATTGCAAGATTTATTGATATCTCCCACTTCTTATGTAAATTTTATGAAACAGAGTTTTGCATATGATTTAACCTTGAATTGATTTCACATTGTTTTGTTACAAAAATATATTTGACCTCCATTTGTCCTTGGTGCTAGGTTACAATGTTGGTTGCAATTTGGAACTCTTTGTTTTGTTATTGGAACATTGCTAGTTATTTGACATCTGTTTGACCTTGGTCAATGTATTCAACCTTGGTCACATATTTGACCTACCAGTATTTTTGACCTACTATACCTTAGCTATCTGGTAGTTTCAGTATTTGCCCTCTGACCTTGGTTACCTATTTGACCTATTATATGTTATATACCCCTATTCATTGATAAGTTACAGTATTTGATCTGGCCTTGGCTAAAATAGTTAACTTGACCTTCTGTTACAGCCTGTGCAGTGAGGTACAATGCCCTATCTACTATTCCTTGGTTAGTTACAGTATTTGACCTCTGACTTTGACAAAGGTATTTGACTTCTGTTTGACCTTGTTCTGTTACAGTCTGTGCAGTGATCAGGTACAATGCCCTATCCACTATTCCTTGGTTAGTTATAATTACAGTATTTGACCTCTGACTTTGGCAAAGGTATTTGACCTCTGTTTGACCTTGTTCTGTTACAGCCTGTGCAGTGAGGTACAATGCCCTATCCACTATTCCTTGGTTAGTTACAGTATTTGAACTCTAACTTTGACAAAGGTATTTGACCTCTGTTTGACATTGTTCTGTTTCAGCCTGTGTAGTGAGATATAATGCCATATCCACTATTCTTTGGTTAGCTACAGTGTTTGACCTCTTTCCTTGACTTAAGCATTTGACCTCTCATTTGACCTCTGTTTGACCTGGTTCTGTGCAGTTCGGTACAATGTCCTTCCACTATTCCTTGGTTAGTTATAATTACAGTATTTGACCTCTGACCTTGACAAAGGTATTTGACTTTTGTTTGACCTTGTTCTGTTACAACCTGTGCAGTGAGATACAATGCCATATCCACTATTCCTTGCTTAGTTACAGAATTTGACCTCTGACCACGACTAAACCAGTTAACCTCGACCCTTTGTTATAGCCTGTGCAGTGAGGTACAATGTCCTTCCACTATTCATTGGTTAGTTACAGTGTTTGACCTCTGACCTTGACTTAATCATTTGACCTCTGTTTGACCTTGTTCTGTTTCAGCCTGTGCAGTGAGGTACAATGCCTTATCCACTATTCCTTGGTTAGTTACAGTATTTGACCTATGACCTTGACCAAGGTATTTGACCTCTGTTTGACCTTGTTCAGTTACAGCCTGTGCAGTAAGGGACAATGCCCTATCCACTATTCTTTGGTTAGTTATAGTATTTGACCTCTGACCACAACTAAATTAGTTAACCTTGACCTTTTGTTACAGCCTGTGCAGTGAGGGACAATGCAAGTATCCACTATTCCTAGGTTAGTTACAGTATTTGACCTCTGTCCTTGACTTAATCATTTGGCCTTTATTTGACCTTGCTCTGTTAACAGCCTGTGCAGTGAGGTACAATGCCCTTTCCACTATTCCTTGGTTAGTTACAGTATTTGACTTCTGACCTTGACCTAATCATTTGACCTTTGTTTGACATTGTTTTGTTACAGCCTGTGCAGTGAGGTACAATGCCCTGTCCTTTATATACTTGGTGTTTTTACTGGCATGGCCACTCTTACCAACACCAAACAGAACCAACATCAAAGGTATGTGGTCAATACAATCCCTTTTTTGCAATTTTTCAAATTTGACACAGAAAGGGTGGAGACAGTAAGGAAGTAGAGATAATAAGCTTCTTTGAAACTGTAATTGCCACAAAGTACTGAATAGATTTGAACCAAGTGTATAGTTAAAACGTACTTGGAGGAAGGAGATTCAATATGGGGAATAGAGACAAGTCATTAAATTTTTCTTCTTTACATAAAGTACTGAGAAGATTTAAACCAATTTTTTTTTAAATATATCCCTTGTAGAGGGAAACATATTACATGTAAATTGTGGCTTTGACCCCTGGGGATGCCATTTGGTGGGCGGAGGCCTAAGGTTGTTGGCCAGGACTCGATAAGCTAAGGATGAGAATGTGTAATAGGTCACTATGACCCACAATTTTATCTTTTACTTATGTTAGAAAAAAATTGTCATGGCTCCATCATGCATACTACACTCGTAGTTGACACTTGTATTATAATTACCGTAAATATTGTAAAAGAATTTTGTTTGGGTTGTTTTCCTTAACATCTTCTATTTTGGGGTATCATATTTTGAATAGGTTCTTATTCAATTTATTTTAATTTGAATATTTCCCCCCAATTATAACAGATACATGTAAACTTGAGGCCTCATTATACATCAGCTTGTGATAGAGAAATCCATAGGCCAGTGTTGTTGATTGTTGTCACAGCATGGTGGTTAAATGGTTGTGTTCACGTTTTATAGGCTTTCAAGTTTTATGTGCATTTTTGTACATTACACAAACACTTCAACAGGGCTACATCTTCAAACGCCTGCTATAAATCTTACATGTGTGTTTCATTTTGAGAAATGTACACTCCACATGAGCTATATAATCAAATTAACAGATATTCACTTGAAGTACATAAGTAAAAAAGAAATATTATAGTCTCATCAACCAGAAGTAATTTGCATAAAATGATTTATATAAGAGTTTGCAGCATGTTTTGGCCCCGAGAAAATGGAGGGTGTAATCATGAATATTCACCAGGATTCTGGGTTGTTTTCTGAGGTAATGCTGTGTCTATGAGGCATTCCTGAACATTTTTTTCTACCGACCAAGGCTGAGCTACTGTAGTGTTTCTGTACCTACATACAAACAATGATATAGTTAAGTGCGAGTTGTTGAGATAGTGTAGACAAGATGTTCATTGTTATAAGTGTCGACATAGCTGGGGATGATACTTATGTAAATATTACAAACACTACACTGTAACGCTGTGACTGGCACAGGCAATTACTTAATGGTGTACAGGGTACATAAATGAAGTAAGCTATGGATTCAGTCCAATCTTTTTGCTCTCTTTCAGTCAAAAACAATCTTTAATTTTCTCCTTAAGCTTAATTAAGCGAATTTTTGCCCCCCCCCCACCCTGTTCCATCCCCCTCCCCCCCACCCTGTTCCATCCCCCTCTCCCCCACCCTGTTCCATCCCCCTCCCCCCCACCCTGTTCCATCCCCCTCCCCCAACCATGTTCCATCCCCCTCCCCTCCCCTCCCCCCCAAAAAATAATGTCTAACTGAAGTTTTAAAGAGAATGCATTGGTATGTTGTTTTATATCTTTAACAGTATGCTTCAGTGAGATAGCACTATAAAAAGAGAAAAGATCTACTATCACAAGGAGACACAAAACAAATCTATACCTGACATTGAATTCACACACATATAACACATTACAAACAGGGGAGGCCGTCCTATATGACTTTAGCCATTAATAGGATGTTTAATAAACTCCAACATCCAATCATGGTAAAATTGGTAAAATATTATATGATGCTCTGTTGAGTATCGAACTCGAGACCTCTGAAAACTAGCCATATACTATAGCTTGAACTTACTGTAGCTTACTTATCATCTTAATGTGTATAGATCAACACAGCTAGCTGTTATATCAAATTTTATCAATGTGTATAGATCAACACAGCTAGCTGTTATATCAACTTTTATCAATGTGTATAGATCAACACAGCTAGCTGTTATATTAATTTTTATCAATGTGTATAGATCAACACAGCTAGCATTATATCAACTTTATCAATGTGTATCAACACAGCTAGCTGTTATATCAACGTTTTATCAATGTGTATAGATCAACACAGCTAGCTGTTATATCAACTTTTATCAATGTGTATAGATCAACACAGCTAGCTGTTATATCAACTTTATCAATGTGTATAGATCAACACAGCTAGCTGTTATATCAACTTTTATCAATGTGTATAGATCAACACAGCTAGCTGTTATATCAACTTTTATCAATGTGTATAGATCAACACAGCTAGCTGTTATATCAACTTTTATCAATGTGTATAGATCAACACAGCTAGCTGTTATATCAACTTTTATCAATGTGTATAGATCAACACAGCTAGCTGTTATATTAACTTTTATCAATGTGTATAGATCAACACAGCTAGCTGTTATATCAACTTTTATCAATGTGTATAGATCAACACAGCTAGCTGTTATATCAACTTTTATCAATGTGTATAGATCAACACAGCTAGCTGTTATATCAACTTTTATCAATGTGTATAGATCAACACAGCTAGCTGTTATATCAACTTTATCAATGTGTATAGATCAACACAGCTAGCTGTTATATCAACTTTTATCAATGTGTATAGATCAACACAGCTAGCTGTTATATCAACTTTTATCAATGTGTATAGATCAACACAGCTAGCTGTTATATCAACTTTTATCAATGTGTATAGATCAACACAGCTAGCTGTTATATCAACTTTTATCAATGTGTATAGATCAACACAGCTAGCTGTTATATCAACTTTTATCAATGTGTATAGATCAACACAGCTAGCTGTTATATCAACTTTTATCAATGTGTATAGATCAACACAGCTAGCTGTTATATATAACTTTTATCAATGTGTATAGATCAACACAGCTAGCTGTTATATATCAACTTTTATCAATGTGTATAGATCAACACAGCTAGCTGTTATATCAACTTTTATCAATGTGTATAGATCAACACAGCTAGCTGTTATATCAACTTTTATCAATGTGTATAGATCAACACAGCTAGCTGTTATATCAACTTTTATCAATGTGTATAGATCAACACAGCTAGCTGTTATATCAACTTTTATCAATGTGTATAGATCAACACAGCTAGCTGTTATATTAACTTTATCAATGTGTATAGATCAACACAGCTAGCTGTTATATCAACTTTTATCAATGTGTATAGATCAACACAGCTAGCTGTTATAACAACCTTTTATCAATGTGTATAGATCAACACAGCTAGCTGTTATATCAACTTTTATCAATGTGTATAGATCAACACAGCTAGCTGTTATATCAACTTTTATCAATGTGT